>NC_042959.1:41515978-41888478 GCF_901001165.1 Salmo trutta
GCGCATCAAACATGATTTTGACCTTGTTTATGGAAAACGTCCAGAGAACCGGAAGTTTCGTGACTGATGCTGTCTGTGCAAGGAACAGGACCCCTCAACAAGCTCCGGCTGGCCTCCTCCAACCTCCAGCTGCCCATCCCTCATCACATCTCCGTGGACTTTGTCACTGGTCTCCCCCCGTCTGATGGCAACACAGCCATCCTGACCAATGTGGATCGCATTTACATGGCTGCCCACTTCATTCCTGTCTCCAAGTTACCCTCTGCCAAGGAGACGGCCCAGCTCATGGTGCAGCATGTCTTCTGGATCCATGGACTGCCCGTGGACATGGTCTCTGACCGCAGCCCTCAGTTCTTGTCCCGGTTCTGGAAGGCGTTCTGCACCCTCATTGGGTCATCGGCCAGCCTGTCCTCCGGGTTCCACCCCCAGTCTAACGGCCAGTCGGAGCGAGCTAATCAGGACCTCGAGACCACCCTGTGCCACCTGGAGCCAGCAGTTGGTGTGGGTGGAATATGCACGCAACACTCTTCCCTGCATAGCTCGGCAAATTTGTCAGAGGAGCGGCAGACGGGGTGAGAGAGAATGAGAGAGCAGCATCCTGGAGTGCTGGATAGGAGGGCGCATGTAAATGATGCGCTGAATGCACCATTTACCACGGCAGAGATGAAAAGGGCAATAGGTAAGGCTGGGTTACCTTCACCTGGGAAAGATGAGGTGTGCTATGTTATGTTGTCCCATCTTAGTGATGAGGCACTGGATAAGGCTTGGGTGTTGAACAACACAGTGTGGGAGGAGGGGAAACTACCAGGCAGTTGGAAGGAGGCAGTAGTGGTACTAATCCGGAAGCCAGGGAAGGACCCAACGATGCCAACAAGCTATTGGCAAATAGCTTTAATATCACATGTATGTAATATTATGGAATGTATAATTACAGAGAGGCTCTTGCTTCCTGGAGAGCAGGGGGCTAGTATCGCCACATCAGAGTGGGTTCAGGAAGGGAAGGGGAACTATGGACCCAGTGCTCTGCTTAGAATTATTATTATTTTTTAATTTATTGAAACTTTATTTAACTAGGCAAGTCATTTAAGAACAAATTCTTATTTACAATGACGGCCTACCCCGGCCAAACCTGGACAATGCTGGGCCAATTGTGCGCCACCCTATGGGACTCCAAATCACGGCCGGATATGATTCAGCCTGGATTCAAACCAGGGACTGTAGCAACACCTCTTGCACTGAAATGCAGTGCCTTAGACCGCTGCGCCACTCGGAAGCAGAGGTCAGGAAGGCTCAGGTGAACAAGGAGACTGTTGTAGCTGTCTTTTTTATGTGGAGAAGGCGTATGATATGATGTGGAAGGAGGGATTGTTAATCAAGCTTGATATCAGGGGGTTGGAGGAAGAACGTACAACTGGATAAAGGATTTCCTGTCTGGAAGGTCTATCCAGGTGAGGGTGGGAAAGTCACTATCAGGCAGCTACTTGGTGGATAACGATACACCACCGGGGAGCGTGATTAGTCCTCGGTTGTTCGCAATCATGATCAATGATGTTTACTCTGAGGTACAGCCAGATATTGGTAAGTCATTATTTGCATGGGGCCTTATGGAAGAGGGGAAGAAATGTGCTATACATAGTCAGGAAGGTACAGGAAGCAATTGATGAGGTAGAGTGGTGGGCATTAATGTGGGGATTTAGGTTCTCTGTATAGAAAACTCAAGACAGTGTTCTTTACCAGGAGGAAGGTGGGAGATGAGGTATGCTTGAGGTTATATGGGAGAAACTTGGAGAGGGTGGGGACCTTCAGGTTCCTAGCGGTATACTTTGACACTAGACTGACAGGGGCAGAACACATTGAGAGAGTGGCGGGAAAGTGTAAGAAGGTGCTAAATGTGATGCGCTCTCTGACGGGGAAGGAGTGGGGGGCTGGGCGTTCCTCATTGAGGACCATGTATGTTGCATTGATCAGATCTGTAATAGACTATGGCAGTATAGCATATGGTTTGGTAGCCTGGACATCATTGAAAAGGCTAGATGTCATACAGGGGAAAGGACATGAAGTGGGGCGGTTCGGACGTCCCCAGTGGCTGCAGTACAGGTGGAGATGGGGGATATACCATTGGAGATTAGGAGACAGCAGCTGGCAATGAATTATTAGGTCAACCTACAGGGACATGGGGTGTCTCATCCTGCAAAAAGGATTTTACAGGCATGCTGGGAACATGAGCGAAGACAGAACACGAGCTTTGGGTGGGTGGGTAATATCCAGGCCAAGGAGATGGTACTGTATGGAAGGGAATTCAGTCCAACGGTAGCTATTTTTGTAAATCCACTGTGGCTACTCCTGCCTCCAGTAGTTGATCTAGAAGTGTTGGAGAGACTACAGAAAGATAGGGAGGGTGTTGCTCCATCTGATTTGTTTAAGAGACGTCTGGATACTGTGTATTAGGATTTTGTGGCCATTTACACAGATGGTTCAAAAGATCCAAGGACAGGACGTACTGGGTCAGCATTTGTAGTGCAGGAATGTGGGGTGGAAGTCAGAAAACGTATTACAGATCCTCTGGCTGTATATACGGCGGAGCTGATGGCCATACCGTTGGCCTTGCAGTGGGTGGAGGAAGTCAAGCCAGACAGAGTAGTTATTTGCTCTGATTCATGTGCAGTGTTAATAAGTCTCCAGTCCTTTAGGTCACGTAGTAGACAAGATCTGTTTTATGAGGTGCTACAAACCCATGGCAGGATTAGACAGATACAATGTACTTGGGTCCCAGCCCATGTGGGGGTGGAGGGGAACGAGGTAGTTGATGTACTGGCTAAACAAGCACTTAGAAGTGGGAATGTTAATGTTGTAGTTTCAATGAGCAAGGCAGAGGAAAAAAGTATGCTATGGACAGTGATGGTGCAGAGATGGCAGGAGCAGTGGAATAAAGATACTAAGGGCAGGCATTTATTTCAAGTACAGAGGAAAGTCGGGAGGGGACAGAAGAGAGGAGGCTATTTTTACAAGATTAAGGGTGGGACACAGCCAGTTGAATAAGTCCTTAAATGTGATAGGGAAGCATCCAACTGGAAAGTGTGTTATCTATTTTAAGAGCAACGGGGCTGGCAGGTAGGATTTAGTTTCTCCCTATCGCTGGCCCACACTCCAGTACAGTAGGTGGCGGTAATGCACCATAACGTTGGATGCCAACCGCCGATACAAATTGAAAGAAGAAAAAACATGGCGGACAGCCACTAGCTCAATCCACAAACATTTCAAAGCAAGGTAAACAGACTCTAATATATTGTTTACACGCTATCCTCTTTTTAACAAACACATGTTTTAGCTGGTATTTATTGATGCAGGCCAACGACAGATAGCTAACATAAAGTATTCCCGTTAGCATGCTGTGTTGACGGAGCTAGCTATCTGTTGTTCGAGCATGCCCATGTTATTAGCTTGGAGGTAGGTACCTCTTATCCTCACTCTTAAATACATATATTTGCTGGCTGAATTTCTTGCTACCGTGATGATTTGCTTGGCTTTTGCCACTGGGGAGTCCCATGTGTTGGCTTTGTGTTTTGAATGGAACCATTTATCTTATCCTAGCTAGGCTAATTTAAAAATCGGTATTTTAGTCATATTAAACGGACAAATGATGGTAGCCAATTTTCCTTATAGATAATACAGCATTGACGTGGGTCATTATCAATAATAGTGGTAGTAGAAGCGAGCTGGTCTGTCCTACCTAGTAGTTAATGACGCTATTTTTTTTCTGGGAAGGAAAAAGGAAGGAGCTGGTCGACATCCCCTTGACGCAATGAAAAAGGCGCACTTCTATTGAGAGAACCAACTGAATACACGTTTGAAGACTTATGATCTTTTAAGGTTTTTAATTGCATATTATGATTATTGTTTTTTGTCTCATTCTCCATTTCTATAGCCTAGTATTACATATTTGAAACCGTTATAGCCTAGTATTGCATCTTTTAAACCGTTATTTATGACCACTTGTCAGTCCAATGTAAACTTAGCTAATGGTAGCTAGCATGCACACTTACAGTAACCGAGTTTATGCTTAATTTAGAAGTCTATTTGATTGCCTGCTGAAATGATGTAGCTAGCTACTTTGCTAGCTTGATACACTTACTGATGCAGTGCTGCTGGTGTGTATGAATAGTCAGCAATCTGTTATTCTAAACCAATTAAGGAGAAAACTGAAAGGCTGCATATATCTTGAAATGGTTGATGTGTTTAGTGTGGCTACTTGGTAAATATGCATTAATTAGTCAATTTGCCTTTATCTGCTATTAATTTCAATGTCCTGGCTGCATGCATTTTATAAACAGAGGATTTGTGAGTAGCTATGACTGCTGTGTTTTGATGCTAAACAAATCTAGTCTACTTTGAGGACCAATATAATTTCAGCCACTTGTTTGTTTGTCTGACCTAATGACCTGTGTGTCGTAGCCAACTGGTAGTTAACCTAGGCTCAGGGTTAGGGGCCAAAGCCTCTCAAGTCAAGGAAAGCCAGCCAGACATCCCCTGCCTGGTCACCGTTGTAAATAAGATTTTGTTCTTAACTGTTAGTTAAATAAAATAAAATTCATTCAAGGTGTACTGTGTCATAAAAAACACTGACTTTAGATTATTTTTAAGATCCAAAACAGATGGTGACCACTTGAAATGAATACCCTATATTGGCTATAATGTTACCCATTCTGTTTTTCCAGTCTGGGTCCTCTTGTTTTGTCAATACCCCAACAGGGGTGAGTTTTCTGATTCTCCCAGAGCTGCTGTGTCAACAGTGATCCCTGAGTGTGTTTGGGTGGGTGACTGAGGTCTGCTGACAGCTGGGGCCACCTCTTTGTTGTACCCTGTCATCTGCCTCCAACGCCAACCCCCTGCCTGGCCGACAGAAGGGGAGAGCGTTAAGCGCGAATCTGTGGGGAAGTCAACCTGAGCATCCACAAATGAAGTTAGTCATTTCCAAATGAAACACGGTCTATATGTTGGAGTTCATGTTTTTTGAAACGTATAAGTAAGAAATTGTATGAATTTTGACCATTACAGGAGGCCAAGTGACAAAGATATTTCAGTCAATTGTATTTCATGGCTTTTCAAAAGGGGGGGGCATGGCCTAAGGTTGGAAGGTATCCAGAGTTTTATACTGTCAGTGTTTCCCTTATATGCATTCAGCAGCGAGTCAAAACTGCTGCTAAATCGTGGCCGCCACTGCAAAAAAAAAATACGTTTATTACATGCATGAGCTGAAATAAAAGATCCCAGAAATGGTCCATATGCACAAAAAGCTTATTTCTCTAAAATGTTATGGACAAATTTGTTAATATCCCTGTTAGTCAGAATTTGTCCTTTGCCAAGATAATCCATCCATCCACCTGACAGGTGTGGCATATCAAGAAGCTTGCAGTACGTCCAACCGGCCTCAACCACAGGCCACATGTATTGTGTCGTGTGGGTGAGCGGTTTGCTGATGTCAACGTTGTGAACAGAGTGCCCCATGGTAGTGGTGGGGTTATGGTATGGGCAGACATAAGCTACGGACAACAAACACAATTGCATTTTATCAATGGCAATTTGAATACACAGAGACACTGATGAGATTGTGAGGGCCATCGTTGTGCCATTCATCCGTCACCATCCTCTCATGTTTCAGCATAATGCCTGGCCCCAGGTTGCAAGGATCTGTACACAATCCCTGGAAGCTGAAAATGTCCCAGTTCTTCCATGGCCTGCATACTCACAGGACATGTCATCCATTGAGCATGTTTGGGATGCTCTGGAACGTGTATGACAGTGTGTTCCAGTTCCCCGCCAATATCCAGAAACTTTGCACAGCCATTGAAGAGGAGTGGGACAACATTGCACAGGCCACAATCAACAGCTTTATCAACTCTATGTGAAGGCGATGTGTCGCGCTGCACACCAGATACTGACAGGTTCTGACCCACGCCACTACTTCTTTTTTTTTTAAGTATCTGTGACCAACGGATGCATATCTGTATTCCCCGTTATGTGAAATTCATAATTGGGGCCCAATGAATTTATTTAAATTGACTGATTTGCTTTACTGTAACTCAGTAAAATCTTTGAAATGGTTGCATGTTGCAACCATTTACCCCATTACCCCACCACCACCACCTTGTGGCACTCTGTTCACAACATTGACATCTGCAAACCGCTTGCCCACACAACGCCATACACGCTTGTCTGCCATCTGCTCGGTACAGTTGAATCTGGGATTCATCCATAAAGAGCACACTTCTCTGTTGTGCCAGTGGCCATCGGAGGTGAGCATTTGCCTTCTGAGGTCGGTTACGACGCCGAACTGCAGTCAGGTCAAGACCCTGGTGAGGACAACAAGCATGCAGACGAGCTTCCCTGAGACGGTTTCTGACAGTTTGTGCAGAAATTCTTTCTTTCACCAGCTGTCCAGGTGGCTAGTTTCAGACGATTCCACAGGTGAAGAAGTCGTGGGCTAGCGTGGTTACACGTGGTCTGTGATTTGTGAGGCCAGTTGGACGTACTGCCAAATTCTCTAAAACAAGTTTGGAGGCAGCTTATGGTAGAGAAATTAACATTAAATTCTCTGGCAACAGCTCTGGTGGACATTCCTGCAGTCAGCATTCCAATTGCACACTCCCTCAACTTGAGACATCTGTGGCATTGTGTTGTGTGACAAAACTGCACATTTTGGAATGGCCTTCTATTGCCCCCAGCACAAGGTGCACCTGTGTAATGATCATACTGTTTAATCAGCTTCTTGATATGCCACCCCTGTCAGGTGGATGGATTACTTTAGCAAAGTAGAATTGCTCACTAACAGGGAAGTAAAACTTGTGGACAGAATTTGAGAGAAAAGCTTTTTGTGCGTATGGGTAATTTCTGGGATCTTTTATTTCAGCTCATCTTTTATTTCAACACGTTACATGTTGCATTTATATTTTTGTTCAGTATACATGTCATTTCTCAAAATCAATATCTATCTTACATATTGTTTTATGTCCTCCGGATTTGAGAAGAAAGATAAGTTCAACAGTGAGCCTGTCAGTTTGCCTTAGTTCTCACACAGCATCCACCCTAGCTGACGCGATGCTATTTTCAAGATTTTTTTAGCACATTTCTTCTCTGGCCATTTGTTGATTTAGTTACCCTAATCTTGGTCATCCTACAGGAGTAAAAACTCCAACAACCTTTTAATGGATTATGATAGAGACGTGGTTTGGACCATTGGCTTTCTTAGGGGAGTATACACAAGTAACATACCCATTGGTCAAAAGATTAACCTTTTATTGGACACCATAGACTATAACATCCATAACTGTAATTTTTGCTTCATTTCTCCAACATGCCAATATTTAGAAGTCAGTTATTTCGGGGTTATACACTTCCCCTAAGGGGTACTATAGACATACACATCAAAACTTTCATTTCTATTTTGTTTGTCCATTCTGTTAGAAATTAAATTTATATTTTTGCGTGCAAATGTAATGTCCATAATGCTGGAATCACCCTTAAAAGGCTAACCAGGCTAGCACTAGTATAGGCTACACCAGACTGGCTTCTTGAACACAATAATGTACAAGAAAGGTCCAAATCACACCTAACATGAAGAGGGAAGTATCAAATGGTTTGTGTTTGCTTCAATGTTTTTTCCCCTCTCGTTTCCCTTTAGAGTGGACTATTGTGTCTTGAACTTAGTCAGTATTACTGGAGCATGAAGAAGCCAGTGCCACAAAAAGGTAATGTCATGTTAAGAAATGGAATGCAATTGTCCATTTGAAAAGCATAATCTACATCTTCAAAGGATGCTGCTCAAGAAGGGTCCTCTATTAAGCCTACTTTAATGTGTGTATAGACGTCTCAGATGCTGATGTGATACTTTGGCCTTGCACATCTCATTGACTGTTTTTTCTAGTTATGAATAGATAGTTTCATTGAATGGTGTCGGCTAGCCTTTGAGGTTAAGTGTGTCTCTGAAATGTTGTGCCCTGCTCTCTCCTCTAGCTATTGAGTGGAAAGATGGCAGGCGGATCAAGCATGCCCGAAGTGGTCGTCCCTCCCGGGTCCCATCGCAGTACCAAGGAGGTACATTACCACACACACCAACTTTCTCAGATGAATCACTGCTGAATGAAAACAACATTCTGAATCAAACACATTCATATTCAGTTATAACCAGGGGTTGGAACCAAAATTATTTTCCAATTGTTTCGTTCTGAACAGCACCACCATTTTTTTCGTTTTCATTCCACTGTTCCGACCAGCAAAATAAAGTTCTGAACTGGTTCGAATCCCCAAAAAATACTGCTTTATATTGTTATTTTCTGTTCCTTTTTTAACCTGTTAAATCTTTTTATTTTTTTTACATTTAGCTCATTAAATTAATGCGACTGAAATTTTGCGGGGTGGGGAGAGAGCAAGAGAGGGTTGAGGAGGAGGCTTGAAGCGCTGGGCATCTTATGACATGCATTATCTGGGTCCCCAGAATTATTTTTTATTTATTTATTTCACCTTTATTTAACCAGGTAAGCAAGTTGAGAACAAGTTCTCATTTACAATTGCGACCTGGCCAAGATAAAGCAAAGCACTTCGACAACATACAAAAACACAGAGTTACACATGGAGTAAAACAACATACAATCAATGATGCAGTAGAAAAAAAATAAGACTATATACAATTTGAGCAAATGATGTGAGATAAGGGAGGTAAAGGCAAAAAAGGCCATGGTGGCAAAGTAAATAAAGTATAGCAAGTAAAACACTGGAATGGTAGATTTGTACTTTGAAGAAAGTTCAAAGTTAAAATATAAATAATATGCTGCAAAGGAGCAAAATAAATAAAATAAATAAATACAGTAGGGGAAGAGGTAGTAGTTTGGGCTAAATTATAGATGGGCTATGTACAGGTGCAGTGATCTGGGAGCTGCTCTGATAGCTGGTGCTTAAAGCTAGTGAGGGAGATAAGTGTTTCCAGTTTCAGAGATTTTTGTAGTTCGTTCCAGTCATTGGCAGCAGAGAACTGGAAGGAGAGACGACCAAAGGAGGAGTTGGCTTTAGGGGTAACCAGAGAGATATACCTGCTGGAGCGCGTGCTACAGGTGGGTGCTGCTATGGTGACCAGTGAGCGGAGATAAGGGGGGACTTTACCTAGCAGGGTCTTGTAGATGACCTGGAGCCAATGTGTTTGGCGACGATTATGAAGCGAAGGCCAGCCAACGAGAGCGTACAGGTCGCAGTGGTGGGTAGTATATGGGGCTTTGGTGACAAAATGGATGGCACTGTGATAGACTGCATCCAGCTTGTTGAGTAGGGTATTGGAGGCTATTTTGTAAATGACATCGCCGAAGTCGAGGATTGGTAGGATGGTCAGTTTTACGAGGGTATGTTTGGCAGCATGAGTGGAGGATGCTTTGTTGCGAAATAGGAAGCCAATTCTAGATTTAACTTTGGATTGGAGATGATTGATGTGAGTCTGGAAGGAGAGTTTACAATCTAACCAGACACCTAGGTATTTGTAGTTGTCCACAAATTCTAAGTTAGAACCGTCCAGAGAAGTGATGCTGGACAGGCGGGCAGGTGCAGGCAGCGATCGGTTGAAGAGCATGCATTTAGTTTTACTTGTGTTTAGGAGCAGTTGGAGACCACGGAAGGAGAGTTGAATGGCATTGAAGCTCGTCTGGAGGGTTGTTAACACAGTGTCCAAAGAAGGGCCAGAAGTATACAGAATGGTGTCGTCTGCGTAGAGGTGGATCAGAGATTTACCAGCAGCAAGAGCAACATCATTGATGTATACAGAGAAAAGAGTTGGCCCAAGAATTGAACCCTGTGGTACCCCCATAGAGACTGCCAGAGGTCCGGACAGCAGGCCCTCCGATTTGACACACTGAACTCTGTCAGAGAAGTAGTTGGTGAACCAGGCGACGCAATCGTTTGAGAAACCAAGGCTACTGAGTCTGCCGATGAGGATGTGGTGATTAACAGAGTCAAAAGCTTTGGCCAGGTCAATGAATACGGCAGCACAGTATTGTTTCTTATCGATGGCGGTTACGATGTCGTTTAGGACCTTGAGCGTGGCTGAGGTGCACCCATGACCAGCTCTGAAACCAGATTGCATAGCGGAGAGTGTGCGGTGGGATTCGAAATGGTCGGTAATCTGTTTGTTGACTTGGCTTTCGAAGACCTTAGAAAGGCAGGGTAGGATGGATATAGGTCTGTAGCAATTTGGGTCAAGAGTGTCACCTCCTTTGAAGAGGGGGATGACAGCAGCTACTTTCCAATCTAATGGTATCTCATACGACACGAGAGGTTGAACAGGCTAGTAATAGGGGTTGCAATAATTTCGGCAGATAATTTTAGAAAGAAAGGGTCCAGATTGTCAAGCACAGCTGATTTGTAGGGGTCCAGATTTTGCAGCTTTTTCAGAACATCAGCTGAATGGATTTGGGAGAAGGAGAAATGCGGGAGGCTTGGGCGAGTAGCTGTGGGGGGTGCAGTGCTGTTGAATGCAGTAGGGGTAGTTAGGTGGAAAGCATGGCCAGCCGTACAAAAGTGCTTATTGAAATTCTCAATTATAGTGGGCGTATCGGTGGTGACAGAGTTTCCTATCCTCAGTGCAGTGGGCAGTTGGGAGGAGGTGTTCTTATTCTCCATGGACTTTACAATGTCCCAGAACTTTTTAGAGTTTGAGTTGCAGGAAGCAAATTTCTGTTTGAAAAAGCTAGCCTTGGCGTTTCTAACTGCCTGTGAGTATTGGTTTCTAACTTCCCTGAAAAGTTGCATATCGCGGGGGCAGTTCGATGCTAATGCAGAACGCCACAGGATATTTTTGTGTTGGTTAAGGGCAGTCAGGTCTGGGGAGAACCAAGGGCTATATCTGTTCCTGGTTCTAAATTTCTTGAAAGGGGCATGCTTATTTAAGATGGTGAGGAAGGCATTTAAAAAAAATAACCAGGCATCCTCTACTGACGGGATGAGGTCAATATCCTTCCAGGATACAAGGCCAGGTCGATTAGAAAGACTTGCTCGTTGAAATGTTTCAGGGAGCGTTTGACAGTGATGAGTGGAGGTCGTTTGACCGCTGACCCATTACGGGTGCAGGCAATGAGGCAGTGATCGCTGAGATCTTGGTTGAAAACAGCAGTGGTGTATATTGAGGGCATGTTGGTTTGGATGATATCTATGAGGGTGCCAGTGTTTGCGGCTTTGGGGTTGTACCTGGTGGGTTCATTAATAATTTGTGTGAGATTGAGGGCATCAAGCTTGGATTGTAGGATGGCTGGGGTGTTAAGCATGTCCCAGTTTAGGTCACCTAGTAGCACGAGCTCTGAAGATAGATGGGGGGCAGTCAGTTCACATATGGTGTCCAGAGCACAGCTAGGGGCCGAGGGGGGTCTATAGCAGGCGGCAACGGTGAGAGACTTGTTTTTGGAGAGGTGGATTTTTAAAAGTAGAAGTTCAAATTGTTTGGGTACAGACCTGGATAGCAGGACAGAACTCTGCAGGCTATCTCTGCAGTAGATTGCAGCACCGCCCCCTTTGGTCGTTCTATCTTGTCTGAAAACGTTGTAGTTAGGGATAAAGATTTCAGAGTTTTTGGTGGACTTCCTAAGCCAAGATTCAGAATCAGCTAGGACATCCGGGTTGGCAGAGTGTGCTAAAGCAGTGAATAAAACAAACTTAGGGAGGAGGCTTCTAATGTTAACATGCATGAAACCAAGGTTATTACGGTTACAGAAGTCATCAAAAGAGAGCGCCTGGGGAGTAGGAGTGGAGCCAGGCACTGCAGGGCCTGGATTCACCGCTACATCACCAGAGGAGCAGAGAAGAATAAGTATGAGGGTACAGCTAAAAGCTATAAGAATTGGTTGTCTGTGACGTCCACAATAGAGAGAAAAAGGAGCAGGTTTCTGGGGGTGATAAAATAGCTTCAAGGTATAATGTACAGACAAAGGTATGGTGGGATGTGAGTACAGAGGAGGTAAACCTAGGCATTTAGTGATGATGAGAGAGATATTGTCTCTAGAAACATCATTGAAACCAGAAGATGTCATAGTATGTGTGGGTGGAGGAACTGAGAGGTTGGATAAGGTATAATGAGCAGGGCTAGAGGCTCTACAGAGAAATAAGCCAATAAACACTAACCAGAACAGCAATGGACATTGCATATTGACATTAAGGAGAGGCATGCTTAGCCGAGTGATCAAAGGGTCCAGTGAGATTCAGACAGCTAGCCGGGCCATAGGTAGCAAGCTGGTGGAAGATATGGAGGGAGGTCTGTTTTTAGCCACGTGCGTTTCCGTCTGTGGGTTAGTGGGTTTCCGTGTGGAAGGGGGGACCTGTCCAAGTTGGCAAAATAGTTAGTTATAGTGGCCCAAGAAAAATGTCCGATAGACCTATTCAGATCGCAGCCGATAAGACAGCTAACGATTAGCCGGCCGCAGATGGGCGATCAGGTTACGTGGCGACGGAGGGGCCAGTTGGATAACTCCCTCGGGCAGATAACGTCGGTGGTCCAGTCGTGAAGACCCGATGGGGCTCCGCATCGGCAGTAAAAAGGGTCAGGATAGGTGATTGTAGCCCAGGAGACACTTCAGCTGGCTAGCTCAGGAAAAGCCCACGAGTGGCTGACGGAGCTCTTCAGCTGGCTAGCTCCGTAATAATGTGTGTTAATTCCGTGACCGACGTTGCCAATAGTCACTCAGGTAGCAGCTAGTTAGCTGCAAGATCCAGGTGTAAATGTCCAGAGCCTGCGGTAGAAATCGGGGAAAGGAGAGAGAATAGGTCCGGTATGCTCTGGTCTGAGTCGCGCTGTACAAAAACTGGCGATAGCTTTTCGAGCTAATGGATAGCTGAGGACAGCTAACCGTGGCTAGCTGAACTCCAACGTTAGCCAGTGAAAATGGCTAACCTCTGGCTAGCTTCTGTTGTGGAATTCAGATGAGGTAAATAATACTTAATTTTTTTAAATTGGTGAGGCGGGTTGCAGGAGAGTGCTTTGAGGTTGAGTTTTTAGAAGAAAAAAATGTAAAAAGATAAGTGAAGAAAAATATGTAAATATATATATACACGGGACACGACAAGAGGAGGATAGGGGACGTCTGAACTGCTACGCCATCTTGGATCAAAAAAAATTATACTTAGGAGGAGCGGCTTCTATAGAGGAACTTTGAATGTCCTTTGACCTATATAGCTAAAAAGCTTGAGCTAGATGGTTAACAAGCTTGTGTGCGCAAAGCGGCACCAGAATTAAAAACATGTCTTACCTTTTTTGTAGTTAATAAATCTAACGCGAAACGTGATAACTAGGCCTATAGTATCCTTATCTAGCATTGGAAAAAGTTAATCTGTTCTTCTCTTGCTAATTAAAAATCTATCTCCCTATCATCTGAATCACGCTTGTAATGTCAGTACAGTAGCCTATGCTTCGGAGGGGCAGGTAGGCTACTCACACACAGGCAAAGATTTTCAGCTTGCAAGCAGATACTGGAATATGTTTTTGAGTGACTGAGTGAGGGCTTTACTTAGATTGTTTTGAAATATTGGTTCTGTTCCGGAACAGTACGGATCACTTTCTAACCCGTTTCTGTTCCTTGAATGTCATTGTTTTCGGTTCTGTTCCCTGAACCGGTTCCAACTCCTGGTTATAACACTGTTCTAAAGGCGTCAGCATGCTTCAGTTCGGGCTGGCGGCTAGCCGAAGTCAGCTAGGCGAACCGAACAAGTGTGCTAAGCATTTTACCTTAAAATACCTTTGCTTGAAAAATGAGAAGAAAGCGGCTGTTTGTACTGTTTGTCCATTTTGAGACGCTGTAGCCAGTATACACTTCCTCAAAAAAAGTCAGAATTAGTCTAAGTTAACTCAAGAAATCTGTAATTAATTTCAATGTTTTTGCAGAGGTGATCTTAGTCACGCAATTTTACATCTAACTAAGATATTTGGTTCAGTATTTCTCAATGAAAAAGTGTGCATGAAAATGAGTCGTCTCTCGTTGAATGACAGCAAAGACTACTGAAGAATCCCTACTGTTCACCAACGAAGGGGTGTAGACTTTGGCTACCGACTTCGGCTTGCTTCAAGAAAAAAATGTGCCCCCGAACAAAAAAACCTTACTGAAGTTCAAAACGAACAAACACGTCCCAAAATGTTGTCATAATATATGCACGAACTCTTCCGAAACGGTTTCGGCTGGGAAGGATGGGGACACCTTAACACTAGCCCATACCATAACACTGAACCCCAAAACCCCACCCATTCACACAAAAACAGAACGGTAGACAACATGAAGCAGCCATTGTGCTTTTTCTGTTCCACAGGGCACTTCAGTTGGGACAAATACCTGAAGGAAACAGGTGCTAGTGCTGCACCTGCCCACTGCTTCAGACAGGTAAGCCCCCCCCTAATCAGACTACAGTATATCCTCCTCACCAAAATCTCATGTCAGGGCATGCTACTACCCTATGTGAAACTTCTGCTCCTGAAATTATTTTAAGCCATTCCAAACCAGGGCATTTACAGAGTTTGTAAGAATTATGACCAACAAGCAATATGAGATATAAGTTAACCCTGGCAGCCAAAGTCTCACCAGTGACAATGAGCAGCATCTATATGTAGCTCAGGAAGACCAACATCTTAACCAATGTTCCCTCTAAGCTGCTTGACCCACAAATAGCTAATTTATCAGCAATGGGGGAGTGATCCTACAAGAGCAAAAAACCTGTATATTTCTAGTCTTCTTTGAAAAGTGGGTCAGTGTTGTATTTTGAGACGGGCTTGAATATGCAAAGAAGCTAATGGGTGGCCTGCGTTTTTGTCTGGTTCTCTGTATGGTAATAATAATTAATTAATGTTATTTTGTAAAGTGGTTTCTTCCATCATGCAACACAATGTTCAGTCACCTATTTGGTGTTTAGGCTACAAACCATTATTTGGTGACTTGAGCTTTTGGACGGGTACAAAATCTGTCCTCCTGGTCTGAAGGACAAGTTGCTAAAAGGTTAATGTCAAGTCCTATGACTGTAGGATATATATAATATAAGAAATCAATAGCTATTTCCATGTTGCTCCATTGGTTTTGTTTGTAGGCCTTTTTGATAGGTCTATATTATGCCCTAATAGCCTGCTTGGCCACTGACTAAAACTGTAATTAAAGCGGGTACAGCCAGTGTTCACAGTAAACGTGTGCAAGTTGCACAGAATGCTCACAACATTCACATTTCCACTCACAAGACCTGAAATTTGCTAAGTGGCGGGATTTTTTTTAGGGAACCATTAGGCTAAGAAGAAATTCCCTCTTGGGTCGAGGGGTGACACTGATTTCAAGTTGCGTGCAGGGCTACCTCATCACCACAGCGTGAGTTCAACTCACCTTCGATACTTAGTCTTGCTTGATGCTGTCTTCCTATCTCAGCATGTTGAATCTGTCCAGTATCATTGCATGCCTCTGACATTCCCCTACCTCTCCAGGGTGCAACTCCTCCAGTGAATGAGTTCAAGGCGGGCATGAAGCTGGAGGCGCAGGACCCTCGGAATACAACGTCAACCTGTATTGCTACAGTGGTGGGCCTGACGGGATCGCGTCTGCGTCTGCGCCTTGACGGCTCCGACAATAAGAACGACTTCTGGCGCCTGGTGGACTCGTCTGAAATCCAGCCTATCGGCAACTGCGAGAAGAACACGGGCATGCTGCAGCCGCCATTGGGTGAGGCGGAGAGAAAAACACATTTTCACACAGTCTCACATACACACACACACAGTCAGACACTCGATACTACATACCCATTATGGATATGATGCACCCTATTTTTTAAAATCTTGGATCTTTAAATTGTTTGCTATCACACAGTGCTACTTATCTTCCTCAGTTAGGTTTACACCAGACTGATATATACTGGGGTCTATTTATTAGTGCACACTGTAGCAAAATGTTTTGCAATGGAAAATATTTTTGTAAATAAACGAGAGTTTCTTATTGGACAAATTAATGTAAGTCCCTCCCTGTTTTGGCCCATTTGCATCCATTTGGTTTCTAGGCTGTATTTATTTTTCAGGCTGTATCACAAACGGCCGTGATTGAGAGTCCCATAGGGCGGCGCACAATTGGCCCAGCGTCGTCCGGGTTTGGCCGTTGTAGGCCGTCATTGTAAATAAGAATTTGTTCTTAACTGACATGCCTAGTTAAAAAGGTTAAAAAAAAAACTGAGTCTGTATTTCTCCCACAGGCTTCCGTCTGAACGCATCCTCCTGGCCCATGTTCCTTCTAAAAACACTCAATGGAGCCGAAATGGCCCCAGCACGCATCTTTCACAAGGTACCTGTCACAAAGCAGCACACGCTCTCCATATTGACCTGTTTATAAGGCATACCTGTACACATATACACACTCCCTTTCCCAGCATATACACCTATGTAGCTAAACTTTCCATTGATGGCCATTTGTATTTATGGCTGCAGATAACCTGATTAAAGTTAACGGTAGAATTAACACAATAACTGGCTTATGGAAGCACTTCTCTAAGTGAGAGGTATATTATATATTTCTTGTATGGCTTCCAGGGCGAACCCCCCACCAAAACAAATCACCATTCGGCACTAACTAATTTTTATTCAAGCATTTGGAACAACACAAATAAATAATCATACCTTTTAAAACTATATAAATCTAAAAATATATACAAAAATAAGACTCATAAATATCAAAAAGAAGTAACAAAGACAAATGGAAACAAATGTGTGTTGATTTGGCACTCGAGCATCAATACATTACCCATCCCCCAACACTGTCAACCAAGAGTCAAGACTTAACCAGTTCACCTTGGTGGTGTGCAGACTGGTTTTATATTATTCTTAACGATTTCGCATAAACCAGAAAAAAATGCAACAATATGTCTGTGAAACTATATATTCACAGTATAATGAATGAATTGTGGTTTAATTGGTAGCATTTCGTAGTGTGACTGATTTGACTAATTACATTATTACTGTACAAAGTTAGAGGTGCGCTATTTGATAGATTCCCCCGCTCCCCCTACCTCGGGCTTCCAGTGGGGAGACCTGAGGTCAACCTACCCCCGCCTCTCTCCCCATCTCATACTTCTGAGCGGGAGACCTTCCCAGGCAGTAGCCTGCCTAGCTAACAAACTAGAATCAGGGCGCCCACACCGACAAGGTTAATTGACACACAGTCCCACACGGTGACATGTATTCTTGGCCATCGTGCCATGGCTGTGTCAGAGTCGATTGTAAGTTAAACTTGTGTATTCCTTTATGGGTAGTGTGATGCCCAAGATACATTTTACTTGCTGGCATTAGCGGCCGTTAGAATCTGTTTCTTTTTCCTTTGTATTTTTGTCGGAATTAAACAGGATATAATGATGACTACATGAAATATGTCCTGCATGTAATGGACATTAAGAACTGGTCTTGCGATTTTATATATATATATCGATTTTATATATATGCGATTTTATATATATATATTTTAATTCCATAGGGTTCACATACTTTTTCTTGCCACTGTATATGTGTATGTATGTATGTGTGTATATATATATATATATATATAAAATACAGTGGCAAGAAAAAGTATGTGAACCCTATGGAATTCAAATTTTAACAGATCTTCATCTAAGTCACAACAATATAGACAAACACAGTGTGCTTAAACTAACACACAAATTATTGTATTTTTGTTGTTTATGTTGAATACATAATTTAACCTCTCTAGGGGAGGTGGGACGAAATCGTCCCACACTATTCAACAGCCAGTGAGAAATCAGAGCGCCAAATTTAAAACCACAAAATGTCATAATTCAAAGTTCTCAAACATAGGACTATTTTACACCATTTTATAGATACACTTCTCCTGAATCGAACCACGTTGTCCGATTTCCAAAAGGCTTTACAGCGAAAGCAAAACATTAGATTATGTTAGTGTAACCGATGTGAAATGGCTAGTTAGTTAGCGGTGGTGCGCGCTAATAGCGTTTCAATCAGTGACGTCACTCGCTCTGAGACCTGAAGTGGTTGTTCCCCTTGCGTTGCAAGAGCCGCGGCTTTTGTGGCGTGATGGGTAACGAT
This sequence comes from Salmo trutta, assembly GCF_901001165.1. NCBI lineage: Eukaryota > Metazoa > Chordata > Actinopteri > Salmoniformes > Salmonidae > Salmo > Salmo trutta. The sequence continues at coordinate 41,534,061 of NC_042959.1, forward strand.
GCTTCGTGGGTGTCAGTTGTTGATGTGTGCAAGGGTCCCTGGTTCGAGCCCAGGTTGGGGCGAAGAGAGGGACGGAACCTACACTGTTACATTGGTGCCGTGACCCGGATCATTGGTTGCTGCGGAAAAGGAGGAGGTCAAAAGGGGGGTGAGTGTAACCGATGTGAAATGGCTAGTTAGTTAGCGGTGGTGCGCGCTAATAGCATTTCAATCAGTGACGTCACTCGCTCTGAGACCTGAAGGGGTTGTTACCCTTGCGTTGCAAGGGCCGCGGCTTTTGTTGCGCGATGGGTAACGATGCTTCGTGGGTGTCAGTTGTTGATGTGTGCAAGGGTCCCTGGTTCGAGCCCAGGTTGGGGCGAAGAGAGGGACGGAACCTACACTGTTACATTAGGAGAGTACATAGACACAAATAATCACACAGCCATTTTCTAAGCAAGCATATATGTCACATAAACCCAAACCACAGCTAAATGCAGCACTAACCTTTGATGATCTTCATCAGATGACACTCCTAGGACATTGTGTTATACAATACATGCATGTTTTGTTCAATCAAATTCATATTTATATCAAAAACCAGCTTTTTACATTAGCATGTGATGTTCAGAACTAGCATACCCACCCAAAACTTCCGGTGAATTTACTAAATTACTCATGATAAACGTTGACAAAATACATAACAATTATTTTAAGAATTATAGATACAGAACTCCTTTATGCAATCGCTATGTCCGATTTTTAAAATAGCTTTTCGGCGAAAGCACATTTTGCAATATTCTGAGTACATGGCTCGGCCATCACGGCTAGCTATTTTGACATCCGCCAACTTCGGGGTCACCTAAACTCAGAATTACTATTAGAAAAATTGGATTACCTTTGCTGTTCTTCGTCAGAATGCACTCCCAGGACTTCTACATCAACAACAAATGTAGTTTTGGTTCCAAATAATCCATAGTTATATCCAAATACCTCCGTTTTGTTCGTGCGTTCAGGTCACTATCCGAAGGGTATTTCGTGACAAAAAAAATTCTAAATATTCCATTACCGTACTTAGAAGCATGTCAAACGCTGTTTAAAATCAATTTTTATGCTATTTTTCTTGTAAAATAGCGATAATATTCCAACCGTGCAACGTTGTATTCATTTGAAGAGTGAAAGAAAAAAATGGAGAAGTCTCGTGAACGCGCATCTCCAGTCTCACTGTCCCCAGGCTGACCACTTACAAACTCTGCTCTTATACTTTGCCCAGAGACAGCAGACACCCCATTCCACTTTCTGGCGGCTTTAGAGAGCCAATGGAAGCCTTAGAAAGTGTCACGTTACAGCACAGATGCTGTAATGTAGATAGAGATGCAACAGAAGGACAACAAATTGTCAGACAGGGCACTTCCTGTATGGAATGTTCTCAGGTTTTGGCCTGCCATACGAGTTCTGTTATACTCACAGACACCATTCAAACAGTTTTAGAAACGTTAGAGTGTTTTCTATCCAAATCTACTAATTATATGCATATTCTAGTTTCTGGGCAGGAGTAGTAACCAGATTAAATCGGTATGTTTTTTATCCGGCTGTGAAAATGCTGCCCCCTATCCCAAAGAAGTTAAACATTCACAGTGGAGGTTTTAAAAAGTATGTGAACCCCTAGGCTAATGACTTCTCCAAATGGTAATTGGAGTCAGGAGTCAACGAACCTGGAGTCGAATCAATGAGACGAGATTGGAGATTTTGGTTAGAGCTACCCTGACCCATAAAAACACTCACAAAATTTGAGTTTGTTATTCATAAGAAGCATTGCCTGATGTGAACCGTGCCTCGAACAAAAGAGATGTCAGAAGACCTAAGATTAAGAATTGTTGCCTTGCATAAACCTGGAAAGGGTTACAAAAGTATCTCTAAAAGTCAGTCCACGGTAAGACAAATGGTCTATAATTTGAGAAATTTCAGCACTGTTGCTACTCTCTCTAGGAGTGGCCGTCCTGCAAAGATGACTGCAAGACCACAGCGCAGAATGCTCAATGAGGTTAAGAAGAATACAAGAGTGTCAGCTAAAGACTTACAGAAATCTCTGGAAGATGCTATCATCTCTATTGACGAGTCTACAATACATAAAACACTAAACAAGAATGGTGTTCATTGGAGGACACCATGGAAGAAGCCACTGCTGCCCAAAAAAAGAAACATCTGAAGTTCGCAAAAGAGCACCTGGATGTTGCAAAATATTCTGTGGACAGATGAAACTAAAGTTGTTGTTTGGAAGGAACACGCAACACTGTGTGTGGAGGAAAAAAGGCACAGCACACCAACATCAAAACCTCATCCCAACTGTAAACAATGGTGGAGGGAGCATGATGGTTTGGGGCTGCTTTGCAGCCTCAGGGCCTGGACAGCTTGCTATCATCGATGGAAAAATGAATTCCCAAGTTTATCAAGACATTTTGCAGGATAATGTAAGGCTATCTGTCCACCAATTGAAGCGCAACAGGACAACAACCCAAAGACAGAAGTAAATCAACAACAGAATGGCTTGAACAGAAGAAAATATGCCTTCTGCAGGTCAGTCTGACCTCAACCAGATTGAGATGCTGTGGCATAACCTCGAGAGCGGTTCACACCAGACAACCCAAGAATATTGCTAAACTGAAAAAGTTTTGTAAAGAGGAATGGTCCAAAATTCCTCCTGACTGTGCAAGTCTGATCCACAACTACAGAAAACATTTGGTTGAGGTTATTGCTGCCAAAGGAGGGTCAACCTGTTATTACATCCAAGGGTTCACATACTTTTTCCAACCTGCACTGTGAGTGTTTACACAGTGTGTTCAATAAAGACATGAACAATTATAATTGTTTGTGTTATTAGTTTAAGCAGACTGTGTTTGTCTATTGTTGTGACCTAGATGAAGATCAGATACCAATTTATGCAGAAATCCAGGTAATTATAAAGGGTTCACATACAATTGTATCCATTAAACTGAGCAGGCTGGGCTGACATGCTTATAGCCTTGCTAGGACTTTCTAAATGTGAGCATGCATTTATAAGATTGTGCTGTTATTATTTCTATTATCTATTATTGCAACTTTTTTTCTGACTGTTTTCCCTGTGTTATTGGTTAGTTCTCTTAAAAAGCACCCTCATAGATATTTATGTTATCATGGGACTACCCTCATTTCCCTCTGGCCAACGCCAGGGTGTGCATTAGGGTGCAAAACTGCGTCATGAGTCAGGGAGATGGTCCGATGGTCTTAGTGACAACAGACCTAGATATGGGGGGAGGTTTTAGTGGATGGAATATTAGGACAATTGAAAGTTTACAAAGTTGCAGCTACGGTATGCTTAACAATGCAAATATTATGGTACAGCTATATTGACACTTAATCATCATGGTGCTTTTTAATGGTAAGTTTACAAACATTGGTTGTGGTATAATTGAAACTTGGGTATCATTATGGTAAGTGGGGAAATGAGTATAGCCAGTTATAATTGTAATGGCTTAGCAGATCATAAAAAATATATGTTTTTACATGGCTAAAAGAGAAAGAAACGCATTCTACAAATATAGATGAGGTTGGGTGGAAAATATGCTATTGGACCAAAAATAGATATGTCTAATTCATCTATATGGGGCAAATAATGATGATCCAAACTTCTTTGAAAATGTATACAATAATCTATTCAGCTCACAAGCAACAAATTAATCTATTATTATGGTGGGAGGTAATAATACGGTTTTAAGTACCTCAATGGATCGTACAGGAAATCACTCTACAAACTATCCTCCTCAAGCACTTAAGGAGACCTGAACTAGTGGTTTGAACTAGTGGTTATATGTAGGCTGAAAAACCCTGACCTAGTGAGATATACATGAAGGAGGCTTAATCAAGCTAGCCGTCTTGATTACTTCCTAGTAAAAGTTTTGAAAAAAGTGTTAATAGGAGAACGAATGCAATCGGACCTCCATCTAATTGGCCTCCTTATAACTCTACAGAATTTCCACGTGGACAGGGATATTGGACATTTTATCAAAGCCTATTTGATCATTTGTTCTTAACTAAGACAAAATAATTCATAAATGACTTTTTTTTCACAAAATAGGTACGGCAGTTCCCTTACTGTATGGGACACTTACATGTACCTTTAGAGGCCATTCAATACAATACTCATCATTAAAACAAAAGCAGTTTAGGTCAAAAGAGACTAATAAAGGAAATAGAGAAAGTAACAGCACAGGCATATGGTTATGGACACTGTACTATAGAGGCACAAAAGGAAAAACCAAAAGAAATGGAGGTAGTTATTCAAGAACGATCAAGTGTAATGTATTACAAAAATATAGCGAATTGGATGGAAAATTGTGAGAGAAAAAAGATTGAATCTTCAACATAGAAATGCTACCAATAAGAATTTAAAGAAACTCGTTACAAATGATGGAGTCATCCATGATTCACCAAATTATATTTTGAAAGAGGAAGCAAAATATTTTAAGCAAATGTTTTATTTTCAGTCTCCTCCATTTCCACTGAATGATGTTAACTGTAAGGATTTCTTTAATAATAATAATAATGTAAAATTAGGAAATTTACAGAAAGACCTGTGTGAAGGCCAACTTACAGAAGAGAAACTTTTTGAGACAAAATCTTTTCAGTCAGGAAAAACACCAGGGCTTGATGGTATACCAGTAGAGGTATATCAGACCTTTTTTTGATGTCCTCAAAGATCCATTATTAGCATGTTTTAATTACTCCTATACAAATGGTAGACTTTCAGGTACTCACCAAGAAGGTCTGATTTCATTACTACTAAAACAGGACCAAGGTGGTAAGTATAAAGATCCAGTCCATTTAAAAAACTGGAGGCCTCTTACACTTCAATGTTGTGATGCGAAAATCCTAGTGAAATGCATAGCACATAGAATAAAAAAACTCGATCAGACAGGTATTTTTACATGGACAATATATTGGAGATAATATACAACAATTACTTGAAACAATTGAACATTATGAAACATCAAAGATACCAGGCCTGGTCTTCAGAGCAGTTTTTGAAAAGGTGTTTGATAAAGTACGACTAGAATTTATAAATAAATGCCTGGATTACTTTCATTTTGGTGAATCTCTTATATAATGGGTTAAAGTTATGTACAGCAACCCCAATAGTAGATAATGGTTACTGCTCAGAAAGTATTGGGCTTTTAAGAGGAGTAAAACAAGGCTGTTTTTTGTCTCCATACATATTATGGCCATTGAAATGCTAGCTATTAAAATTAGATCCAACAACATCATCAAGGGGATAGAAATCCAGGGGATAAAAACAAAAGTGTCAATGTTTGCCGATGACTCTAGTTTTTTCTTAAGTCCGCAATCTGGATCCCTACACAGTCTCATTGAAGATCTTGATCACTTTTCTATCCTCACTGTAATAAAAACTAATGACAAGTGTTGGATATATTACGTTTTGGATCGTTAAAAAAATTGTGTTTACACTACCTTGTAGTTTACCAATAAAATAGATGTACTTGGTATTCACATCTCAAAAAATATAAATTAACTTACCACAATCAATTTCAATAGAATGTTAGCAAAAATAAAGATTCTGCAACTTAGTTGCCTAGTTAAATAAAGGTTCAATAAAATAAAATATGGAGAGGTAAATACTTGGTTCTATCGTAGTTTACTTACTTACTTACTAATGGCACTGCCTATTCCAGACGACTCGTTTTTTAAATCATATGAAGAAAAACATTTATTTTATTTGGAATGCTAAGCCAGACAAAATTAAACGTGCCTATTTACAGTTGAAGTCGGAAGTTTACATACACCTTAGCCAAATACATTTATACTCAGTTTTTCACAATTCCTGACATTTAATCTCAGTAAAAATTCCCTGTCTTAGGTCAGTTAGGATCACCACTTTATTTTAAGAATATGAAATGTCAGAATAATAGTAGAGAGAATTATTTACTTCAGCTTTTAATTATTTCATCACATTCCCAGTGGGTCAGAAGTTTACATACACTCAATTAGTATTTGGTAGCATTGCCTTTAAATTGTTTAACTTGTGTCAAACGTTTCGGGTAGCCTTCCACAAGCTTCCCACAATAAGTTGGGTGAATTTTGGCCCATTCCTCCTGACAGAGCTGGTGTAACTGAGTCAGGTTTGTAGCCCTCCTTGCTCTCACATGCTTTTTCAGTTCTGCCCACACATTTTCTAGGTTTGAGGTCAGGCCTTTGTGATGTCCTCTCCAATACCTTGACTTTGTTGTCCTTAAGCCATTTTGCCACAACTTTGGAAGTATACTTGGGGTCATTGTCCATTTGGAAGACCCATTTGCGACCAAGCTTTAACTTCCTGACTGATGTTTTGAGATGTTGCTTCAATATATCCACATAATTTTCCTTCTCATGATACTTACTTACTAAGTAAGTATCATTAGTTATTTTGTGAAGTGCACCAGTCTCTCCTGCAGCAAAGCATCCCCACAACATTGTCATGACGTTGGCCTGTGGGTAGGGGTTATGACCCCCCCCATGAATACCTTTCTCCCCTCTCTCTCTTGACTCTATTTGAAGGACTCTTGAATAGCCTTTGTTAAACATAGAGAGTCTGGGAACATCAAACGGTGGGGGGAAAATGCGTTGGTACTTAACCTCTCTGGGCTAGGGGATTCGTGGCGCGTTATTCAAATACCTTAGAAATGCTATTACTTCAATTTCTCAAACATATGACTATTTTACAGCATTTTAAAGACAAGACTCTCGTTAATCTAACCACACTGTCCGATTTCAAAAAGGCTTTACAACGAAAGCAAAACATTAGATTATGTCAGCAGAGTACCCAGCCAGAAATAATCAGACACCCATTTTTCAAGCTAGCATATAATGTCACATAAACCCAAACCACAGCTAAATGCAGCACTAACCTTTGATGATCTTCATCAGATGACAATCCTAGGACATTATGTTATACAATACATGCATGTCTGTTCAATCAAGTTCATATTTATATCAAAAAACAGCTTTTTACATTAGCAGGTGACTAGCATGTGACTAGCATTCCCACCGAACACTTCCGGTGAATTTACAAAATTACTCACGATAAACGTTCACAAAAAACATAACAATTATTTTAAGAATTATAGATACAGAACTCCTCTATGCACTCGATGTCCGATTTTTAAAATAGCTTTTCGGTGAAAGCACATTTTGCAATATTCTAAGTAGATAGCCCGGCATCACAGGGCTAGCTATTTAGACACCCAGCAAGTTTAGCACTCACCAAAGTCAGATTTACTATAAGAAAAATGTTATTACCTTTGCTGTCTTCATCAGAATGCACTCCCAGGACTTCTACTTCAATAACAAATGTTGGTTTGGTCCCAAATAATCCATTGTTATATCCAAATAGCGGCATTTTGTTTGTGCGTTCAAGACACTATCCGAAAGGGTAAATAAGGGTTACGAGCACGACGCATTTTGTGACCAAAAAATTCTAAATATTCCATTACCGTACTTCGAAGCATGTCAACCGCTGTTTAAAATCAATTTTTATGCCATTTTTCTCGTAAAAAAGCGATAATATTCCGACCGGGAAATCGTTTTTTATTACAAAGAGAGTGAAAGTAAAAGCATGCTATCCCCTCATGCACGAGCCTCAGTCTGATGGCCCTCTGATAGAGCACTTGCCAAACGCGCTAGTGTGTTTCAGCCTGGGCCTTGAATTACGTCATTCAGCTTTTTCCCGGGTTCTGAGAGCCTATGGGAGCCGTAGGAAGTGTCACGTCATGCCAGAGATCCCCTGTTTTTGGTAGAGATGATCAAGGAGGGCAAGAAATGGTCAGACAGGCCACTTCCTGTAAGGAATCTTCTCAGGTTTTGGCCTGCCAAATGAGTTCTGTTATACTCACAGACACCATTCAAACAGTTTTAGAAACTTTAGGGTGTTTTCTACCTTTGATGATCTTCATCAGATGACACTCCTAGGACATCATGTTATACAATACATGTATGTTTTGCTCGATAAAGTTCATATTTATATCCAAAAACAGCATTTTACATTGGCACGTGATGTTCAGAAAATGTATTCCAACCAAAACTTTCGGTGAATATGCACATCAATTTACAAAAATACTCATCATAAACGTTGATCAAATTTAAAACAGTTATTGAAAGAATTATAGATACACTACTCCTTGACGCAACCGCTTTGTCAGATTTCAAAATAACTTTACGGAGAAAGCACATTGTTCAATATTCTGAGTACATAGCTCAGCCATCGAAGCAAGCTATACAGCTACCCGCCAAGTTCTGGCATCAACAAAACTCTGAATTAGTATTACAAATATTCTCTTACCTTTGCTGATCTTCGTCAGAATGCACTCCGAGGACTCCTACTTCCACAAGAAATGTTCGTTTTATTCGAAATACTCCATCTTTATGTCCAAATACCTCCGTTTTGTTCGTGCGTACAGATCACTATCCAAAAGGCGTGTGTAAAATAAGAGACAAAAAGTCAAATAGTTCCTTTACCGTTCGTAGAAACATGTCAAACGATATTTACAATCACTCCTTAGGGTCTTTTTAAATTAAAACATTGATAATATTCCAACCGGACAATAGTGTATTCATTCCAGGAGAAAAAGAATGAGCGGCGCTCCAAACGTGAACACGCAGTAAACAGCTCCCAGGCAGTCCACTGATAAACTGAGCTGCTGTTCTTTGCCCAGTAAGAGGAGATGCATGAAAGACGTTTCTAAAGGCTGTTGACAGCCAACGGAAGCCTTAGGAAGTGCAAAATGACCCCACAGACACTGTAGTTTGAATAGACATCTAAGAAGAACTACAAATCACTTCCTGGTTGGATTTTTTTCTCAGGTTTTTGCCTGCCATATGAGTTCTGTTATACTCACAGACATCATTCAAACAGTTTTAGAAACTTCAGAGTGTTTTCTATTCAAATCTACTAATAATATGCATATCTTAGTTTCTGGGAGTGCGTAGGAGGCAGTTTACTCTGGGCACGTCAGTCATCCAAGCGACTCAATACTGCCACCATCCATAAGAAGTTAACAAGAAATTTGTGGAGTGGTTGAAAAACAAGTTTTAATGACTCCAACCTAAGTGTATGTAAACTTCTGACTTCAACTGTATATAATGCATATGAGTTTGGGGGCTAAAATGATTAAATGTTAAAGCTTTAAACCTCTCACTAAAAGCTTCACTCATACATAAATTATACTTATATCCAAAATGGTTCTCCAGTAGATTTTTAAGGCAGGCTCATCCTTTGTTCAAAAATGGCCTTTTTCTCTTTATATAGATTACAACTTCTCATTTCCGTGAAATTGAAAATTATATTTTGTTTAAAGCATCACCCTTTCTTAAACAAGCCATACAATTTCAGTTTTATCCTCCAGAAAAGATATAACAAATGTTAAGGTTAAATTCAAATATACTGATTAATAAATTAAATATTCTTTATGGATTCTTTTTGTTTTATTAATTGTATTGTTTTATTTATTAATGATATTATGAATAGAAACGGAGGAGTTATGTCACATATGCAGCTATCGAAAATATATGGGAATCTGCTCAATCAAAATTTACAATCAACTGATTGCAGCATTACCACAAAAATGGAGGAGGCAAGTGGAAAAGGGAGAAGGTAGGAAACCCTTTCTGACTGCCATTTATTAAAGATACAAATTGGCTGAAAGGAACTGGAATAAATAGAAAAATATAACAGTTTCATTTGAGGACAAAAATGTTGACAGCTGCGCCATACAGGTTGCAAAATTAATGGGAAGAGATTTTTGATGAACCGATTCCATGGCACATTGTTTATGAACTGGTACAAAAAAACAACACTTGATTGAACACTTAGTTTTTCAATTTAAATTATTATATCAAATTCTTGCGACCAAGAGAATACTATATACACTGCTCAAAAAAATAAAGGGAACACTAAAATAACACATCCTAGATCTGAATAAATGAAATAATCTTATTAAATACTTTTTTCTTTACATAGTTGAATGTGCTGACAACAAAATCACACAAAATAATCAATGGAAATCCAATTTATCAACCCATGGAGGTCTGGATTTGGAGTCACACTCAAAATTAAAGTGGAAAACCACACTACAGGCTGATCCAACTTTGATGTAATGTCCTTAAAACAAGTCAAAATTAGGCTCAGTAGTGTGTGTGGCCTCCACGTGCCTGTATGACCTCTCTACAACGCCTGGGCATGCTCCTGATGAGGTGGCGGATGGTTTCCTGAGGGATCTCCTCCCAGACCTGGACTAAAGCATCCGCCAACTCCTGGACAGTCTGTGGTGCAACGTGGCGTTGGTGGATGGAGCGAGACATGATGTCCCAGATGTGCTCAATTGGATTCAGGTCTGGGGAACGGGCGGGCCAGTAAATGGCATCAATGCCTTCCTCTTGCAGGAACTGCTGACACACTCCAGCCACATGAGGTCTAGCATTGTCTTGCATTAGGAGGAACCCAGGGCCAACCGCACCAGCATATGGTCTCACAAGGGGTCTGAGGATCTCATCTTGGTACCAAATGGCAGTCAGGCTACCTCTGGCGAGCACATGGAGGGCTGTGTGGCCCCCCCAAAGAAATGCCACCCCACACCATGACTGACCTACCGCCAAACCGGTCATGCTGGAGGATGTTGCAGGCAGCAGAATGTTCTCCACGGCGTCTCTAGACTGTCACGTCTGTCATGTGCTCAGTGTGAATCTGCTTTCATCTGTGAAGAGCACAGGACGCCAGTGGCGAATTTGCCAATCTTGGTGTTCTCTGGCAAATGCCAAACGTCCTGCACGGTGTTGGGCTGTAAGAACAACCCCCACCTGTGGACGTCGGGCCCTCATACCACCCTCATGGAGTCTGTTTCTGACCGTTTGAGCAGACACATGCACATTTGTGGCCTGCTGGAGGTCATTTTGCAGGGCTCTGGCAGTGCTCCTCCTGCTCCTCCTTGCACAAAGGCGGAGGTAGCGGTCCTGCTGCTAGGTTGTTGCCCTCCTACGGCCTCCTCCACGTCTCCTGATGTACTGGCCTGTCTCCTGGTAGCGCCTCCATGCTCTGGACACTACGCTGACAGACACAGCAAACCTTCTTGCCACAGATCACATTGATGTGCCATCCTGGATGAGCTGCACTACCTGAGCCACTTGTGTGGGTTTTAGACTCCGTCTCATGCTACCACTAGAGTGAAAGCACCAGCCAGGAAGCATAGGAACTGAGAAGTGGTCTGTGGTCCCCACCTGCAGAACCACTCCTTTATTGGGGGTGTCTTGCTAATTGCCTATAATTTCCACCTGTTGTCTATTCCATTTGCACAACAGCATGTGAAATTTATTGTCAATCAGTGTTGCTTCCTAAGTGGACAGTTTGATTTCACAGAAGTGTGATTGACTTGGAGTTACATTGTGTTGTTTAAGTGTTCCCTTTATTTTTTTGCGCAGTATATTTGGGGCATACAACAATCTCAGCTCTGTAGATTTTGCTTCGAAGAGACAGAATCAATAGAGGCAATACCAGAATAAATGATCTATATATCTAGTTTCTGGTCACAGGTTCAGGAATGATTAAAAAAAAAATCACAATATGCACTTTAAATTACCCTTACAAATAGCAGTGTTGGGTGATTTGGAAAGCCATAGTCAGTCAATAAATAATATAATAATACTCGTAGGAAAGGTTTTCATCTTTAGCTCACAATCTGTGGATACTATACGATTAAAAAGGAAAACAATTATGTGAAACAGCACAATTGAAAAATATATGGCACACAAACGAGGGTGGTCTATGGTGATAGGTGGGATGGGCTGAGAGGCTCTTTAATCCCAACCCTCAGCCACTATGTTTGGCAATGTTATGTGACTGCTTTATGTTAAAGTACCATGTATGCAAAATGTGTATGTAAAATGTATATGAATATGTACAATGTATGTATATATAGCAGAAAAGCTATAAAAAAATATATATTTTTCCTCCAAAGAGGGGAGGGGGTGTTGGTGGAGGGGTTAATAATATAAAAAATGCAAAAAAAGACAGCAGCAACTCTTCCTGTGGTCCAGCAAAATTAAGACAGTTATACGATTTTAATAACATTACAATACATTCATAACAGAATTCACAACACACTGTGTGCCCTAAGGCCCATACTCCACTACCACATATCTAACAACACAAAATCCATGTGTACTTGTGCGTATTGTTAGGTTCTTATTTTTCAGAGTAAATAACCCACGGACACTAGAGAAGCTTTATTCTTCTCAGAGGTTCTGTTCAGCTGAAATCAGACAGCAAAACATTTCAGACATCACAGTTTATATACATCCCACTTAACTTACATCTAGATGTTCCGCTAGCGGAACACCTGCTCCAATATCCAATGATGGGCGGGGCGCGAAATACAAAGTCCTCGAAAATCCGAAAACTTCAATTTTTCAAACATATGACTATTTTACACCATTTTAAAGACAAGACTCTCCTTTATCTAACCACACTGTCCGATTTCAAAAAGGCTTCACAACGAAAGCAAAACATTAGATTATGTCAGGAGAGTACCCAGCCAGAAATAATCAGACACCCATTTTTCAAGCTAGCATATAATGTCACAAAAAACAAAACCACAGCTAAATGCAGCACTAACCTTTGATGATCTTCATCAGATGACACTCCTAGGACATTATGTTATACAATACATGCATGTTTTGTTCAATCAAGTTCATATTTATATAAAAAAACAGCTTTTTACATTAGCATGTGACGTTCAGAACTAGCATACCCACCGAAATTTCTGGTGAATTTACTAAATTACTCACGATAAACGTTCACAAAAAACATAATTATTTTAAGAATTATAGATACAGAACTCCTTTATGCAATCGCTGTGTCCGATTTTAAAATAGCTTTTCGGTGAAAGCACATTTTGCAATATTCTGAGTAGATAGCTCGCCATCACGGGCTAGCTATTTTGACACCCACCAAGTTTGGCCATCACCAAACTCACATTTACTATAAGAAAAATTGGATTACCTTTGCTGTTCTTCGTCAGAATGCACTCCCAGGACTTCTACTTCAATGACAAATGTTGGTTTGGTTCCAAATAATCCATATTTATATCCAAATAGCGGCGTTTTGTTGTGCGTTCAAGACACTATCCGAAGGGTGACGAAGGGTTACGCGCCCGGCGCGTTTCGTGACAAAACATTTCAAAATATTCCATTACCGTACTTCGAAGCATGTCAAACGCTGCGATAATATTCCGACCGGGAGTCGTTGTTTTCGTTCAAAGACTGAAAATAAAAACATGGTGTCGGCTCGTGCACGCGCCCCCAGTCTCATTGTTCTCAGATCGACCACTATCCAAATGCACTACTGTTTTTCAGCCATGGCCTGCAAAGTCATCATTCACCGTTCTGCCGCCTTCTGAGAGCCTATGGGAGCCGTAGGAAGTGTCACGTTACAGCAGAGATCCTCAGTTTTCAATAAAGAGAGTGTAGAAGGCCAAGAAATGGTCAGAGAGGGCACTTCCTGTAAGGAATCTTCTCAGGTTTTGGCCTGCCAAATGAGTTCTGTTATACTCACAGACACCATTCAAACTGTTTTAGAAACGTTGGAGTGTTTTCTATCCAAAGCTAATAATTATATGCATATTCTAGTTTCTGGGCAGGAGTAATAATCAGATTAAATCGGGTACGTTTTTTATCCGGCCGTGAAAATACTGCCCCCTATCCATAACAAGTTAAGACACTCCTCTTTCTCTCCAATCCTTACATTTTATGGCTCTACAGGAAGCTAATAAAGAGGGTAGGATTCCAAACATTTATTCCTCTTACGAGAATCTGTCCTCACCTCCTGACCTCAACCCCTCTTTCATCTAATACACAGATGTCCATCTGTCTTCCCTATATCAACCCATCGCTCTCCTCTCCTCCATCAAACACATTCCAAAGCATTCTGTCTTTCTTCAGAGAACCATTAACTTCTAACATAATCTCTTTCATTTACTATCATTCATTTAATATCTCAATGTTCAAAGTTTAGCCGATTCCAGCAGTATGTTATCATGTGTGTATTGTATGGATGTTTCTTTGCCTATGTTTGTGTTGCTTGTTGAATGTCCTTCCCTATAAGCGTGCTGAAAGTCTGTTGTCAATTTGTTTACTGTAAAATAGTGTCATGACATTGCCCTCTTTGGGTTTTCTATGCACCCTCCCCCTACCCAGGCTCTGTGAGAGCGGTCGTAAATTCCTAAAAGAATGGCCTGCCTCATGGCCACAGTTTTGAGACAGAATGGGTTTCATAGAAAGAACCCAGGAATTCTTCCACCTCACAGGACTGGAGAACCAAACGACATTTATGTTCTGGAGAAGGTATAAAAGATCGGTGAAGAATCCAGCTACGAACTGGTCCGTTTGGTACAATTTTGTGAAACTCATGAGAGACAATACGGCCACATTACCATGGCGCTGTTTATATAATAGCCTCAGTTGTGAGACTTACCTTTTAATGGTTGTATACAATGAATGAATAAGGATAAAGCTATTTGGAATATGTTGTGATGCTTGTCAGATGTTAATGTGAGAGAATTGTATTTCTGTTTAAAGTTTCATCAAGTCATCGGCACGCCCCCATGAACAGACGGGACCTGGCGTCATGAGACAGCCCTTTTCTGTTATTCCGAATACAACCCCCACCCAGGGTTTCTATCACCAGACCGGGCTTACCTCCATTACAAGTGGCTAAAGGTTGGAGACCAGCTTACCTCGATAATGAGAGGGCCAAGGTTTGACCATGCATTCCTCGTTCTGAACTTTAACCATACCACGTGGTTAAACTCTTAGACTATTGATACCGACAGAATAATAACAAGTCTTTGATATTAATTACTAGTCTGCAGCTAGGAATTGGGTATCATTGAACGCGAAGACTGACGAAACATCTGTCCTATAACAACATTAATGAATGTCACTTTGAAATATCCATTCAATCCCAGAGAGAGAGAGAGAACGCGAGGACAAAACTCTGCAACAGAAACAAACTTTTCAACAAAGATCCCGACGACACACTGAGCGTAAATATATATATTGATTGCAATTGTTCCCGAATGAGTGAGCGTTCATATGCAAAGGATTAGCATTTCAAATGTTATAATTATCAACTCGTATCAATCCTTTGTCTAACAAGCCGCCATGCTGGTTTAGCCCACTAGGGCACATTCCTTTTATCATTTCTTTGTAACGATACCTACTGTTTGTTATGCATTTCTGTGAATTATTTAGTTAGTAAATAAATGATTTTAAGACAATTGATGTATGGAGGACTCATAGTGAAGACTGGGTTCGTGCAGATAACCAACAATTTACGACGTTTGGAATGAGACTGACGAGGTAAAGAATACATCATTAATCCGAAGACTAATAGATCAGATATTATGATATCTGAAAGTTAAATTAGGAAAATTATAACTTTGTAATCTGAATATTTTCCCTGGTGCCCTGACTTCCTAGTTAATTACAGTTACACAATTAATCAGTTTAATCGCATAATAATTACAGAGTTATTTGATAAATATGTCTTCAGTTTAATGATGCCAAAGACACGACAATAGCATTGTATCTGGTCAAACCCAATTTTTTCCTAAACTTTACTAACAGGATGATTGGTCAGCTATTTGAGCCAGTTAATGGGGCTTTACTTTTCTTAGGTAGCGGAATGACTTTTGCTTCCCTCCAGGCCTGAGGGCACACACTTTCTAGTAGGCTTAAATTGAAGATATTGCAAATAGGAGTGGCAATATTGTCCCCTATTATCGTCAGTAATCCATCCAAGTTGTCAGATCCCAGTAATCCATCCAAGTTGTCAGATCCCGGTGGCTCTTCCACACTCACCATTGGGATCACAAGATCATACGTGATCATATACATTTGCCAACTAAATAAAAGCTTCTGAACAATTTCACATTTCATCTGGATAATCCCACATTTACCCACCTCCCTTCCCCTCGTACCCCAGCAGGAGCCCCCGGTCCCAGAGCAGAACTCCTTCCAGGTGGGCATGAAGCTGGAGGCAGTGGACCGCAAGAACCCCCACTTCATCTGCCCGGCCACGGTGGGGGCGTTGCGTGGCGTGGAGGTGCTCGTCACCTTCGATGGCTGGCGGGGTGCTTTCGACTACTACTGCCGCTACGACTCCCGGGACATCTTCCCCGTGGGCTGGTGCTCTCTCACCGGGGACAACCTGCAGCCGCCCGGCACCAAAGGTCTGTGCGTGTCTGTGTGTATGTACAGTAGGTGTGTTTGTTTGTCACCCTGTAGACTTGTCAGCTATTTGTACCTGTGGTGTAAGAGTTGGAAAAGAATAGAGAGTGTAGGAGAGGACAGCAGTGCAGCAGATTGAGGGTGGGTTTTCCACCGCTGAAGGGTAAGTTGAAATGAAGAAATGGCAATATAACATTTTAGATACCCTCCTGTTAGCCACAGTGACAAAAGTGCTTTTTTAAATCTAATTTCCTGCAATTCTACACATTTTGCTATGGTTTATGCTATCTGAGGGACTCTGAAATTATAACAAAGTCAATGGCGGCCCCAAGACAAAAATGCTCCTGAATGCATAATTTTGACATTTTTTGATTTTCCCTGATTGTCTAGCTTGTATATAGGTGATTGTTAGTTCTCAAAGATAATCTTATTAAAAAATATATAGGTCCATTATCTTTTCTACATACAGTGCATTTGGAAAGTATTCAGACCCCTTAACTTTTTCCAAATTTTGTTACGTTACAGCCTTTTTAAAATGGATGAAACATTTTGCAAATGTATTAAAAAATGTGCATAAGCATTCAGACCCTTTACCCTGTACTTTGTTGAAGCACCTTTGGCAGCAATTACAGCCTCAAGTCTTCTTCGGTATGACGCTAGAAGCTTGGCCCACCTGTATTTGGGGAGTTTTTCCCATTCTTCTCTGCAGACCCTCTCAAGCTCTGTCAGGTTGGATGGGGTGTGTCACTGCAGAGCTATTTTCAGGTCTTTCAAGAGTTGTTCGATCGGGTTCCGGGCTCTGGCTGGGCCACAACGAGCATTCATAGACTTGTCTCAAAGCCACTAATGCGTTGTCTTGGATGTGTGCTTAGGGTTGTTGACCTGTTAGAAGGTGAACCTTCGCCCCAGTCTGAGGTCCTGAGAATCTTCTTTCTCATGGTCTGAGAGTCCTTTAGGACAGAGTGACAGGGTTCTTAGTCACCTCCCCGACCAAGGCCCTTCTCCCCCGATTGCTCAGTTTTGCCGGACGGCCAGCTCTAGGAAGAGTCTTGGTGGTTCCAAACTTCTTCCATTTAAGAATGATGGAGGCCACTGTATTCTTGGGGACCTTCAATGCTTCAGCCATTTTTTGATACCCTTCTCCAGATCTCTGCCTTGACACAATCCTGTCTTGGAGCTCTACGGACAATTCCTTCGACCTCATGGCTTGGTTTTTGCTCTGACATGCATTGTCAGTTGTAGAGAGTGTAGGAGACATCTGTCTTTATATAGACAGATGTGTGCCTTTCCAAATCATGTCTAATCAATTGAATTTACCACAGGTGGGCTCCAATCAAGTTGTTGAAACATCTCAAGGATGATCAATGGAAACAGGATGCACCTGAGCTCAATTTTGAGTCTCATAGCGAAGGGTCTGAATACTTATGTAAATAAGGTGTCTGTTTTTGTTTTTTAATACATTTGCTAACATTTATAAAACCTGTTTTTGCTTTGTCATTATGGGGTATTGTGTGTAGATTTATGATAATTTTTATTTAATCGATTTTAGATTAAGGCAGTAACATAACAAAATGTGGAAAAAGTCAAGGGGTCTGAATACATTCCGAATGCACTGTAGTTTATATCTAGTTTTAGTCGTTTAATAAGTTTACACTGAAAATGTTTTTCCATTTGAAATTATATAAGCAATATACAGTACCAGTCAAAAGTTAATCAGCAAAGCACCATCACACCACCACGCTTCACGGTGGGAACTACACATGCGGAGAGCATCTGTTCACCTAAGCTGCGTGCCACAAAGACACAGTGGTTGGAACCAAAAAACATTCCTGTGGCGGTCCTCATTAAAGCCAGTTTCATCATAGTGGTTGAGGGATTTTGAGAATGCACTTGAAGAAGCTTTCTTTAAATTTTCCGGATTGACTGACCTTCATGTCTTAAAGTAATGATGGACTGTCATTTCCCTTTGCTTATTTGAGCTGTTCTTGCTATAATATGGACTTGGTATTTTACCAAATAGGGCTATCTTCTGTATACCACCTCTGCCTTGTCACAACACAACTGATTGGCTCAAACAAATTAAAACCTCTACAGGATCGGTGTGTCCCCCACGGGACGGTTGAGCTAATGTAGGCTAGCGGGATTAACATGAGGTTGTAAGTAACAAGAACATTTTCCAGGACATAGACATATCTGATATTGGGAGAAAGCTTAAATTCTTGTTAATCTAACTGCACACCAATTCACATCAGCTATTACAGTAAAATAATACCATGCTATTGTTTGAGAGTGCACAGTTATGAACTTGAAAATGTATTAATAAACAAATTAGTGACATTTGGGTAGTCTTGATATAACATTTTGAACAGAAATGCAATGGTTCATTGGATCAGTCTACAACTTTGCACATATACTGCTGCCATCTAGTGGCCAAAATCAAAATTTAGCCTGGGCTGGAATAATACATTATGGCCTTTTTCTTGCATTTACATTTACATTTAAGTCATTTAGCAGACGCTCTTATCCAGAGCGACTTACAAATTGGATGGATTTCAAAGATGATGGTACAAAAAAAACTTTATTATCTTTTACAAGATCTAATGTGTTATATTCTCCTAATTTAACATTTCCACAAACTTCAAAGTGTTTCCTTTCAAACAGTATCAAGAACATACATATCCTTGCTTCAGGTCCTTAGCTACAGGCAGTTAGATTTGGGTATGTCATTTTAGGCGAAAATTGAAAAAAAGGGTCCGACCCTTAAGTTAAGAAGGAAAGAAATTCCACAAATTCACTTTTAACAAGGCGCACCTGTTAATTGAAATGCATTCCAGGTGACTACCTCATGTAGCTGGTTGAGAGAATGCCAAGTGTGCAAAGCTGTCATGAAGGCAAAGGGTGGCTACTTTGAAGAATCTAAATATCTGTTTAATACTTTTTTTTGGTTAGTACATGATTCCATATGTGTTATTTTGTAGTTTTAATGTATTCACTATTATTCTACAATGTAGAAAATAGTACAAATAAAGACAAATCCTTGAATGAGTAGGTGTGTCCAAACTTTTGACTGGTACTGTATATATACACTACCATTCAAAAGTTGGGGTCACTTAGAAATGTCCTTGTTTTTTGAAAGAAAAGCATTTTTGTCCATTTAAGATATCAAATTGATAAATACAGTGTAGACATTGTTAATGTTGTAAATGACTATTGTAGCTGGAAACAGCAGATTTTTTATGTAATATCTACATAGGCGTACAGAGGCCATTATCAGCAACCATCACTCCTGTGTTCCAATGGCACATTGTGTTAGCTAATCCAAGTTTATAATTTTAAAAGGCTAACTGATCATTGACAACAGTGAAGAGGTGACTCCGGGATGCTGGCCTTCTAGGCAGAGTTGCAAAGAAAAAGTAATATCTCAGCCTTCCCAATAAGAAGAAAATATTAAGATGGGCCAAAGAGGACACACTGGACAGAGGAACTCTGCCTAGAAGGCCAGCATCCCAGAGTCGTCTCTTCACTGATGACATTGAGACTGGTGTTTTGCGTGTAATATTTAATGAAGCTGCCAGTTGAGGACTTGTAAGGGGTCTGTTTCTCAAACTAGACACACTAATGTACTTGTCCTCTTGCTCAGTTGTGTACCAAGGCCTCTCACTCCGCTTTCTATTCTGGTTAGAGACAGTTTGCGCTGTTCTGTGAAGGGAGTAGTACACAGCGTTGTACGAGATCTTCAGTTTCTTGGCAATTTTTGATTTGGATAGCATAACTGCGTCTGTCAAACAGGTGCTCCTGTCTGCATCAACAGCCCGCTGCCTCGTCCATGCACTGGCAGATGATGTGCATAGGATCGTTCTAGAGGGGCTTAAATCAGGCTGAACCTTTTGCCCTGGCTTTTGTTGAGTATACTAACAACACCGATGTAGCACAGTTGTTTTGTGTATGTCTGTTATTTTGATGGAAAGGAATTTAAACGAGCTGCTGGCACGGATTCCCCTCGAAGGACACACCACCGGGGACATCATATTCACAAAGCTGGAAGAATTGTTTACGCAGCATGCCTGTCATTCGAAAAAGTGAATATTGTGGTTACCGACTGGGCTCCTTTTATGGTGGGCAGACACGGCCTGGTCAGCAGTTTAAAGGATATTGCCCCCCAAATGAATGGCTTGCACTATCTTATCCATCAGAGTGTGCTGTGTGCCAGACTAAACGATGAGCTAAAAGATGTAATGGATAAAGTAATGCGCATAATCAACTTTGTCAGGGAGACATCAAACTTTATTGGTCACATACACGTGGTTAGCAGATGTTAATGCGAGTGTAGTGAAATGCTTGTGCTTCTAGTCCTGACAGTGCAGTAATATCGAACAAGTCATCTAACAATTCCACAACTACCTAATACACACATCTAAATAAAGGGATGGAATAACAATATACATATAAATATATGGATGAGCAATGACCGAGCGGCATAGGCAAGATGCAATAGATGGTGTAAACGACACTATATACATATGAGATGAGTAATGCAAGATATGTAAACATTATTAAAGTGACTAGTGATCCTTTTATTAAACAACAAATGTTGGTTTGGTTCCAAATAATCCATAGTAATATACAAATAGCGGCGTTTTGTTCGTGCGTTCAAGACACTATCCGAAGGGTGACGCGCCCGGCGCGTTTCGTGACCAAAAAATTCAAAATATTCCATTACCGTACTTCAAAGCATGTCAAACGCTGTTTGAAATCAATTTTTATGCGATTTTTCTCGTAAAATAGCGATAATATTCCGACCGGGAGTCGTTTTCGTTCAAAGACTGAGAAAGTAAAATGGACTCTTCACGTGCACGCGCGCACCCGTCTCATTGTTCTCAGATCGACCACTTACCAAATGCGCTACTGTTTTTCAGCCATTAACTGCAGAGTCATCATTCAACGTTCTGGCGCCTTCTGAGAGCCTATGGGAGCCTTAGAAAGTGTCACGTTACAGCAGAGATCCTTTGTTTTGGATAGAGATGACAAAGAAGGCCAAGAAATGGTCAGAGAGGGCGCTTCCTGTTTGGAATCTTCTCAGGTTTTGGCCTGCCATATGAGTTCTGTTATACTCACAGACACCATTCAAACAGTTTTAGAAACTGTAGGGTGTTTTCTATCCAAATCAAACAATTATATGCATATTCTAGTTACTGGGCAGGAGTAGTAACCAGATTAAATCGGGTGCGTTTTTTATCCGGCCGTGCAAATACTGCCCCCTATCCCCAACAGGTTAACCTCTCTGGGCTAGGTGGGACGTTTGCGTCCCACCCTAGTCAACAGCCAGTGGAATCCCGTGGCGCGATATTCAAATACCTTAGAAATGCTATTACTTCAATTTCTCAAACATATGACTATTTTACAGCATTTTAAAGACAAGACTCTCGTTAATCTAACCACACTGTCCGATTTCAAAAAGGCTTTACAACGAAAGCAAAACATTAAGATTGTCAGCAGAGTACCCAGCCAGAAATAATCAGACACCATTTTTCAAGCTAGCATATGTCACAAAAACCAAAACCACAGCTAAATGCAGCACTAACCTTTGATGATCTTCATCAGATGACACTCCTAGGACATTATGTTATACAATACATGCATGTTTTGTTCAATCAAGTTCATATTTATATCAAAAACCAGCTTTTTACATTAGCATGTGACTAGCATGTGACTAGCATTCCCACCGAACACTTCCGGTGAATTTACTAAATTACTCACGATAAACGTTCACAAAAAACATCAATTATTTTAAGAATTATAGATACAGAACTCCTTTATGCAATCGCGGTGTCCGATTTTAAAATAGCTTTTCGGTGAAAGCACATTTTGCAATATTCTGAGTAGATAGCCCGGCCATCACAGGCTAGCTATTTTGACACCCACCAAGTTTGGTACTCACCAAACTCAGATTTACTATAAGAAAAATTGGATTACCTTTGCTGTTCTTCGTCAGAATGCACTCCCAGGACTTCTACTTAAAGTGGCCAATGATTTCGAGTCTGTATGTAGGCAGCAGCCTCTCTGCGTTAGTAATGGCTGTTTAAGAGTCTGATGGCATGTTTTTCAGTCTCTCGGTCCCAGCATTGATGCACCTGTACTGACCTCACCTTCTGGATGGTAGCGGGGTGAACAGGCAGTGGCTCGGGTGGTTGTTGTCCGTGATGATCTTTTTGGCCTTCCTGTGACATCGGGTGCTGTAGGTGTCTTGGAGGGCAGGTCGTTTTCCCCCTGTGATGCGTTGTGCAGACCGCACCACCCTCTGGAGAGCCTTGCGGTTGTGGGCGGTGCAGTTGCCGTACCAGGCGTTGATACAGCCCGACAGGATGCTCTCAATTGTGCATCTGCAAGAGTTTGTGAGGGTTTTAGGTGACAAGCCACATTTCTTCAGCCTCCTGAGGTTGAAGAGGCGCTGCTGTGCCTTCTTCACCAGACTGTCTGTGAGGTTGGACCATTCCAGTTTGTCCGTGATGTGTACTCCGAGGAACTGCTGCTGTCCTGTCGGTGTGGATAGGGGGGTGCTCCCTCTGCTGTTTCATGAAGTCCACGATCATCTTTTTTGTTTTGTTGAGGTTGATTGAGAGGTTGTTTTCCTGACACCACACTCTGAGTGCCCTCACCTCCTGTCTCGTTGTTGTTGGTAATCAAGCCCACTACTGTTGTCGTCAGCAAACTTGATGATTGAGTTGGAGGTGTGCATGGCCACAGTCATAGGTGAACTGGGAGTACAGGAGGGGGCTGAGCATGCACCCTTGTGGGGCCCCATTGTTGAGGATCAGTGAAGTGGAGATGTTTCCTACCTTCACCACCTGGGGGCGGCCTGTCAGGAAGTCCAGGACCCAATTGCACAGAGCGGGGTTGAGAACCAGGGCCTCAAGCTTAATGATGAGCTTGGAGGGTACTATGGTGTTGAATGCTGAGCTGTAGTCAATGAACAGCATTCTTACATAGGTATTCCACTTGTCCAAATGGGATAGGGCAGTGTGCAGTGGGATGACGATTGCATTGTCTGTGAACCTATTGGGGCGGTATGCAAATTGAAGTGGGTTAGGGTGGCAGGTAAGTTCGAGGTGATTATGATCCTTGACTAGTCTCTCAAAGTACTTCATGATGACAGAAGTGAGTGCTATAGGGCGATAGTCATTTAGTTCAGTTTCCTTAAGCCTTCTTGTGTACAGGAACAATGGTGGCCATCTTGAAGCATGTGTGGACAGCAGACTGGGATAGGGAGAGATTGAATATGTCCGTAAACACACCAGTTTAGTTTGTTTAGTTTGTCTGGAAGCAAGCACCCAACACCGTCTTTTCCGCAAGCTTGTGACAGAATCGCTGGCTGAGTAAAGGAAAAGCGCTGGAGTGGTTCTGTGAGCTGCATGACCAGATTGTCGGTTTTCTCAGGAAAAAGATAAATATGTGAAGCAGCTGACCACCTTCGCATCTGGAAAATTAGGATTTCCTCTCTGTTCTTTTTGGGCTGACCTGTTCTGTCACTTTAAACGGGTTAAATCTGCAGTCACAAGGAAGAGGGAAAACAGTCGCGGACATGGTGGAAAAACTTGAGGCCTTTACTAGGAAGCTTAGGGAGTTCGATTTTGACACTTCATCTGGAAGGCTGCGCTTACACACGTTGAAGAATCAGGAGTGCCATGTCCCTGAGTGCGTTTTCAGTGGCAAGCTCAGAGGAATACAGCACAATAAAGAAACTTGCATTTTATGTGCTAACAATGTTTGGATCAACTTACACCTGCGAGTCTTCCTTTTCCTCTATGAGCACAATCTAGACTCACGACAGAAACTGGATTCCACACGTCAATCGAGGACAGCCTGCGCATCAAAATCACATCCAACAAGATCGTGTCCAAGGATAAATGCAACTTTTCCCATTGAGTAAGTAACTTAGTAGCCTATATGACTTAGCAAATACTAAGTACTTATCCAAGGCTATTTAGGTCTCATGCTGACAGTATTTTCTGTTCTGTCATTACAGGAGCAGGCTATCCCGAGACTCCTGATAGACATTCAGACACAGACATTTGCAGACGTCACCTTTTTTTCTTTACATTATTGTTTTATGTAGGATGCTACATTTTTGTCCAGTTGCCATTGTAAGCAGACCCAATTGGAAAAACAAAAAAAGCCTACCTCAGCCAAGTTATTTTATGTAAGGCTCGGAAGAAATAGGCTGCAAATAAGCTCTCTCGTTTATAAAGTCAAATTCAAATGAAGATTATCTATTCCTGTGCGCCACTTGCATAACAAGTTAGCTAGGTTATAATTTCAACACCAGGCGCTGTTCACCTATTGATTGCGCTGTGGTCGCAGCTTTACGTTTCAGCACCACAAAATGGTCCATTGACTGTCTCTTCTCTTCAATGTTAAAATCCTTCTTTTTGCATCGCGGGTCTGATGGGGGTGTGTCGGATAAGGTGGAGGTGATATTATCCATAACTAGCCTCTCAAAGCACTTCATGATGATGTAAGTACTACTGGGCGATAGTCATTTCGTTCAGTTACCTTCACTTTCTTGGGTACAGGAACAATAGTGGACATCTTGAAGCAAGTCTGGACAACAGACTGGGATAGGGAAAGATTGAATATGTCTGTAAACACACCAGCCAGCTGGTCTGCACATGTTCTGGGTGTATTGCTACACCATCCAAAGCCTAATTAATAACTTCACCATGCTCAAAGGGATATTCAGTGTTTGCCTTGTAAAAAATTGGTGCCCTTCTTTGCATCATGTCTCGCTCCATCCACCAACGCCACGTTGCACCACAGACTGTCCAGGAGTTGGCGGATGCTTTAGTTCAGGTCTGGGAGGAGATCCCTCAGGAGACCATCCGCCACCTCATCAGGAGCATGCCCAGGCGTTGTAGGGAGGTCATACAGGCACGTGGAGGCCACACACACTACTGAGCCTCATTTTGACTTGTTTTAAGGACATTACATCAAAGTTGGATCAGCCTGTAGTGTGGTTTTCCACTTTAATTTTGAGTGTGACTCCAAATCCAGACCTCCATGGGTTGATAAATTGGATTTCCATTGATTATTTTTGTGTGATTTTGTTGTCAGCACATTCAACTATGTAAAGAAAAAAGTATTTAATAAGATTATTTCTTTCATTCAGATCTAGGATGTGTTGTTTAAGTGTTCCCTTTATTTTTTTGAGCAGTATATTTGGAAATACTCTCAAAGTATTTGAAAATACACTGACTCAAATACACTCCCATGCATTTAACCCAGGTATTTGAAAATAGTATTTGAAATAAGTATTTGGAAATACTCTACCAAATTGTAATTGAGAGTATTTTTTTTTTTTTTTTTTTTACAAATCACCATTCAAATACTCAAATAAAAGTAATTGTTTTAATCTGTGTATTTGAAAATACTCAAAAACACAGAAAAAGTATTTTTAAATACCAGATACTCAAATACACATGTATTTGAACCCAGGTCTGGTATATTGCCCCATAGGCTAAGTCATGTGTTAAGTGCGAGTGTCCGCATTCATGTTTGACTTTGCATGCTGTGGTTGCTTCATACACATTAGGCAGTGTGTGATTTAGACTTGGCATGGCTCCTAATAACGGAAGGGTGTGTTCTACAGGGTGTGAGGTTTAAAGATAAATGTTAACACCATATCTGACAGCTGTCGGCAGTTTGTGTCTTTATTGCAACTACTCTTATTTCCCAGGCAGTGTCAGCATTTTCTGCTTGATGGGCCTCTGTAGACTACTAGTTTGCTTTTTCTTCTGGTGAGAATTGCACAGAGATTACAACGAGAGAGAGTTAATTGTCTGTGGTTTATGAGGAATTTGGTCTTGTCCGATCCCCATTGGCGAGGCCTTGCAAGTGTATCAAAACTCAAGGAAGGAAGTGTGCAGAGAGGACGAGTCACACGGGTAACTTAGTGCAGAGGAACTCTACTGTCTACTTTCACTGTCTTTGTCTGTCTGTCTGGGCTTGTTTGGGTTGTAAAATCAGAACCACTTCACAAAGAAGCCCCTGTTGTGGAAGGTCTGTATTTGTTTGTCTCACCCTTTACCGTGTGTGTGCATGAAGTGACAAGGGTGCTGGTTTCTTGGTATCATTAATTGCAAGATCTGCCATTGATATCTATCTCGGTGAAGAATTCTCTCAATTCCATTCAAAGGGCTTTATTGGCATGAGAAACATACTGTATGTTTACATTGCCAAAGCAAGTGAATCTATAATAAACAAAAGTAAAATAAACAATCCGAAAAGAAGGGTAAATATTAAACTCACAAAAGTTTCAAAAGAGTAGAGACATTTCAAATGTTATATTATGGCTATGTATGGAGTTGTAACAATGTACAAAAGGGAAAAATAAATAAACAGAAATATGGGTTACATTTATAATGGTGTTTTGTGTTTTACTGGTTTCCCTTTTTCTTGTGGCAACAGGTCACACATCTTGCTGCTGTGATGGCACACTGTGGTATTTCAGCAAATAGACATGGGAATTTATTTTTAAAAAATGGATTTGTTTTTGAATTTATACAAATTTGATTTGTTTTCGAATTCTTTGTAGATCGGTGTAATCTGAGGGAAATATGTGTCTCTAATATGATCGTACATTTGTTAGGAAGTGCAGCTCGGTTTCCACCTCATTTTGTGTGCAGTGAGCACATAGCCCACAAAATGAGGTGGAAACCGAGCTGCACTTCCTAGAGCCAGGTCTGCCTACGGTGGCCTCTCAATAGCAGGGCTATGCTCACTGAATCTGGGTCTAGTTGTGTTGCTGTCCTGGGGCTCTGTGTGGTCTGTTTGTGAACAGAGCCCCAGGACCTGCTTGCTGAGGGGACTCTTCTCTAGGTTAATCTCTCTATAGGTGATGGTTTTGTTATGGAAAGTTTGGTATTGATACACCATCCAATTAATAATTAATAACTTCGCCATCCTCAAAGGGATATTCAATGTCAGCTTTTTAAAATTTATTTAAAAAAAATTAACCAATCTACCAATAGGTGCCCTTTGCGAGGCATTGGGAAATCTTGGTCAGTGGTCTTGGTGGTTGAAATTCACTTCTCGACTGAGGGACCTTACCATTATCTGTATGTGTGGGGCACAGAGATGTAATCATTTTAAAATAATGTTAAACACTATTATTGCACACATATAACTTATTATGTGACTTAAGAACATTTTTACTCCTGAACTTATTTAGGCTTACCATAACAAAGGGGTTGAATACTTATTGACTCAAGACATTTCAGCTTTTCATTTTTTAGTTACCTGTGGTGCTGATGTTTAAGCTGAGGCAGGTATAGTTTGTTGTGTGCTCTAGGTCAACGGTGTCTAGATGGAATTTGTATATGTAGTCCTGGCAACACTCTTTCTCCCTCTGTCTCTCATCCTTCCCTATGAAGGCAGGGCAGTAACATAGTGTAACACCACTCCAGCTGTGTTGTTGTTAGAGGCATCACTTGATCAGTGGCTGTTTATGTCATGATATTGATTAAGTCGCTGCTCTTTCCTGGTTTGTTATGTGTTATTGTGTATTACCAAACAGTCATGGGGTCAATTTGATGCTACTTCCTGAGTCTGACATTCATTGTTTCCTGCCAGGCTGCATTTGAATCAATGAAGGAAATAATGAATTACATAACTTGAATGAATATATTGATCTCTAGACTAGAGGATAAATTGCATTTGTTTGATTCCTTAAGATCCTATTTTAACTTTTTTTTTTACACTCCCCCTATCTCTTTCTCTCTGGGGACAGCAGTGCAACCCAAGACCCTCGGTTGCCTTTCAGACGGTAGCGAGGGAACAGCCATGCACCCCATGCCAGGACAGCCGCCTGGCCAACGGGGACGCAAGCCAGGCTGCAGGAAAGCCAAGCTGACAGGGCCCTGGGGCCAGAAGGGTGCCGGAGTAGGACCACAGGCCCCCCCGCCCGGAAAGGGACTGGAGCCTATCAAGGTTCCCAAGAAGAGAGGCCCCAAACCGGGGAATAAGGTACAGACCAAGGACCCGGGTTGGGGAGTCATGGTTGGGGAGGGTGGGAGGGGTAGGGTTGGATGTTTCATCCTGTGTCGCAGCATCCAAATACTCTTTTATAATAACGACCTTATTGGTCAAAAGTTGAACTAAAGTCAAGAATTCACTTCTATTCTAATTCCACTGCTACTGAGAAAAGTAATGTTGCCCTCCAATTGACAACTAGAGTGGTTGACTTAAGTGTCCTCTCACTCCTCCTCTGTGTTTAGTTGGGCTGGGCGAAGAGAGAAGGCTGGCTGGAGGGTGCCATGGCAGGCCCAGGGCGACCTGTGTCCCGGCCCAGAGGGAGGCTGCCAGCCAACTGGGCCCAGAGGATGGCCCTGCAGGAGGGACAAGTGGAGTCTGTCAAGATCCCCAAAAAGAGAGGGCCCAAGCCCGGCAGCAAGGTAACCAAACACACACACAATTATATTTTAAGGTTTTTATGGATGAGCGCATACCACCCCACTAAACATTGTGTATGTGTGTCTGTGTGAACAGAGAAAACAGCGGGTGGTGTCCAACCCCGTGCCCGTTTCCCCCAACAGCAGTATGCCAGAGCCAGACACCAGCACGGTGCCCCTGGACAACGCCACCATCCCCAGCACCGCCTTGCATGCTGCCACAGGTACACACACACAAAGTAGTACTTCATCACTGCAATTAATACTCATATGGATTTCTGTGGAGCGCAATGCAACTTTTATTATGAATACTTGTATGCCCTCGGACATCCTTGTGAGTCAATTATCGATGAAAATGTAGTATTTGTTAAATATGTTTGGAGCATTAAGTCGAATCTGCCTTTTTCAGCCGGAGTGGTATACATGCTGAATGTTTGATGCCTCTGTGTTCGTGACTGCCTGCATCTACCTACGTGTCCCACAGTGTGTGTATACCTGAACAAGTATGGGAAGGTGGGACCCCACTTGGATGGGCGGCGGGTGCAGCAGCTGCCCGACCACTTTGGCCCAGGCCGGGCTTCCTCGGTGCTACAGCAGTGTGTCCAGGCCTGTGTGGACTGTGCCCACAACCAGAGCTCTGTCTTCTCCTGCCTCAAGCCAGGTCACGGAGGAGAGGTCATATCAGGTAAGGTCTGGGACTTGTACCTGCTTTCTGTATGTGCTATTTTCTCTATACACTTTATTAGAAGTTTGGTTATAGAGATAATCAAATAGTCTTTGCATTTCCTTAAAAAATATGATTTTTCCTTCATTTATTTCAAGCCTCCCTGTGCACTACATCAGGACCAGTTGTTAAAACAGACTGGTAGATCCATTTTTTCCTGAAATTGATCAAACCAAAGCTCTATATCTCCTCTTCACTTGGCATTGCTGCTACATGTGAGGAACCGTATTGGCTATCTGAGCCTAACCCTTGCCCTCTGTGTCCCATGCAGCCCACTTTGACCAGCAGCACCATACCCTCACCCTGCCCACGGTCAACAACGTCACATACATCCTGCACTTCCTGGAGAAACTCTGTCACAACCTCTACTGTGACCCTCTGTTTGGGAGCCAGCCCATCCCCAGAGGGGGCCTGCATTACAACAGCTACGCCTACCCAGGTCAACACACACACACATACATACACACACTGTGCTGGGGCATAACCTTGGCTTTTCTGTTGATTCAGGACAAAAAAGGGTTGTCTTTCTTTTTGGCCTTTTCAACATTGTAACAGTGTCGATTTGAGTCCAGTATGTATGTATTTACTTTTCACTCCTCACTGTTTCTCTTTTCTGATACGACTCCCTTCAGAAAGGAGAAGTTTTAGGGAGGGCCTCACGACGGGTCCAGGAAGAGGCTCCAAGCGGTTCCT
Organism: Salmo trutta; assembly: GCF_901001165.1. Lineage (NCBI taxonomy): Eukaryota > Metazoa > Chordata > Actinopteri > Salmoniformes > Salmonidae > Salmo > Salmo trutta. The sequence goes on from NC_042959.1 coordinate 41,564,205, forward strand.
TCAAGAATCCTACTACAGCCCCCTCCCCCACAAGCTGGGGGGAGGGGGCTGCCTCTCCTCAGAAGGTACAGCTCCTTAGGAAATCCTTAACACTTCATTTAAAATAACTTGGTTGATAAAAATAGAAACATGCACCTCTAATGGGACAAACAAAAGGAAAACATTTGTGTACAAACAAAAACTCTTATTTTAGGGTGTAGCTAGGACTGTGGAGTTCAGCCAGTTTTTGTATTGCAAAAGTCTACCGGTCTCACGGTAATTGACTGTTAATTAACAGAAACACGTTTAGCATCTCCAGCTAGGCCTCCACGAATACAAGCTGCATACAAGCCACATACAAGCTGCTGATGAGCATGCCTTTGGAACATCTACATTTAAAAAATGTAGATGTTCCAAAGGCTCGTGCATCAGCAGCTAGTATCTTGTCAGCTAAGTGAACAAGCCTACAGCATGGAGCATAGCCAGATAACATACAGTATGCCAACTCACATTCTATCCTTCTGAAATATATTTTCTTCAAATCATAATGTTTCTTTAGACCTGACTAAAATAAATAATGGATTTTTTGTGATGGTGTATACTAAATTGAATATACACCATCACAAAAAATCCATTATTTATTTTAGTTAGGTCTAAAGAAACATAATATGAAGAAAATGTATTTCAGAAGAACAGAATGTGAGTTGGCATACTGTATGTTATCTGGCTGTGCTCCATGCCATAGGCTGTAGGCTTGTTCATTTAGCTGTCAAGATATGCTTATAAATCCCGTGCCATTATTTTGTATTATATGATTTTATATAATTCAACTTAGCTAAATTAAATAGAAAGGATATTTTTCCCATTCCAGAGTGGTTATGTTGAGCGTAAAAGTGAACCTTTGAAACAGGTCCTATATGCTAGGTTTAGAGTTATTTGGCAACTGTAGTTGTGAATGATACAAACCTTAGAATGTCTTACAAATCAAAACATATGGGCTGCATGATGTGACTATAGGCTGTTATGATTTGAGAAAGTCGTACAAAAAAGCTTGCACTGTTTCTTGCCTCTGGCTGCACAGCTGTTCTCTCATAAAGTGATCATATTTTTACCCATCAGACAATTCTCAATTTAATCTTGTCTTTACTAATATGTACAATTTGTTTAGATTTAGAATGGCTCATTATCAAATGGGCAGGGGAAAAAGTACATGTCATCTGCATGCACTCGAATAGCGAATGGAGGCCGTGCACTTTCCCACCAATACGTTTTTCAATGATGCCTGGTAGACTACTTCAGTTTTATAGCAGAGGCAAGCAAAATCTGTTTGGGAACATTGATGGTAACATGTTTTCACAACAAAACATATTTCACTAAACTGTTGACAGCCCCTCTGCACATTTGAGAAATGAATAAATGAGAGAGGGGAGGAGGTGGAATCGGATGGTAGTCTGTATAGCGAAAGGTAATGTCACCCAATTAGTTATGAAAATATAAAAATTCCCTATTAACTGGATAATCAAATACAAATTCACTATAATTGTAGGCTTATCTGTAAACAGCCCTGCACAACCCACAGCATCACCTAGGGCTATATATTCTCCCAGACTCGTGGATAGACATTTTGGAGCATAGCATAAGGTAACCAGTCCATCCAGTATGCATAATAATACAGTCCACACTCAAAGGCGATTACTCAAATTTGTATAGGCTAGACCAATTATGTTTTTTTGCCATGTGTAATATGTGGTAGGCTATGTATTGTGTAACGGCACAATCATCATTTTAATTCAGGTATTTTTCGGGCTTGGGCTCAAACTAATGCATAAGCTCTAAAATGCGTATTGGTGTTTTGAATGAATCATCACCTTAGAAGCGCTGTCCATTTTGTTATGTTAGGCTTTGAAACAACATCCACAACAACAATGTTTTACACTCAGTTTCAACCTGCTGTTGAACTTCTTTCTTCAAATTGATCATCACAGTGAGGTGAGTTTTAAAAGCACAATACTGTTCTGATAGTAAGTGTTTGATGTGATTTTCGATATCATTTGCATTGATGTCAGAGTGGTTAGAGGGACAATAGAGCCCTGTGTACCAGGCCATTAGGACATAAGAGATTACCAAGACTCAACAGTCGCATGGAATTTTACTGCGATCAGACCTCAAGACTGCCGGTGTAGCGGTAATACGGTCACCGCAACAGCCCTAGGTGTAGCCAGTCATGTCCCACTAAGCAAACTTTTTGACTACAGTTAAACTACAGGCTATAGGTGTGTCACTTGGGCCTTGTCATTGACTCTCCATGTTGTTCCAGGTGAGCCCTTCCTCATGGAGAATGGTGTAGGGGGGTCGGAGCACTTAAAGAAGAGCCCCCTGTCCCCGGGCTCGACAGGGCAGCCTCTGGGCCTGCGGTTCCCCACCAAGTTGCTACATCTCAACTCTTCAGGTAGGGGATCATCTTTAATGCAGTGCATGTCATTAAAGGCAAAAATGATATTGTCCAGTGGATTTTTCATTTTTAGCCAAGCTAATTGATGGATTGTGTATGGCTTTACGGTAACACTTTAGATGGAGTTGCTCGTCATTCCATAATAACAAACCCCACTGGTGATTGGTGACTAATGTTCCTCTGTATCTCTACCCTGACCCGCCATCCGACACAGGCTCTGAGCGTTTCAGAGAGAGCCCCCGGCCCAGTGGCCAGGACCCCAACCTGTGGACGGTGGAGGACGTCATGCAGTTCATCAGAGACATAGACCCCCTACTGGCCCCCCACGCAGATCTCTTCAGAAAACACGTATGTATCTACAGAATTGAATAGAACAGTAGTATCCTATTGCATCTCTATGTACATGTCAGCCTGACAGCACAATCAGCATAGAAGGACACTTATACAGTGCATTCGGAAAGTATTCACCCCCCTTGACTTTTTCCACATTTTGCCTTATTCTAAAATGTATTAATCTTTTTTCCCTCTCATCAAGCTACACACAATACTCCATAATGACAAAGCAAGAACAGGTTTTTATGAACATTTTCCAAATTCATTTTTTTTTTTTTATGAATTTACATAAGTATTCAGACCCTTTACTCAGTACTCAAGTCTTCTTGGGTATGACGCTACAAGCTTGACACACCTGTATTTAGGGAGTTTCTCCCATTCTTCTCTGCAGATCCTCTCAAGCTCTGTCAGGTTGGATGGGGAGCGTCGCGGCACAGCTATTTTTAGGTCTCTCCAGAGATGTTCGATTGGGTTCAAGTCTGGGCTCTCGCTGGGCCACTCAAGGACATTCAGAGACTTGTCCCGAAGCCACTCCTGAGTCTTGGTGGTTCCAAACTTCTTTCATTTAAGATGGATGGAGGCCACTGTGTTCTTGGGGACCTTCATGCTGCAAAATTTCTTTGGTAATCGTTCCCAGATCTGTGCCTTGACACAATCCTGTCTTGGAGCTCTACGGACAATTCCTTTGACCTCATAGCTTGGTTTTTGCTCTGACATGCACTGTCAACTGTGGGACCTTATATAGACAGGTGTGTGCCTTTCCAAATCATGTCCAATCAATTGAATTTACCACAGGTGGACTCCAATGAAGTTGTAGAAACATCTCAAGGATGATCAATGGAAACAGGATGCACCTGAGCTCAATTTTGAGTTTCATAGCAAAGGGTCTGAATACTTATGTAAATAAGGTATTTCTGTTTTTGTTTTTTAATACATTTGCAAACATTTATAAAAGCTGTTTTTGCTTTGTCATTATGGGGTATTGTGTGTAGATTGATGAGGGAAAAAATAATTTAATCCCTTCTAGAGTAAGGCTGTAACGTGGAAAAAGTCAAGGGGTGTGAATACTTTCCGAATGAACTGTATGTTATGCCATTGTTTTTAGTGGAAGGAGTTTTTTATTCTTAAGTTTTTTGTTGAGTTTATAACCTCCATAGCAAATTCAAATATTATCCCACTCCTATGTGTTGCAGGAGATTGATGGCAAAGCCCTCCTGTTACTACGCAGCGACATGATGATGAAATACATGGGCTTGAAGCTCGGGCCTGCCCTCAAACTCACATTCCACATCGACAGGTTCAAACATGGACGCCCTTATTGAGCTCGTCAGCGTCCCCCCCACCCCGCAACCCTGCTACTACTACTCACCCCCCCACAGGATATAATGCACTGCGTACTACTGGACTGACCATCACATGTAGCTTCCGCCACTCGGCTATGATACCTAGTGTCATATCCCCCTCCCTTTCTCTGCCGCATCTAAGAAGCCCTGTGGCGAACTTCTGTTATTTAGATTTTATTTCTGTTGTGTGGCACAATCCAGCCCAAGGCAGCATGGGATATGCAGACTGACTGACTCGCCCACATATCCTCCTCATCCATCATGTTACTCGCCTGTTTTTCTATTGAATATTCTCTTACAACAACCGCTACCAATGATGCCCTCCCTGTGTGTAGCCATTTTTTACTGTAATGGCCATTTTAGGCCAGAGTTTTTATTACATTCTTTCTTTTTGTTTGATCAAGTGCATTTCCTTTTTGTACCCTCCCTGAAAATAAGGACTTGCATTAAGCCGTTTTGTATTAAATATGTATACTGAACAAAAATATAAATGCAACATGTAAAGTGTTGGTCCCATGTTTCATGGGCTGAAATAAAAGATCCCATAAATGTTCCATACGCACAAAAGCTTATTTCTCTCAAATCCTTTTTAGTGAGCATTTTTAATTTGCCAAGATAATCTATCCAGGTGTAGCATATCAAGAAGCTGATTAAACAGCATGATCATTACACAGGTGCACCTTGTGCTGGGGACAATAAAGGCAACTCTAAGATGCACTGTTTTGCCACAGATGTCTCGTTTTGAGGGAGCGTTCAATTGGCATGCTGACTGCAGGAATGTCCACCTATAGCTGTTGCCAGATAATTTAATGTTCATTTCTCTACCATACGCCGCCGCCGTCATTTTAGAGAATTTGTCAGTACGTCCAACCGGCCTCACAACCGCAGACCACGTGTAACCACACCAGCCCAGGACCTCCACATCTGACTTCTTCACCTGTGGGATCGTCTGCGACCAGCCACCCGGACAGCTGATGAAACTGTGGGTTTACACAACTGAAGAATTTCTGCACATTCTGTCAGAAACCGTCTCAGGGAAGCTCATCTTTGTGCTCATCGTCCTCACCAGTGTCTTCACCTGACAGCAGTTATGCACCGTATCTGACTTCAGTAGGCAAATGCTCACCTTTGATGGTCACTAGCACGCTGGACAAGTGTGCTCTTCACAGATGAATCCCAGGTTTCAACTGTACCGGGCAGATGGCAGATAGCGTGTGTGGTGTCATGTGGGCGAGCGGTTTGCTGATGTCATTGTGAACAGAGTGCCCCATGGTAGCATTGGGGTTAGGGTATGGACAGGCATAAGCTACAGACAACGAACACAATTGCATTTTATCGTGACGAAAGGCCCATTGTCGTGCCATTCATCCGCTGTCATGATAATGCACGGCCCCATGTCGCAAAGATATGTACACAGTTCCTGGAAGATGAAAATGTCCCAGTTCTTCCATGGCCTGCATACTCACCAGACATGTCACCCATTGAGCCTGTTTGGGATGCTCTGGATTGACGTGTACGACACAGTGTTCCAGTTCCCACCAATATCCAGCAACTTCGCACAGCCATTGAAGAGTGGGACAACATTCCACAGACCATAATCAACAGCTTGATCAGCTCTTTGCAAAGGAGATGTCTCGCGTTGCATGAGGCAAATGGTGGTCACACCAGATACTGACTGGTTTTCTGATCCACGCCCCTACCTTTTTTTTTAAAGCTATCTGTATTGCCAGTCATGTGTAATCTATAGATTAGGGATTTCCTTTATATGAACTGTAAAGTCTTTGAAATTGTTGCATGTTGCATTTATATTTTTGTTCAGTGTAATTAATTCCAGAAAAAAAACACTAGGTTTCTCCCAGCTGTTTGGGAGTTGTTGTTTGGAGGCATGGTTTTCAAGCAGTATGACACACTACATTATCAAAACACATTATACTGTGCTGAAGAAATACTGACATGATAAACTTGCTTTTATCTTGTTATGGATGTTTACAATGACTGTCGTTATTTGTACTTTTTACATTTTTATACTATATTATTAGAGTTGAGAGCTTTATCATACGCATTAATGTTCAATAAATATATAATAAATGTTGGTATCTGTCAGTCATACTTTCTTAATTTGTAAACAGTATTGGCATAGCATTAACTTATTTAGCCAACATCCAAATAGCGGTTTTTGGGCAGTGTTGGAGTTGGAACTGTGTTAGAGCTGTCAAATCCACAAGCGGCTCCTGGCAATATACCTAAAGCGGACATTGCCATTAAGATAAATCCCCATTAAGCCTTTTTTTTTTTTACAAGTTCGAACACTGGAATGTGAGGATTATAGGCTGATAGAAGTCCTCATTTTGTTTAATGATTTTCATTTGGAGTGTAATTTCTATATGGCCTACACTTTCTGGTTCTGAACTTCTAACACAAGTGGGATGGGTGTGTCTTCATGAAAATGATCAAGAACAGCTGCTCACCGATTTGACATCTCCACACAGTTACACCTTGATTTTCGACATTAATACTTGATCTGATTGAATCTAGGCCAAAGTCTCAAGATGAGTGAATAGCATGAAGAGTTATGCAGTAATTGTTTTTGTACATTTTCAGTTTTGGTATAGTGGCTCAAGATTGAGTAAATATTGCTCCAGGAAATGTTTGATGGACGACAGTTGACCGACAGAGGGCAGGTGAGTTCCATCCATCCAGATTTACTCAGTCCTGTCTTCTCGATTCCTCTCCTTGAGGCTCAGGCACATGTTCTGCCATGAGTCATTTAGTCTGAATTGGAGACCCAATTTAACTCACAATCATATTGGACATACTATTTGCATATTTGTTTTTCCTTTGAGGTGTAACAAGTGATGCTACAAGTTAATTAGCCCATATGTTGCGTAACACCTGGGTGCTTATTGAATTTAGTACCTCTTTTCTGACTGGTGAGCTAGATTCTCCAAAGCAAATTGTAACATAATTCTTACATCAAAGTTAGCCTATTATTTTCACGTTTCCCTGACTAAATAGCTAGAAAAGTGATAATCATTTGAAGTGATAGTTATTCCAATGAATTAAAGTGTGAATGAGAGTTAGGCCTGTATGCATGAAGTATCGATTGCAGCAGAAGCATTAAAAGTACAGATGTAACCACATCCTCACTGCAAAAACAGGAAAGTGCATGTGAGGGTTAACTGACCAAACCCACTGATCAGTGCCGATTAGGGAGGTTTGTGTATGTGCATGCGTGTCAGTTAGACTTGTTCCTGTGTGTGTATCTGTGTGCCTGTGTGCAAGACAATTATGACAAGATCAAGGGTATAGGCTATATTTGTTGATGTCTAGTAGTAGCCACGGTGTCATTCGTGAAAAAATAGCTATTTATAGACCTCCCAGCTCCTTGCACATCATGTGAGTTTCACAAACACTGAACAAACATGAGTGAGTCAGGTTTAAACTGCTGAAAGGGAGGCGAGCAGAGACAGTGGCGTTAACAGAATGCCATCTGACTCACCCACAGTTTTAGCTAACTGATGGTGGCATTCTCGTGGGGATGCCAGAGACTTTTAGGAAAGACCCAAATAGGAAATTCCCTGCCCATTGAGCAAAATTACGTTGAAAATATGTATTATAGACGTATTTTCCAGACGTTGAAATAAGGTTCATTTTCGGTTCTGATGAAAGCTGAAAATATGTGTTTTCCAAACGTTGAAAATATGTATTTTCCAGACTTTGAAACCGGATGCAGAACACATCGGTGTAGGATTCTATTGCATTGACACACTACTCAGCCTGTACTCCACACAGACCTAAACAATCAGAGCAGCTGTATGCCTATATGCAAATAGACCATTGTCATACAGTGCATTCGGAAAGTATTCAGACTCCTTGACTTAATCCACATTTTGTTACATCACAGCCTTATTTTAGACTGGATTAAATAAATAAAAAATCCTCATCAATCTACCCCATGATGACAAAACAAAAACAGGTTTTTAGAATTTGAGCAAAGGTATATACACTACCGGTCAATAGTTTTACAACACCTAATCATTCAAGGGTTTTTCTTTATTTTTACTATTTTCTACATTGTTGAATAATAGTGAAGACATCAAAACTATGAGAAAACCCATATGGAATTATGTAGTAACAAAAAAGTGTTTATTTTATATATATTTATATTTGAGATTCTTCAAAGTAGCCACCTTGATGACAGCTTTGCACACGCTTGGCATTCTCTCAACCAGCTTCATGAGGTAGTCACCTGGAATGCATTTCAATTAACAGGTGTGCCTTGTTAAGTTAATTTGAGGAATTTATGTCCTTCTTAATGCGTTTAAGCCAATCAGTTGTGTTGTGACAAACTAGGGGTGGTATACAGAAGACAGCCCTATTTGGTAAAAGACCAAGTCCATATTATAGCAAGAACAGCTCAAATAAGCAAAGACAAACGACAGTCCATCATTACTTTAAGACGTGAAGGTCAGTCAATACGTAAGATTTCAAGAACTTTGTGCAGTCGCAAAAACCATCAAGCGCAATGATGAAACTGGCTCTCATGAGGACCGCCACAGGAAAGGAAGACCCAGAGTTACCTCTGCTGCAGAGGATATGTTTGTTAGCGTTAACTGCACCTCAAAATGCAGCCCAAATAAAGGCTTCACAGAGTTCAAGTAACAGACACATCTCAACATCAACTGTTCAGAGGGGACTGCATAAATCAGGCCTTCATGGTCAAATTGCTGCAAAGAAACCACTACTAAAGGACACCAATAATAAGAAGAGACTTGATTGGGCCAAGAAACACGAGCAATGGACATTAGACCGGTGGTAATCTGTCCTTAGATCTGATGAGTCCAAATTTGAGAGGTGTGATGGTGTTGGGGTGCTTGGCTGGTGACACTGTCGGTGATTTATTTAGAATTCAAGGCACATTTAACCAGCATGGCAACCACAGCATTCTGCACGGATACGCCATCCCATCTGGTTTGCGCTTAGTGAGACTATAATTATTTTTCAACAGGACAATGACCCAACACACCTCCAGGCTGTGTAAGGGCTATTTGACCAAGAAGAAGAGTGATGGAGTGCTGCATCAGATGACCTGGCCTTCACAATCACCCAACCTCAACCCAATTGAGATGGTTTGGGATGAGTTGGACTGCAGAGTGAAGGAAAAGCATCCAACAAGTGCTCAGCATATGTGGGAACTCCTTCAAGACTGTTGGAAAAGCATTCCAGGTGAAGCTGGTTGAGAGAATGCCAAGAGTATGCAATGCTGTCATCAAGGCAAAGGGTGGCTACTTTGAAGAATCTAAAATCTAAAATATATTTTGATTTGTTTAACACTTTTTTGGTTACAACAGTACATGATTCCATATGTGTTATTTCATAGTTGTGATGTCTTCACTATTATTCTACAATGTAATAATAGTAAAAATTAAGAAAAACCCATGAATGAGTAGGTGTGTCCAAACTTTTGACTGGTACTGTATATACTAAGCGGTGTCAGAGGAAGGCCCAAAAAATTGTCAAAGACTCCAGTCACCCAAGTCATAGACTGTTCTCTCAAGCAGTACCGGAGTGCCAAGTCTAAGACCAAAAGGCTCCTTAAAAAACTTCTTCAGGCAAAGGTCTATTTTTCTCCATTTCTGCCTGACTGACGTGCTCAAAGTAAACTGCCTATTTGTCAGGCCCCGAAGCCAGGATATGCATATAATTGGTACCATTGGAAAGAAAACACTCTGAAGTTTGTAGAAATGTTAAAATAATGTAGGACACTATAACACAATAGATATGGTAGGAGAAAATCCAAAGAAAAACCAACCAGAATTATTTTTTTTGAGAGCCCATGCTCTTCCAATAGAACATTTAAGGAAAAAGTTTAATATAGCTCCCAGTATGTGATTCCTATGGCTTCCACTGGATGTCAGTAGTCTGTTCAAGGTTTCAGGCTTGTTTCTTCCTAAACAAGGAAAAATTATTAGTTTTAGTGCTGGGACACAGACTTGGAAATAAGTCTATGCGCGCGCGACGAAGAGGACGTGCACCTGCTAATATCGTTTTCCTATTGAACATATTTCTTTCCATATGAAATATTATAATTTAATTACATTTTAGGGTATCTGAGGATTAAGTAGAAATGTATTTTGACTTGTTTTAACAAAGTTTAGCGGTAGCTTTTTTGATTCCTTTCTCTGCATGTTGAATGAGTGGATTACCGTAATTTCCGGACTATTAAGCGCACCTGAATATAAGCCGCACCCACTGAATTAAAAAAAATATATTATTTTGAACATAAATAAGCCGCACATGTCTATAAGCCGCAGGTGCCTACCGGTACATTGAAACAAATGAACTTTACACAGGCTTTAACGTAACACGGCTTGTAACAAAAATAAATAGGCTTTAACGAAACACGGCTTGTAACAAAAATAAATAGGCTTTAACGAAACACGGCTTGTAACAAAAAATAAAAAATTAGCAGTAAACAGTAGCCTACCAAGAAAGTCATTAGTCACTATCTTCCTCCTCCTGTGCACTGAAACCATCTCCTTCGGTGTCGGAGTTGAATAGCCTCAGAATTGCTTCATCCTATATTGGATCGTTTTCATTGTCGCTCTCGTGACTTTCATCCGGAGGCAAATCCCCCGCTGAGCCCTCTTCAACACGCAGCAGTCCAGCCTTTTGAAATCCGTTGATGATAGCGTGGAGCATTGTCAAAAAATCCACTGTCAGGACCCACTGGCAGACTTGACCATAAGTTGCTCTTCGCATGCGGGCCGTTTTAGTGAAGGATTTCTCCCCACTTGTCATCCAAGCCTCCCACTGAACACGGAGCGCCACCTTAAATGCACGATTTACACTGATGTCGAGTGGCTGCAAATACTTTTTTGTACCCCCAGGAATCAGGGTGACAAAATGACTACCGTAATCAGAATGATGGGAAGTTCGAGAGCGCTCGATTTAATCGAAACAGTAAACAAAAAAGTTGTTTGACCGTAACCCGTTCGGCAATTTCATTGGTCTAATGAAAGCTTCATGCCGCCAAAAAACTGAGCACGTCACAGAATGTGTTTAAAAAAAAAAAATGAAAGCGGGAAAAATCCATATATTAGCCGCGTCATTGTTTAAGCCGCGGGGTTCAAAGCCTGGGAAAAAAGTTGCGGCTTATAGTCCGGAAATTACGGTACTCAAATCGATGGTGCCAACTAAACTGACTTTTGGGATATAAATAAGTATTTTATCTTACAAAACGACACTACATGTTGTAGCTGGGACACTTTGGATGACAAATCAGAGGAAGATTTTCAAAAAGTAATTGAATTTTTAATCGCTATTGCTGGTGGAAAAATATTTTGATGTGGGGCGCCGCCCTCAAACAATTGCATGGCATGCTTTTGCTGTAAAGCCTATTGTAATTGGACAGTGCAGTTAGATTAACAAGAATTTAAGCTTTTAACTGATATAAGACACTTGTATGTTCCTAAATGTTTAATATCATAATTTTTATGATTATTTATTTGAATTGCGCACCCTGCAGTTTCACCGGAAGTTGTCCCGCTATCCCTAATTAACAGCTTCTACCCCCAAGCCATAAGACTGCTGAACAATTAATCACATTGACTTAGTTTTTTGACTTGACTTTATTTAGTAAATATTTTCTTAACTCTATTTCTTGAACTGCATTGTTGATTAAGGGCTTGTAAGTATTTCACGGTGAGGTCTACACCGGTTGCATTTGGTGCATGTGACAATTTTTTTTAAATTTGATTTGACTTGATCCCTTAAAATTTGGGATTCGGCTATTTTAGCCACACCCGTTGCTGACAGGTGTATAAAATCGAGCACACAGCCATGCAATCTCCATAGTTAAATATTGGCCTTACTGAAGAGCTCAGTGACTTTCAACATGGCACCGTCATAGGATGCCACCTTTCCAACAAGTCAGTTCTTAGAATTTCTGCCCTGCTAGAGCTGCCCCGATCAACTGTATGTTTTGTTATTGTGAAGTGAAAACGTCTAGGAAGAACAACAGTTCAGCTGCGAAGTGATAGGCCACACAAGCTCACAGAGAACGGGACTTCCAAGTGCTGAAGCACGTAAAAATCATCTGTCCTTGGTTGCAACACTCACTACAGAGTTCCAAACTTCCTCAAGAAGCAACATTAGCACAATAACTGTTTGTCTGGAGCTTCATGAAATGGGTTTCCATGGCCGAGCAACGACACTCAAGCCTAAGATCACCATGTGCAATGCCAGGCATTTGCTGGAGTGGTGTAAAGATCGCCGCTATTGGACAGTGGAAAAGTGTGGAGTGAAGAATCACGCTTCACCACCAGGCAGTACAATGGACGAATCTGGGTTTGGTGGATGCCAGGAGAACGCTACCTGCCCGAATGCATAGTGACAACTGTAAGGTTTGGTGGAGGAATAATGGTCTGGGGCTGTTTTTCATGGTTCGTGCTAGGCCCCTTAGTTCCAGTGAAGGGAAATCTTAACGCTACAGCATATAGAGACATTCTAAACGATTCTGTGCTTCCAACTTTGTGGCAACAGTTTGGGGATGGCCCTTTCCTGTTTCAGCATGACAATGCCCCTGTGCACAAAGCAAAATCCATGCAGAAATGGTTTGTTGAGATTGTTGTGGAAGAACTTGAATGCCTTGCACAGAGCCCTGAACTCAACACCATCAAACATCTTAAGATTAATTCGAACGCCGACTGCGAGTCAGGCCTAATCGCTCAACATCAGTGCCCGACCTCACTAATGCTCTTGTGGCTGAATGGAAGCAAGTCCCTGCAGCAATGTTCCAACATCTAGTGGAAAGCCTTCCCAGAAGAGTGGAGGCTGTTATAGCAGCAAAAGGGGGACCAACTCCATATTAATGCCCATGATTTTGGAATGAGATGTTATACAAGCAGATGTCCACATCATTTTGGTCATGTAGTGTGTCATACGAATTGTCATATGAAATGGATTATGGACATCCAAAAAGTAATACATACCATACCAAACGTAACTTATATTAATTTGAGTGTTCCGGATTTTCGTTTACTATGTTACGTTTACCCCTGAGTCCAGGTTGAGGGCAGTGGTTCTAGCCAGGTGGTGTAGTGAGACAGGTGTGAACACAGCCAGAGAGTTTGACCAAAGGGATAAAGTGTTCAGGCCACCTCTCCCTCTCTGGCGTACCCGATTCATTACAGAATTCCCAGAATACTTTCACTGTCAGCAGAATGAATGTGCTGTAGGGTGCTTTTAAAATTGCCACAGGTCTTGGAATGGATGCTGAATGGAGAGCAACCCCCTCCTTGGGCTCCTGCGACCTTGTTTGTGATGATTGCAGGAACGTGGCTGATCGGTCACATGTCAGCAAGGGTATTATCTCTCAAGGGGAAAAGTAACTCTCACACATACAAACACATTCACATGGCTTCCTCAGGCAGTGAAAACATTTCTGTAAAAGTATAGAAACATGGACGTGAATATTGTGTGAAGCCGTGACGGTGTGGATTTCAAAGCATGGGCATTGCAAGTAATGGGCTAAACAAAGAAGTGAGTTTGAGAAATCAGAAAGTACTAAGAAATAGTTTTCACGTATAAACTTTATATGCCTGAACTCAGAATCAATTGGGATCTCCAAAAATAATATTGGCACACAAACACCAACACAGTGGTGAAGAGGGCAAGACAGTGCCTCTTTCCCCTCAGGAAGATTCGGTATGTTAAACAGCTGCACCATTGAGAGCATCTTGACTGGTTGCATCACCGCTTGGTATGGTTGGCATCCGACCGCAAGGTGCTACAAAGGGTAGTGTGTACGGCCCAGTACATCACTGGGGCCAAGCTCCCTGCCATGCAGGACCTCAATACCAGGCAGTGTCAGAGGAAGGCCGTAGAAATTGTCAGACTTCAGCCACCCAAGTCATAGACTGTTCTCTCTGTTACCGCCTGGCAACCTGTACCGATGTACCAAGTCTAGAACCACCCTGAACACCTTCTACCCCCAAGCCATAAGACTGCTATGTAGTTAGTCTGAGTAGCTATTGGTTAGCTATTTAACTATCTGCATTGACCCTTTTTGCACTAACTCTTTTGACTCATCACATACTCTGCATTCGGACAGTATTCAGATCCCTTGACTTTTTCCGCATTTTGTTACGTTACAGCCTTACTCTTAAATGGATTTTAAAAAATGTCCTCATCAATCTACACACCATACGTACACCATAATTACAAAGCAAAAAACGTTTTTTATTAATGTTTGCAAATGTTTCAAAAATAAAACACTGAAATATCACATTTACATAAGTATTCAGACCCTTTACGCAGTAATTTGTTGAAGTATATTTGGCAGCGATTAAAGCCTTGATTCTTCTTGGGTATGACGCTACAAGCTTGGCACACTTGTATTTGGGGAGTTTCTCCAATTCTTCTCTGCAGATCCTCTCACGATCTGTCAGGTTGGATGGGGAGCGTTGCTGCACAGCTATTTTCAGGTCTCTCCAGAGATGCTCGATCGGGTTCAAGTCCGGGCTCTGGCATTCAGATATTTGTCCCGAAGCCACTACTGTGTTGTCTTGGCTGTGTGCTTAAGGACATCATCCTGTTGGAAGGTGAACTTTCGCCCCAGTCTGAGGTCTTGAGCACTCTGGAGCAGGTTTTCATCAAGGATCTCTGTACTTTGCTCCGTTCATCTTTCACTCGATCCTGACTAGTCTCCCTACCACTGAAAAACATCCCCACAGCATGATGCTACCACCACCATGCTTTACCATAGGGATAGTGCCAGGTTTCCTCCAGACGTGATGCTTGGCATTCAGGCCAAAGAGTTCAATCTTGGTTTCATCAGACCAGAGAATGTTGCTTCTCATAGTCAGAGTCCTTTAGGTGCCTTTGGCAAACTCCAAGCATGCTGTCATGTGCCTTTTACTGAGGACTGGCTTCCATCTGGCCACTCTACCATAAAGCCCAGATTGGTGGAGTGCTGCAGAGATAGTTGTCCTTCTGTAAGGTTCTCCCATCTCCACAGAGGACCTTGGGAGATCTGTCAGAGTGACCGTTGGGTTCTTGGTCACCTTCCTGACCAAGGCCCTTCTCCCTCGATTACACAGTTTGGCCAGACGGACAGTTCTAGGAAGAGTCTTGGTGGTTCCAAACTTCTTCCATTTAAGATGGAGGCCACTGTGTTCTTGGGGGCCTTCAATGCTGCAGAATAGTTTTGATACCCTTCCCCAGATCTGTGCCTCGACACAATTCTGTCTTGGAGCTCCACAGGGAATTGCCTTCGACCTCATGGCTTGGTTTTTGTTCTGACATGTTCTGTCAACTGTGGGACCTTATATAGACAGGTGTGTGCCTTTCCAAATCATGTCCAATCAATTGAATTTACCACAGGTTGACTCCAATGAAGTTGTAGAAACATCTCAAAGATGATCAATGGAAACAGGATGCACCTGAGCTCAATTTCGAGTCTCATAGCAAAGGATCTGAATACTTATGTTAATAAGGTATTTCAGTTTTTATTTTTAATAAATTTGCAAACATTTATAAACACCTGTTTTCGCTTTGTCATTATGGAGTATTGTGTGTAGATTGAGGATTAAAAAAACAAACATTTTAGAATAAGCCAGTAATGTAACAAAATATGGAAAAAGGGAAGGTGTCTCAATACTTTCCGAATACACTGTATCCGAATACACTGTTACTGTTTATTATCTATCCTTTTGCCAATTCACTTTATCGCTACCTATATGTACATATCTACCTCAATTACCTCGTACCCCTGCACATCGACTCGGTACTGGTACCCCGTGTATATATATCACTACTCATTGTGTATTTATTCCTTGTGTTATTATTTGTCTATTTTTCTATTATATAACAAAAAAAAATCTCTGCATTGTTGGGAAGTGTCCGTAAATAAGCATTTCACTATAAGTCTACACCTGTTCGTAAAGAAGCATGTGACAAATACAATTTGATGTCCTCTGAATTATCTCATCTTAGTGAAGCTGCAGTTTGTTTATTTACCTTCTAGGAGAGAGGTTAATTCAGATTCTGGTCCTACAACAACCCTAAAACAACCATTTTCTGCAAATAGTCAGAATGCAGGCATGCATGATAATGCAACCTCCCACATTCAACCAGGCTTTCAGGAACCTGCCCCTGCTATCAATAATTAACTCAGCAGCTGATCATGTTTGTTCCGTCCTAATTCCCGTGAGGCTTCTACTTAGTCATCAAATAATCAACTAAACTACAAACTTCTGGGTCAATGTTTTTTTCTGAATAATATAGTGATAATATAGTCATATAGTAACAATGGGCACTAGTTCCAAAACGAATTTATGTTTGGATAGTGTTATGTAAGAATGTAATGTAGAACATTGTAGTAAAATGGTCCAATCACTACTACATAGTTGAAATCCCTAAATAGGATATTTTAGTTGGACAGAGAGAAGCTTACTCAATGTCATATTTACAAAGGGAATAGCCTACAGCATGAGATACAACTGCAAATAAGGGTGTATAGACGAGAGCCAACGCAATGATTAAAAAATTAACAAAAAACCTTTTGCACAGAATTGCTAGCACTTTATGAGACAGATTATTCAGAGCAAAATACTAGTGTTATCCAGTTAGTATGTTTGATAAGCCTGCAGGCCTGTTCAGCTTTCTTCATCAGAGAGGGGTTGGGGTTGGGGACCACAGCCCATGCGTGACTAGGTATGGCCACTGTGCCCTCATTGGTGCAGGGCCCTGAGATTACACAGAGCTCATGGGAAGCCTCAACACCAGCTGTAGTACCTGGAAATAGAATGCTTGAGCCTGTTCAGGTAAAGTGTAGATAGAATTGACTACCATGTGTAACGGAGAATGAGAAGAATATTAACATTACGCAACATATTTCTAGATGCAACAATCTGATCTTTCAGCTCCAGTGTGATCTCTCAGCCCGTGTGGGGGTGCTGAAGCTAGGAGCAGTTCGAGATACAAATACATAGGCTTGTGTAGAATGGACCAGGTGTAGCAGAGAATAAGAAGAATATTGACACTATGCAATATATTTCTAGATGCAACAATCTGATTATTTCAGCCATAGTGATCTTTCAGCCCCCTAGCTGAAGCTAGGATCTGTTAGAGATACAAATGGATAGGCTTGTGTAGAATGGACCATGTGTAACAGAACGAGAGGAATATTAGCACTATACTTGTTTCCATATGCAACAATGCGATCTGTCTGCCCAAATGAGGGTGCTGAACACTGTTTAGGGGTGGTCCTTGTCAGGAATCCTAGGGCCTCTTAGGGGTAAATCCCACAGAGAAAACCCCATTCACCAAAAACTCCATCCACTTCATTTCAAGAAGTAGTTTTTAATGTAACTTTTTTCACATTGGAGAATTTCCTTGGTGTTTATATGCAGCGTTTTGTTTCTATCAGTCTTTCTCTCCATGTGGGTTTTGAGCTTTGACATATCGAGAAAACAGCAAGCCGACACAGGAAGAAGACAAGTTGCGTAGCTAGCAGTTGTTGTGGGTGAGCTGCCTTGTCTGAGAGAAAGACAAAAACAGAAACAGGCTAACTGTAAACTTCTTCCAGTCATACCCTGCTTAGACTATGTCTAGACTGGCCCCTCTGTAGGAGACCGAGACATAACAAGGGATTGAGTGAGCAAACGGGTGTATGGGACATAATCCCATTTAACTCTGGATGCACAATGATTAAGAAACCACTTTTTTTATTGATGCTGAAGAGGGACCTTGCAATGCAGTGTTTTCAGATATACAGAATGTGGAGCCAGCGGTCTGCCAATTAGTCAACCTGCCTCAGCACAGCCTGCACTGGCGGTTTCCAGGAAGACCCTGTAGACTGGGCATGGATCCTGCAACCTTTACTAAGGATGGTGCCAAGAGGGGCAGCGCAATTGTAGCTTATGCCCCAGCCTTTCTCATGACAACTCAAGTAACCCCACATGCCCTCGGCTGAATCTAGAGTTTTTGTGTTTGGCAAACACAAATGTAAGTTACATTAAGATTAAGTGAGTTTAATTTAGAGCAAACCTCCATTTGATTCCATGTTTCAATTTGGCAGCAAGGGCTAACTTGTTCTACACAATTGAACTACTGAAAATAGATGTCTCTTTTAGAATGAGTTAGACAAAAGCGAGGACTTGTTACTCATCAAGTTGCAAAAACAAATGTAACTTTTTGGGCAACCTGACCAAATGCACATATAAAATGTGAGTTACAGATCTATCATTCTACTGGAAAGCAAGTCTAAGAAACGGTAGATATGTTCTATGTGCGCTATTTCTATGAATCCCGTTTTGTTTTTGCATCTTTTACTTTCGGTTTTGTACACCATCTTCAAACAGCTGAAACAATATTTTTGGTTATGTAAAATATATTTCACAGCAGCTTAGTACAATGATTCTACACTATACTATCTTCTTCTTTTGTCACTAACTGAAATTAGGCGAACTATGAGTTTTAGCAACCAGGAAATTGCGGAGTGATTTCTGCATAATGCAACTTTAACTCTTAGATGTGGAGGTGATATTCCCATAACATGACATCAATTAAGCATTCCAAGCCCTGAGGCAAAATACTAACCCCAACCCCATAGAATACTAAACTCACTTGAATTTAATAGAATTAATATCAGGTGGCTATAACATTGCATAAGGCATGGGATATTTATACAGATTTTTTGTTGTTGAGGAAGCTATGCTTGTATATGCCATTTATTATTGGCACTAACCTATACTCATTTTGCTTCCCCAACCAACCATTAAGTGCATTCTCAGAGCTAATAACTGTTACTAAAGGTGTGTCATACTTCTTTGCCCCTGTGGGGTAGTAATTTACAGGGGATGAATTCAGTTAAACCACCATCAAGGTAAGCGTAGATTAACCCTGGCTCACTCCATCTCCCCCACCACACACCTAGGTCTCACCTACTTTCTACCCAGCAACATATAGAAAAGTTTCCATAGGAACCAGGAAATTCATTCCTCAATCTATTTTTATTAATAGTGTCAGGATGATCAGGAATGCAATGACTAAAACCACAATGTGGGTCCTTCTCCATATCAAAGGTCATGAATTCAGATGAGAAATTCAGCTTTTTGGTGGATAGCAGTGCACCTTTGAGTTTGATCTTAATACACCAGTCATCATTTTCCATGACAGGATTGAGGGCAATTTGCTGCTTACAGCAGTAAATGTCTGTCATCATAAGACTGTGCATAACTTGAAGGAGATAAAGACATTCCTAAGAAACAGGGACACCTTTGAGATAAATGAATTCAGTATTAAGTTATTTAATATCCTGAACCCTGCAGGCTGGAAAGCCCTGAAGTGGCATATTCCCTTTAGCCCCCAGATTGCCTTTAAGTCTTTCATTGCTCCTCTGCAATGAATGTAAAAGCAGGCCACACTTATATCCAGGCCATTTTTATTGATCCTCAAAACCCCCTGTCTTGACCGCAAAGGGAAGATAAAAACCACCAGTAAAGAAAATAATAAATTGGCATAATTAATGTAGTTCTACATCTTACAAAGACTTTCCTGTATTAACACAGATGTATACAGCACAAGCAGTAGGTTTGAGAACACAGCTAAAAGCAATCCTTGCCAAAAGTGAGCTATTCAATTATGATAGACTTCCATTCAAATCCATGAAATGACATTCTAGTTGTACTGCCATCTCCATTCTTGGAGAGAAATCCAAGCTCTTGGAAGATCAAAAATGAATTTGAGGGTCTCATTTTCAAACAGAAGGCCCAGACCAATTTACTCAACAACAAAAAAAAGAAGAAAAAAAGACAAATTTAGAGCTTCCCCTGACCTTACCCAAAACACCAAAAGCACTTGATTTTCTCTCTGGACGAGCTGTCGGTCTCTGCTTTGTTCTATATTAATTTCTCTGAGAGAGTAATAAATAAATACATCTTACTACTAAACTGCCATTGAGTCCAATGTAGGAGGCAGCAGTGTCTTAACATTGAGAAGCCACTCTGAACAAATTCAGCAGTTTTGTTTACATTCATCTCTGGAGAGAAGAGATGCTGGAGGACGATGTTCCATTACAGGCGAGCTGCGACCCAACACAGAACCACACCTCTGGTCACTTCACAAATGACACCATAGCACTGTGGCTATCCAGACCAGTGTCTCTCGCTCACTCTTCTCTGCGACCTAGCACTGTTACAGTGAAAGGCACAACCCAAAAACGAAAAGCGGAGCAGTAGTTGTTTCCAGTGGGCAACACTCTACTCAAGTCTTTCCAAACTCTCCACCCTTCCAGGCCCCTTCATAGCATTGTTGACTCAGGTCCTCTCTCACTCAGCAGCTGATGGTGCTGGGCAGCTGTTTGCTCACAAAGTCTGAGATGAAGTCAAACTCGTTCTGGCCCAGGAAGAGTTCGGGCAGCTCCCGAATGCGGTCCAGGCCCAGCTCCACGACCAGGGATGTCAAAACCTCCTCGTCAATCATGTCCACATCCATGCCGTTCAAGGCCAGAGCCGGCCCGGCCATCTGCTGCATGTTAGCCAGCTGGGCCGGGCAAATGCGGTACTGGGCTGCCCCGTTGCCCATGTGGTTGCCGTTCATGGGCCCCAGTGGATATCCGTGATACTGGGTGTTGAGTTTTTGCAGATGCATGCTGGCCATGAGCTGCTGGGACGTGAGACCACCATTCATATACTGCTGTTGTTGCTGCGGGTGCTGCTGGAGGCTCATGTGTTGGTGCTGGGTGTGGTGTTGCTGCTGGGCCTGCCTGTTGTTGTACATCATGTTACCAGACGTCATCTGGTGGTGGCCCATCTGAGCCCCATTGAGCTGTCTGTTCACGGGCCCCACCACGCCTTGCCGCTGCCTCATGGCCACCTCCATGGTGGCCTGCTGCTGAGGTCCCCCACCGTAGTGCATCATCTGGCCATTGGGCAGGGCACGGAGGCTGGGCTGAGGCACTACGTGCTGCTGGTGGCCTGCCTGCAGGCCTCCGTTCATGCCCAGTCTGTAGCCGTGGAGGCCCCCGCCTGCAGAGCTGTGGTTCATGGGCATCATTAGATGATCCGCCATGGCTCCTGTCTTTCAGCACAGAGGAAACACAGTTAGAGCAATGCAGTTGATTTTCAACCCATCATGTAGGTAGTTAGAAGTTCAGTGAGCATGCAGTAGCCTACATTTGGCACAGTTGAAGCCAATTAGTGAGTAGGTGACATGCCATGGACATATTTGACTTGGCTGCACTAGAGAAACCCGTATGTTTGGATGCATAAGAGCCGTTTATGTGAAGAAAAAAAATGGGTTGATTTGGTAACAAGACAATTAATTTCAATATATTTCTCAAACCTCCAAAATATTATGATTACGCAATATTATTTCCTGGAAGAATGTAGCCTAGAATGTCCTAAACTGGCAGAGTGAAACCACAAGAGACGCTTCCTAGTCAAGAACCGCCGGGTTTGTGCTCCTTTTCGCGAACACTAGAAAGCCTTTCCACGTCTTCCTCAGTGTCGCTGCAAATGCTCCTCTTTGTGCTTTGCCGATTGAAACACAGGTAGGCTAGCTATCAACCTTGTTACCTTTACAACTGGATATTCGATTGATTTAATAGATAACGGCGTCTCGGTCAGTGATGATGCGTTAACTATAATTTGGTTTATATTCCCTCCACAGTGCACATCAAACACAAAATGAAACCAGCTCAGTTATTTTACGCACGTTGCAACAAAGAAGCGAGAAGCGATACATTGGCTTTATGCATTCCCAAACAGCTGTAGCCTATATTATACGGTTCAAACAGCTGTAGCCTATATTATACGGTTGTTCAAATGTAGGATTGCTTCCCAAATTCAATACATAACGTCTACGACGTCCTACATTTGTTAACACACACCACTATTTTATGTCTAGCCTATAATTGCATTGCCGATTAATTATTCCAACACTCCTAAAGACAACGAAAATGGAAACAATGGAACATCAACCTCAAGACCTTCACACAAACACCAGACAGCGAATTCTACAATAAATAAATTAAAACAAACACGTACCCGTATCTACTCGTATTAAAGTTCAGCGACTTTGCTACTGCTACGTTTTATTTTAGTTTTACAAAGCGAGGTGTCTTCAGATTACAGTATGTATTCCACAGGTTTACGCTTCATGCTCAAGCAGGGCGGATGCACAGACTGCTTCTTTTCTAGGTCAACTCAGGGATTATACTTTTTTCTTCTTCTTTTTTTTAACTCAGGGAGAGAGAGGTGGAGCTACGGTTGCCTCTACTTTATATAGTTGCGCATGTGCATAGAAAAAAGGTACACAAACCAATTTGAATACTCCCTCTGTATTTTTTTTAATAATCAAGGTTTCTCCCATAGAGAATGACAGAGGCCTCTAGTGGCCAGTTTTAGCATGTGCAATGCCATTGAGGACGTCCACCATTCTTCTGCCATTTTAAAGTAGTCAACTTTAGATTTAATCTTTATTTAACTAGGCAAGTCAGTTAAGAACACATTCTTATTTACAATGACGGCCTACCCCTGGCCAAACCAGGACAACACTGGGCCAATTGTGCACCGCCCTATGGGACTCCCAATCACGGCCGGATGTGATACAGCCTGGATTAAAACCAGGGACTGTAGTGACGCCTCTTGCAACGAGATACAGTGCCTCGGACTGCTGTGCCACTCGGGAGCCTATCACTATGGTTTCTCCCCTTCCCTGATAAATGTGAACAACAATGTGTTTTAATAAAATGATCTTGTTGCTGGGTTTTGGTTTAATAAATACAATGTAATTCATAAGAGTTACAGCGGGAAATGTGTTTAATTATAATAGATAGGTAGGTGGTGTGTGTGTGTGTGTGTGTGTGTGTGTGTGTGTGTACGTGCGTGTGTGTGTGTGTGTGTGTTTTTGTCTGTACCTACTGGAGTGTGTGAGTGAGTGCGTGAGTGTGTATGCATATGTGTGTGTGTGTGTGTGAGTGTTTCATCTTGAAGATCACTGAGAGTCAATGTGACACACCAGTCTGCTGTGCATTGCCTGAGTGAGGACAGGGAGGGGCAGTGGAATGCCTGTGCTATTCTAGACCACTGGCTCCAGTGGCTGTTGTGATAGTGTGCTCTGACCACAGATGCACGTGCCTCAGATCGCCTTTCACCACAAGGACCCTAGCCTGCAATTGCAATTGAATGAAAACAACTTAGTATTTTGAGAAACCCATTGTGTAGAGCACATATTTTATGGGTGAACCCTTACGTCTAACACTTGCCTTTGTCATTGTCACTTTAAGCAGGCGCTAATGACTTTTGGCCTCAGGTGTGTGGACATTGAGAAACTCACAAATCCTCTCTGTTAGGCTTTACAGAGAATCCACATGGCTCTTTCTGTTTACTAACTGTCCCCATTCAACATGGCGATATCAGTCTGACACAAATGTACATGTGGAGTAGTACATGTTTTTTTACATTCACATGTGCATTGCCTAGTCTTTGTTTTCTGCCAGGGCCTAAACCTTTACCCACATTTGCATCATAATTGGTTAGTGCCCTATTCAGGTCTATGATACAAATACTCCAATCAAATCTGCCCACTCTGTTTTGATCTAGTGCAGAATGCAATCTGACTATCTTTGTGTACAGTAGTCATAGGGCTCCCGAGTGGCGCAGCGGTCTAAGGCACCGTCTCTACCTACTATACCTACTAGAGTGTGTGAGTGAGTGCATGAGTGTGTATGCATATGTGTGTGTGTGAGTGTTTCATCTTGAAGATCACTGAGAGTGATCAGTGCTAGAGGTGTCACTACAGACCTTGGTCAATTCCAGGCTGTATCACAACCGGCTGTGATTGGAAGTCCCATAGGGCGGTGCACAATTGGTCCAGCGTCGTCTGGGTTAGGTTTTGGCAGGAGTAGGTCGTCATTGTAAATAAGAATTCGTTTTTAACTGATTTACCTAGTTGAATAAAAATTAGATAAATATTATAGTGCAAAGGAGAGTATGGTTGGTCTATATACATTTGAATATATCCTCTATATTGCTTGCCTTCAACATTTGAGGCATGTTGTAGACTATAGGATATACAGATACAGCAGTTTTGTGCCACAGGTACCTCAGAACATAATTTGTGCCCTTTATTTGTATGTTTCTCCACTGGTCTTTCCTTCCCTCCCCTTGTAAACTGTGGCCTAAGGGTTGGGGGAGGAGCTTCCAAAGAGCCTGCCCTCAGCCATGTAGCAAATACTGATTTATTTTATCTGTGTGTATGTGTCACAGGAGGTTGGTGGCACCTTAATTGGGGAGAACGGGCTTGTGGTACTGCCTGGAGTAGAATAAGTGGAATGGTATCAAATACAGCAAACACATGGGTTCCGTGTGTTTGATGCCATTCCATCTGCTCCGTTATAGACATTATTCTGAGTCGTCCTCCCCTCAGCAGCCTCCACTGTGTGTGTGTGTGTGTGTGTGTGTACACGTGCGAGTATGCCTGTCTAAGTGTGTCTTTGTTTGTTTGGGAAAGATGTTTAGCTTCAGTGTTGTTCATTACCTCAAGTGCAAAAACTGGTTTTCTGAAGCTCTGACGCTTGCTGGACTGGAAAAGCAATCGAAATCTTGAGTATGAGGACAATAAAATTCTTTCCATAATTGCTTCATGTAATATCATGTCATAAAAGTGCATCCTTCACAGTCAATTTAGATCAGGGCTCTCTAACCCTGTTCCTGAGGAGCAAACCTCCTGTAGGTTTTTGTTCCAACCTGTTGTAACTAACCTGATTTTGTTTATCAATCAGCTAATTATTAGAATCAGGTGAGCTAGATTAGGGTTTGAGCAAAAACCTACAGGATGGTACCTTTCTTATATGTGTGTACTTTGAATTTGCATAATGATCATCACCATGTGTACTTACCCACTGGGCACACATTGGTTGAATCAACATTGTTTCCACCTCATCTCAATGAAATTATGTTGAACAAACGTGGAATAAACATTGAATTGATGTCTGTGCTCAGTGGGTAGCTTTGTCTCTTGTGTTTTTGTTGTTATTGTTAGTGTTGTTGTTTGAGTTCCAGTAGTTAGCTACATGGCAAAAAAGTAATTAACTATTGAAAAAACTACCAAGATTTGAATTTAGTTCAACCCCCACCAAGCTACTGCAAAATGTAGTTAAATTACCAGTTGAACTACATGTAGTTTAGTACTCCCCAACACCGCTGAAGACATTGCTTTGCTGTGTGTTCTCTACTCTCCTTTAGTTCCTCTTTCCTACAATTGCAATGTGGCTACTTTTTGAGCAGCTCAATAAGCTTTCTCCTCTCTCATACATCAGTACTTATACTACCACTTTTCTTCCCCAAGCCCTTGGTCATATTCATTATGCGTCAAACAGAAGAACATTTAATCTGGGAGAGAATAACTGAAGTTGTCCAATGAGAAACACTCATTTTCAATTTCTGTTGTAAAATGTTTTTCTACTATGCCATAATTCATATGTTCATGGTGACGGACGCAATAAGGCCACCTTACACAAGTGATCTGCTTTCTGAGGAACAGGGTCAGCAGTCCAGAATGAAGAGACAGTTGTTCACAATGTAGATCATGAATCCTTCACAGCCGTGACAATGTGTGTGGTTGGATATTGCTTAACCTGTTGGGGCTAGGGGGCAGTATTTGAACGGCCGTATAAAAAAAGTACCCTATTTAAACTGGTTACTACACTTGCCCAGAAATGAGAATATGCATATAATTAGTAGATTCGGATAGCAAACACTCTAAAGTTTCTAAAACTGTTTGAATGGTGTCTGTGAGTATAACATAACTCATATGGCAGGCCAAAACCTGAGAAGATTCCATACAGGAAGTGCCCTGTCTGACAATTTGTTATCCTTCTGTTGCATCTCTATCGAAAATACAGCATCTCTGCTGTAACGTGACATTTTCTAAGGCTTCCATTGGCTATCAGAAGGCGCCAGAAAGAGGAATGACGTGTCTCCTGTCTCTGGGCGAAGAACAGCAGGAGATTTTGTGAGTGGTCAGGCTGGGGACAGTGACACTGGAGATGCGCGTTCATGAGAATTCTCTTTTTTTTTCTTTCAGCCTTTGAATGAATACAACGTCGCCCGGTTGGAATATTATCGCTATTTTACAAGAAAAATAGCATAAAAATTGATTTTAAACAGCGTTTGACATGCTTCGAAGTACGGTAATGGAATATTTTTTATTTTTTTTGTCACGAAATGCGCTCGCGCGTCACCCTTCAGATAGTGACCTGAACGCACGAACAAAACGGAGCTGTTTGAATATAACTATGGATTATTTGGAACCAAAACAACATTTGTTGGTGAAGTAGAAGTCCTGGGAGTGCATTCTGACGAAGAACAGCAAAGGTAATCCAATTTTTCGAATATAAATTCTGAGTTTAGTGAGCACCAAACTTGGTGGGTGTCAAATTAGCTAGCCTGTGATGGCCAAGCTATGTACTCAGAATATTGCAAAATGTGCTTTCGCCGAAAAGCTATTTTAAAATCTGACACCGCGATTGCATAAAGGATTTCTGTATCTATAATTCTTAAAATAATTGTGAACGTTTATCATGAGTAATTTAGTAAATTCACCGGAAGTTTGCGGTGGGTATGCTAGTTCTGAACATCACATGCTAATGTAAAAAGCTGGTTTTTGATATAAATATGAACTTGATTGAACAAAACATGCATGTATTGTATAACATAATGTCCTAGGAGTGTCATCTGATGAAGATCATCAAAGGTTAGTGCTGCATTTAGCTGTGTTTTGGGGTTTTGTGACATATATGCTTGCTTGAAAAATGGCTGTGTGGTTATTTGTGTCTATGTACTCTCCTAACATAATCTAATGTTTTGCTTTCACTGTAAAGCCTTTTTGAAATCGGACAATGTGGTTAGATTAACGAGAGTCTTATCTTTCAATTGGTGTAAAATAGTCGTATGTTTGAAATATTGAAGTTATAGCATTTTTGAGGTATTTGTATTTCGCGCCACGCGATTCCACTGGCTGTTGACTAGGGTGGGACCTAGCCCATAGAAGTTAACAGCCAGCCATGTCACTTATTGGCCCAAGCACTGAGAGGGCGCTGCAATCAGATGATTATATACAACAAAGCAGAGCACTCTCTTGTTACAGGCATTATAACTACCTTTGTTACAGGTGTTAAAACTGAAACTTTTGGTGAAGGTAGGAAACAACACCTCCACTTCGCTGATCCTCAACACAGGGGCCCCACAGGGGTACGTGCTCAGCCCCCTCCTGTACTCTCACTTCACCCATGACTGCGTGGCCACGCACACCTCCAACTCAATCATCAAGTTTGCAGATGACACAACAGTAGTAGGCCTGAGGGGTGCGTGCTCAGTCCTCTCCTGTACTCCCTGTTCACTTATGACTGCATGGCCAGGCATGACTCCAACACCATCATTAAGTTTGCCGATGACACAACAGTGTTAGGCCTGATCACCGACAATGATGAGACCGCCTATAGGGAGGAGGTCAGAGACCTGGCCGTGTGGTGCCAGGACAACAACCTCTCTCTCAACGTGATCAAGACAAAGATGATGATTGTGGACTACAGGAAAAGGAAGACCGAGCACGCCCCCATTCTCATCGACAGGGCTGTAGTGGAGCAGGTTGAGAGTTTCAAGTTCCTTGGTGTCCACATCACCAACAAACTAACATGGTCCAAGCACACCAAGACAGTCGTGAAGAGGGAACGGAAAAACCTATTCCCCCTCAGGAGACTGAAAAGATTTGGCATGGGTCTTCAGATCCTCAAAAGGTTCTACAGCTGCACCATCGAGAGCATCCCGACCGATTGCATCACCCCCTGGTATGGCATCTGACTGGCATCTGATTTTACTGCTGCTCTTTAATTATTTGTTACTTTTATTTCTTATTTTTTTTAGGTATTTTCTTAAAACTGCATTGTTGGTTAAGAGCTTGTAAGTAAGCATTTCTCTGTTGTATAATTATCTATCTGACAAATTATTTGATTTGATTACTAAAAATGACGAGCCTACAGGGAGGAGGTGAGAGCCCTGGCAGAGTGGTGCCAGGAAAATAACCTCTCCCTCAACGTCAACAAAATGGAGGAGCTGATCGTGGATTTCAGGAGACAGCAGAGGGAGTACGCCCCTATCCACATCAACGGGACTGCATTGGAGAAGGTGGAAAGTTCCTCGTTCCTTGGCGTACACATCACTGACAATCTGAAATGGTCTACCCACATAGACAGTGTGGTGAAGAAGGCGCAAATTCAGCTTGGCCCCTAAGATCCTTAAACTTTTACAGATGCATAATTGAGAGCACCCTGTCAGGCTATATCACCACCTGGTACAGCAACTGCACCGCCCGCAACCGCAGGGCTCTCCAGAGGGTGGTACGGTCTGCCCAACGAATCATCGGGGGCACACTGCCTGCGCTCCAGGACACCTACAGCACCCGATGTCACAGGAAGGCCAAAAAGATCATCAAGGACAACAACCACCTGAGTCACGGCCTGTTCACCCCACTATCATTCAGAAGGCGAGGTCAGTACAGGTTCATCAAAGCTGGGACCGAGAGACTGAGAAACAGCTTCTTTCTCAAGGCCATCAGACTGTTAAATAGCCATCACTAGCCGGCTACCACCCGGCTACTAAGCCCTGCACCTTAGAGGCTGCTGCCTTATATACATGGACATGGAATCACTGGCCACTTTGATAATGGAACACTAGTCACTTTAATATTGTTTACATACTGCTTTACTCATCTCATATGTATATACTATATTGTATTATACTGTATTTTAGTCAATGCCATGCTTCATTGCTCGTCCTAATATTTAGATTTTTCTTAATTCCATTCTTTTAGCTTTGTGTATTGTTAGATACTACTGCACGGTTGCAGCTAGGAACACAAGCATTTGGCTACACCTGCAATAACATCTGCTAAATATGTGTATGTGGCCAATAAAATTTGATTTTATATGTTACATATCTGGATCCTCTTTTTCAGAAGAAGGGATGTTCTCTTGGTAAGAAAGTCAAATATCAATTGTTCTCCTGATATTTTGACGTGTTTCATCTGAATAACGATATAGCTTTGACCCTGAATCCTTGATTGCTTGAGTTTATATCTGACATTGAACAGCTGACAGAGCAGACAAGGCCTTGACTGGGTGAATCTACTCCACAGTAACTAACTGACTCCCTCTCTGGCTGCAAGTGCTTAGTTTCATGGGCTCAGCCTGTGTGAGTTTCCTCATGTTTACAGTGAAGCAGGGGATTAGACAGGAAGCCTGATGGGAAACTATACCGCACCACAGAATGAGCTAATCAGCTGGCCAGCGGACGCAGATCTAGGAACAGGCAGTTCAACGTTAATTCTCACACACACTATCTCTCAGCCAGGTAATGAGCGCTAGCATTGATCGGTAAGGTTGCTCAGGAGTTGTAGCATTGAGCCTTATGGTTGGTTGGGAGAGCTTATGCTATCATAGCAGCAATATGGTGGAGCGGTTAGGAAAAAGCTTGCTCATGCTTCAACCTGATTGCTCACTTCTTTCAATGGGATTGTCTGTAATGCCCAGAAACTTGGTCACGCTTGATCAGGGTACACACTATACACTGTGAGGTTATTTACCACGGTTTTCATTTAATTGGCCAACTATTAAAGATATTGACAAAACACAGATGAGTGAATTGTTGGACAGTGAATTTCTTTTATTGTGAATTGTTGAGATTGAATTGTTGACTAAATGGGTTAAATTCTGGTTAATAGGTATCTGGATAAAAACAGGTGATAGCACATGTTGAAAGGGAATAAAACATGTGGTATAACATTAACTTCATCTAAAAACATAGCTGGGAGAGTATAGATCTAGCCAGATTACCAATAATTATCCTGCAGCTATAGTCTTATATTTTTTTGTCTTGTGTTCAAATCTCCAGTTGTGTTTTCTACAGGTTGTGAAAGGGTCATTCTCGAATTGCGGTGGCATTTGCCTCCCTCGGCATAGTAACCATGAAAAACACTTTAAAATGATAGATAGTTATACATCATACATGTTTTTGTTTATATTTAACTGTTTATCAACATAAAACATAATAAAACTCCTTCATACTGCAAAACTTTACCTAAATGTATTGTTAAAAGTACTAAGGACAAGCAAATTGGCTTGCCACTGTAGTGATGAGTAGAGTTGTTGTGCCATGTTTTGGGGATTTAGAGATATCTATTACTTTGAATGCTAGAAAGTATTTCATATATTGTACTGATCAATAAAAACAAAGAAGGCTGTCATCAATTTGAGGATTCCATTGATAATTAGGTGTGTCTAAATAAAAGGTGTCTTGGTTTTAGTCATTTTAAATGAAGTGAAATTACATGCTTATCAAAATGATTAATCATATTACTTTGTGAATTATTGTAACTTATTTTTAGCCTTAGATTTGAGCATACGGAGATTCTTCTCTCCATGTAAAAAAAATCCTAAATTACATCAAATTTGTCATCGGTGTTCCCGTCATTGGTGTTGGCACTCTTACTTGTGGCACAATGTTATCATAATGGTCAACATATTTTAAAATCATTAAGCTGCCATATAAGTTTATTTAGAATCTACCCAAACACATTTAAATAAATCCGAATCTAGAAAAGTGAACTTAATTTTCCCCAAAATTCCATGCTTCCGCAATTCAACAACAACCCAAAACTAAAAGTATTGTAAATCCAGGCTATGCTCGCTCTCTTCATTTGGGGGTGGTGGTGTGGTTGGGGAATTGTTATTGTTCTGGAAAATGAGAGACCATAAATACCCTCAGTTTCCTCTTGGACCCAGCGCCCAATCAGAAGTGAGTGTTGTGTTCAGTGAGACAGCTCTGAGGATGCAGTTTGGCTAAATCAAGGCTCGGGGTGGGGGATAGGAGGGCCTGCAAGCCTTGAGCACTGCGGTAGGGTGGGTGAGGGAAATTTGGATAGGGGGAAACCTGCTAAGCTACTTGATGGACCCAGGGTAGAAGGGGAAATAGGGCAAAAGTGGGGGAGAATTGACACTCAAATTTGTAGCGCTCATTTTCTCAATTACAATTGAGGAAGTTTTCACACTTTTGGAATTGTTCCTGACTGCCAACTAAACTGTTATTCTGATTCTTATCACTGGTCAAGAGTTTTATGAATTCCTACCAGAGAGGATTAGGGACACACGTTAGGCATGTTTTCATTCAGTTCTATAATCTCTTACCATAGTCCTGGAAAGGCCCACGAGCAACACTCAACATTACTACCTCCATAAAACAAAAACAAATGACTATCCAACTGATTGTGGTGAAGCAAAGAGTTTGACTCAGTGGTTGAAGTGCTAAACATGGGTTGATTTATGTAGCTCATAATACATCAAAGTTGTAAACAGAAAAATGCCATGGAATAGAAGAGATATCAATCTAATGTCAGTCCAGTGTTCTTACCAATACTGTCCATACCTCAGCAATGAAGGTTGTGTTGATTTATGAATTCTGTAGGCAGAGTGATCGATCAAGCCAATCTCAGTAGCTAAAGAGGTATGAGCCAATCCTAGAGATCAATACTCAGTGCCACTGAGTTGTCACTACAGGCTGGCCTCCATCCCTAAATGAAAACAGTGCCCTTATAAGGGCACAGTGCGAGACCCAAATGCACACAGGAGGCAGATGGTTCGAGTCTCTATTTATTATAATCCAAGGGGCAAGCAAGAGTATTGTCATGGACAGGAAAAGGATCATAACAAGGTCAGAGTCCAGGAGGTACAGAATGGCAGGCGGCTCGAGGTCAGGACAGGCAGTATGGCCAGGCAGGCGGGTTCAGAGTAGAGGCAGGCAGTAGTCAAAACCGGGAGGACTAGCAAAAACAGAGAAAAGGAAAAAAAACAGGCTCACGGAAAACCACACTGGTTGACTTGACAAGACGAACTGGCTACAGAGAAACAGGGAACACAGGAATAAATACCTAGGGAATAATGAGGAAAACAGGTGACACCTGGAGGTGGGTGCAGACAATAACAAAAACAGGTGAAACAGATCAGGGCGTGACAGACCTGGTCAGTAAGGAAAGCCTGGTACTGAATTAGGTGATTTCTTTGAGGCATTGGATATCTGTTGTAAATTAACAGGTCTATCCTAGAATATATATCAACGCTGAATCATTTACGTATTTAATATTTTTGAATGATTAAGCTTATAAATGTTCAACGCCTGCCGGTTTCATTCTGTCTGGTGATGAGTTACTGTTTCTGAACATGCATTGTATCTGTGACCAGTCTCTCTAGCCCTGTTTATACCTGCTGCTAACATGTGTCCTTCATCCTTATCTTGTCCCGATCTTGCCTGTTTACACCAATAAGATCTGATCAAAATCAGTTCACAATTTGTCTTTTAATTGTCTACACCTATCTAAAAATGTGGGCACAATCAGAATGAAGACAAGATCAGGACAAAGACGCATATTAGAACCAGGTATAAACGTGACTAGAGTCATCAATTTTTGTACCAATAATGTAGTGAAGACATTTCCACAATCCACACAACATTGTCTTTTTGTGTTTCATGCCCAGGTGGTTGGAGAAAAGACACACCTATCTCTCGGTCTTTTTCACTGAACTTCCTGCTCGGCATCCAGCCGCAACATTTTCACAGTCCTCATATTGAGTTAAAGCCAGGAACCTGACCAAACAAGGAGAATGAGGGGGAGAGACGCCAGGGTGGACAAACAGAGATATAACTTGTGAGGCAGGCAGTGTGAGGCAGGAGGAGGGCTGAGGGACATGAACAGCGGTCGACGTGAAGAATGGCCCATTAATAATTTATTACCTCCCAGCACTGTTAATGAGGTGGTGGCTCTTAAATAATTAGCGATGTGACTGAAGCATAGTTCCAAAGCAGTAGCCCAAGGATAAGGAGGAGGACATCGGGGACGGACGGTGAAGGGAATGTGGGACGCACCATCCGAAGGGGGGAGAAGGAAAAGATAAGCAAAGTGAATGTACAGTATTTTGAGAGAGAGAGGTGAGCCAGAAAGAGAATAAATAGAGGAACAGAAAGAGTGGACTGTATATCTATTGTGGGTGGGTTAATTTGTCCATCCTGTTTATACATTGTGTATTACTTTAGAAAGGTAGCTAGCGAAAGGCCTTTTGGGTTTTACACAGGAGTCAATGGGGAGCCATGGTTAGCTACTGTAGACTCTTAGAAAAAGGGTTCCAAAAGGGTTCTGCGGCTGTCCCCATAGGAGAACCCTTTTTGGTTCCAGATAGAACCCTCTGTGGAAAGGGTTCTACCTGGAACCCAAAAGGGTTCTACCTGGAACCAAAAGGGGTTCTTCAAAGGGTTCTCCTGTGGGGACAGCCGAAGAACCCTTTTTGGTTCTAGATAGCACCTTTTTTTCTAAGAGTGGAGCAGACCAGCCCGTTGTGCACCCGTCTAATACAAAACACACAAAAGAGCAGACCATGAGTACACATTTTTGACATCCAACCTCCTCACCCACACCACCTCTCGGTCTGACTAGCACCCCTCCCCCACCAACCTCTCGCCAGGCAGGCTGCATTCACATTCAGTACGGATGGCAGGCTGGCCAAGGGTTGTTTGGTGGAGGGGGCAGGGATGTTTTCTCTCCAGTCAGCTAATTGACACACAGATGTCAGGAGGAGCCAAGAGGGCCAAAGCACCCACTGACGCCAACCCTCATCCTCTACCCCCCCCCCCCCTCCCCCCACTCCTGCTCCGCTCCACTCACTACAAAGGGAATTACTTGGGTTCTCCTGCATTGAAAATAGCTCATGTTTTTGCAGATAGTTACAATAGTAGGAGGGTAATTTAGACATCCTAGCATGGTAGCTACACCGCTTTATATGACCTACATTGAGCAACCAATGTTTTGCATCACACGCTATTTGCTCATCGGACATCTACATACTACAGGATTTCTGGGAATTGAAATGTCTCCCGGACCGCCCGACGGCTGACATTCAGCCGCCCAGTTTGTGTGTGTGTGTGCTATCGGAGTGTTAAACACCTAAGTCCGGACTTTCATCCACTATTACTAATTTTATTTACAAAATGACACACAATCCAATTACGGCTTGAAGATATGCTGTGTAAATACACTGTACATACTGCTAACTCTGCCCTCTTCATCTTGGTTAACAAAGAGATATGGTTGAATATGAATGACCGACAAGGAGCTTCATATCTTGGTCAATAGTTGCCTCAAAATACATCATGCCTATCTAGTCAGTTGTACAACTGAATGCATTCAACTGAAATGTGTCTTCCACATTTAACCCAACCCCTCTGAATCAGAGAGGTGCGGGGCTGCCATAATCGACATCCACGTCTTTGGCGCCCGGGAACAGTGGGTTAACTGCCTTGCTCAGGGGCAAAATGACAGATTTTTACTTTTTTCAGCTCAGGGTGTCAATCCAGCAACCTTTCAGTTACTGCCCCAAAGCTCTAATCACTAGGCTACCTGCCCGCCAGGTACAGCAATACCACATGTGAGCTGACAGCCAGCCTGTACCAGTACTTACAGGAAACAGCCAGGCTGCCTTCCTGACTGGGGGGAGGCTATCTAGCTTGCACCATGGGTTCTGTGTGTTGAGCAATGTCCTGATGAGCACGTGTCTGTCTCCAGGTGGCAAAATGTGAACGCAGTCTGCCCACCAGCGCCTCGTCCACTTCCTGTTTTTACACTCACCCACACTCTGTTGCCATTTTGTCCAGGAAGCTGTGGGAGAGATACGGTTGACACAGTCACGCTTTATTAAATTGGCAACAGCGTCTGTATGAGAGAGGGAAAGAGAAAGGGGGGATACCTAGTCATTTGCATAACTGAATGCATTAAACAGTAATGTGTCTTCCGCATTTAACCCAACTCCTCTGAGTCAGGGCTGCGGGGGGCTGCCTTAAGCCTCATGTCCACCAGATACCTCAAACTCTGCGTTCCGGGGGAAGTCATTCATTGTCAATGGAGCAGACCGCAATGCTGCGTTGGGGATGCCGCACTAGGCTGCGGTGTGTTCTGTGTACCGCATGCATTTAATATTTTCAACTTGAGTGTTGCTTTACCGTGTGGTGGTACAAACGAAAGTTCATAAATAGTCAAGCCAGTTAGCTAGCTAGTTATCTAACTACAAAGCTAACCACTTTGCAAGATACACTACATGATCAAAAGTATGTGGATACCTGCTCGTCGAACATCTCATTCCAAAATCATGGTCATCGATATGGAGTTTGTCGCCCCTTTGCTGCTATAACAGCCTCCACTCCTCCTGGAAGGCTATCCACTAGATGTTGGAACATTGCTGCAGGGACTTGCTTCCATTCAGCCACAGAGCATTAGTGAGGTCGGGCACTGATGTGGGGCGATTAGGCCAGGCCCACAGTCGGCGTTCCAATTCATCCCAAAGGTGTTCGATGGGGTTGAGGTCAGGGCTCTGTGCAGGCCAGTCAAGTTCTTCCACACCGATCTTGACAAACCATTTCTGTATGGACCTCGCTTGTGCACGGGGGCATTGTCATGCTGAAACAGGAAACGTCCTTCCTCAAACTGTTGCCACAAAGTTGGAAGCACAGAATCGTCTAGAATGTCATTGTATGCTGTAGCGTTAAGATTTCACTTCCCTGGGCTAAGGGGCCTGGCCCGAACCATGAAAAACTGCCCCAGACCATTATTCCTCCTCCACCAAACTTTGCAGTTGGCGCTATGCATTGGGGCAGGTAGCGTTCTCCTGGCATCAGCCAAACCCAGATTTGTCTGTCAGACTGCCAGATGGTGAAGCATGATTCATCACTCTCGAGTGGCGCAGCGGTCTAAGGCACTGCATCTCAGTGCAAGAGGTGTCACTAAAGTCTCTGGTTTGAATCCAGGCTGTATCACATCCGGCCATGATTGGGAGTCCCAACGGGCGGTGCACAATTGGCCCAGTGTTGTCCAGGTTTGACCGGGGTAGGCTGTTATTGTAAATAAGAATTTGTTCTTAACTGACTTGCCTAGTTAAATACATGTATAAAAATAATTTACTCCAGAGAATGCATTTCCACTGCTCCTGAGTCCAATGGCGGTGAGCTTTACACCACTCCAGCCTACGCTTGGCATTGCACATGGTGATCTTTGGTTTGTGTGCGGTTACTTAGCCATGGAAACCCATTTCGTGAAGCTCCCGACGAATAGATTTTGTGCTGAAGTTGCTTCCAGAGGCAGTTTGGAACTCGGTGGTGAGTTTTGCAACTGAGAACAGACGATTTTTACGCATTCGCATTTCAGCCCTCTACAGTCCCGTTCTGTGAGCTTGTGTGGGCTGAGTTGTTGTTGTTCCTAGATGTTTCCACTTCAAAATAACAGCACTTACAGTTGACCGGGGCAGCTCTAGTAGGACCAAAACTTGACTAACTGACTTGTTGGAAATCTGGCATTCTATGACGGTGCCACGTTGAAAGCCACTGAGCTCTTCAGTAAGGCCATTCTACTACCAATGTTTTCTATGGAGATTGCATGGCTGTGTGTTTGATTTTATACACCTGTCAGCAATGGGTGTGGCTGAAATAGCCGAGTCCACTAATTTGAAGGGGTGTACACTTACCTTTGTATATATAGTTTACACTTTATGTAAGCTTCCACTTTCCAGTTAATTATTTCACATTCAACTGACCAGATAATCCAATTGTTTGGTAATGTGTCTCCATGCATCATTTTTAGCAGCCATTTTATGCTTCAAGTACGAAAAATGCGGACTAGATGTCTGGCAAAAACAACATAGAGGAAAACGTATGCGCATCTGGTGGACATACGGCTTTAATCGACATCATCAGCGCCTGGGGAGCAGTTGTTGTTGGGGATTAACTGCCATGCTGAAGGGCGAAACAAAATACACTGCTCAAAAAACTTAAACAACACAATGTAACTCCAAGTCAATCACACTTCTGTGAAATCAAACTGTCCACATAGGAAGCAACACTGATTGACAATAAATTTCACATGCTGTTGTGCAAATGGAATAGACAACAGGTGGAAATTATAGGCAATAAGCAAGACACCCCCAATAAAGGAGTGGATCTGCAGGTGGTGACCACAGACCACTTCTCAGTTCCTATGCTTCCTGGCTGATGGTTTGGTCACTTTTTGAATGCTGGTGGTGCTTTCACTCTAGTGGTAGCATGAGACGGAGTCTACAACCCACACAAGTGGCTCAGGTAGTGCGGCTCATCCAGGATGGCACATCAATGCGAGCTGTGGCAAGAAGGTTTGCTGTGTCTGTCAGCGTAGTGTCCAGAGCATGGAGGCGCTACCAGGAGACAGGCCAGTACATCAGGAGACGTGGAGGAGGCCGTAGGAGGGCAACAACCCAGCAGCAGGACTGCTACCTCCGCCTTTGTGCAAGGAGGAGCAGGAGGAGCACTGCCAGAGCCCTGCAAAATGACCTCCAGCAGGCCACAAATGTGCATGTGTCTGCTCAAACGGTCAGAAACAGACTCCATGAGGGTGGTATGAGGGCCCGACGTCCACAGGTGGGGGTTGTGCTTACAGCCCAACACCGTGCAGGACGTTTGGCATTTGCCAGAGAACACCAAGATTGGCAAATTCGCCACTGGTGCCCTCTGCTCTTCACAGATGAAAGCAGGTTCACACTGAGCACATGTGACAGACGTGACAGAGTCTGGAGACGCCGTGGAGAACGTTCTGCTGCCTGCAACATCCTCCAGCATGACCGGTTTGGCAGTGGGTCAGTCATGGTGTGGGGTGGCATTTCTTTGGGGGGCCGCACAGCCCTCCATGTGCTTGCCAGAGGTAGCCTGACTGCCATTAAGTACCGAGATGAGATCCTCAGACCCCTTGTGAGACCATATGCTGGTGCGGTTGGCCCTGGGTTCCTCCTAATGCAAGACAATGCTAGACCTCATGTGGCTGGAGTGTGTCAGCAGTTCCTGCAAGAGGAAGGCATTGATGCTATGGACTGGCCCGCCCATTCCCCAGACCTGAATCCAATTGAGCACATCTGGGACATCATGTCTCGCTCCGTCCACCAACGCCACGTTGCACCACAGACTGTCCAGGAGTTGGCGGACGCTTTAGTCCAGGTCTGGGAGGAGATCCCTCAGGAGACCATCCGCCACCGCATCAGGAGCATGCCCAGGCGTTGTAGGGAGGTCATACAGGCACGTGGAGGCCACACACACTACTGAGCCTCATTTTGACTTGTTTTAAGGACATTACATCAAAGTTGGATTAGCCTGTAGTGTGGTTTTCCACTTTAATTTTGAGTGTGACTCCAAATCCAGACCTCCATGGGTTGATAAATTGGATTTCCATTGATAATTTTTGTGTGATTTTGTTGTCAGCACATTCAACTATGTAAAGAAAGAAGTATTTAATAAGATTATTTCTTTCATTCAGATCTAGGATGTGTTATTTTAGTGTTCCCTTTATTTTTTTGAGCAGTGTATTTTCACCTTGTCGGCTTGGGGATTCGATCCAGCAACCTGCCAGTTACTGGCCCAATGCTCCTACGCGAGAAAGAAAGAAAGATAGAGTGTCATTGATAGCCATTCCTTTAGAATGTCAACTAAAATAAACATATCCCATATTTTACCTTTATTTCAAAAAGGTACAGTAGTCCCATTGAGACCAAGGTCTCTTTTACAAGGAACCCTGCATTTCACAAATTAAACATATTATAGAATACAAGCAACAGTTAAAATACTCAAAAAAGGAAGAGAACAACATTCTTATATATTCTACCTGGATCTTGTAAGTAATACATATGGCAGCAAATACACTTGTAATATCTGACATATGAGTGGTTAACATTTAGACAAAACAGAAATGTTGCATATATTATATCAAAAACATACATGAGACATGTAAGCTAAGCCTTCTAAGGTCTTATCACATACAGTGCATTCGGGAAAGTATTCAGACCCCAAGACTTGTTCCACATTTTTTACATTACAGCATTACTCCAATTATTAAATTGTTTTTTCCCCTCACCAATCTACACACAATACCCCATAATGACAAAACAAAAACAGCTTTTATGTAAAAAATAAGAAAACCGTAAATATCATATTTACATAAGTATTCAGACTCTTCACTCAGTACTTTGTTGAAGCGCCTTTGGCAGCGACTACAGTCTTGGGTCTTCTTGGGTATGACGCTACAAGCTTGGACCACCTGTAATTGGGGAATTTCTCCAATTATTCTCTGCAGATCCTCTCAAGCTCTATCAGGTTGGATGGGGAGTGTTGCTGCACAGCTATTTTCAGGTCTCTCCAGAGATGTTCAATCGATTTCAAGTCCGGGCTCTGGCTGGGCCACTCAAGGACATTCAGAGACTTGTCCCGAAGCCACTCCTGCATTGTCTTGGCTGTGTACTTAGTTTTGGACCATAGGGTTCTTGGTCATCTCCCTGACCAAATGTCTAAAAAACAGTTTTCGCTTTGTCATTATGGGGTGTTATGTGTAGATTGATGAGGATTTGTTTTTATTTAATACATTTTAGAATAAGGCTGTAATGTAACAACATGTGGAAAAATTCAAGGGTTCTGAATACTTTCCGAAGGCACTATAGATGGGAGACGAGGAGGAGGACAGAAGGTGAGAGAGAAGAGGAGGACAGGATGAGGTGGAGGAGAGGAAAGAAGGATGAAGAGGAGAGGAGTAAGAAGATAAAAGGACAGGAGGAGAGAAGACAAGGAGGAGGGGTAGGGGGATAGGGGGATGGGTAGGAGAGAGAAAGACAGCAGGAGAGGAGAGAAGAGAAGAAGAGGAGGAGTGGATGAAGGAGGAATGACTGATAGCAGCAGTGAATCTATTTAGTTATTAACTTGTTATGGATAGGGGGCAGTATTTTCACGGCCGGATAAAAAATGTACCCGATTTAATCTGATTATTACTCCTGCCCAGAAACTAGAATATGCATATAATTATTAACTTTGGATAGAAAACACTCCAAAGTTTCTGAAACTGTTTGAATGGTGTCTGTGAGTATAACAGAACTCATTTGGCAGGCCAAAACCTGAGAAGATTCTGTACAGGAAGTACCCTGTCTGACCATTTCTTGGCCTTCTTGATCATCTCTATCCAAAACAGGGGATCTCTGCTGTAACGTGACATTTTCTAACACTCACATAGGCTCTCAGAAGGCGCCAGAACGTTGAATGATGCCTTTGCAGGCCATGGCTGAAAAACAGTAGCGCATTTGGATAGTGGTCGATCTGAGAACAATGAGACTGGGGGCGCGTGCACGAGACGACTCCATGTTTAAATTTTCTGTCTTTGAACGAAAACAACGACTCCCGGTCGGAATATTATCGCTTTTTTACGAGAAAATTAGCATAAAATTTTTTTAAACAGCGTTTGACATGCTTCGAAGTACGATAATGGAATATTCAGAAATTTCTTGTCACGAAACGCGCCGGGCGTGTCACCCTTCTTTACCCTTTGGATAGTGTCTTGAACGCACAACAAAACGCCGCTATTTGGATATAACTATGGATTATTTGGAACCAAACCAACATTGGTTATTGAAGTAGAAGTCCTGGGAGTGCATACTGACGAAGAACAGCAAAGGTAATCCAAAATCTGAGTTTGGTGAGTACCAAACTTGGTGGGTGTCAAAATAGCTAGCCCGTGATGGCGAGCTATCTACTCGGAATATTGCAAAATGTGCTTTCACCGAAAAGCTATTTTAAAATCGGACACCGCGATTGCATAAAGGAGTTCTGTATCTATAATTCTTAAAATAATTGTTATGTTTTTTGTGAACGTTTATCGTGAGTAATTTAGCAAATTCACCAGAAGTTTCGGTGGGTATGCTAGTTCTGAACGTCACATGCTAATGTAAAAAGCTGTTTTTTGATATAAATATGAACTTGATTGAACAAAACATGCATGTATTGTATACCATAATGTCCTAGGAGTGTCATCTGATGAAGATCATCAAAGGTTACTGCTGCATTTAGCTGTGGTTTTGTTTTTTGTGACATTATATGCTAGCTTGAAAAATGGGTGTCTGATTATTTCTGGCTGGGTACTCTGCTGACATAATCTAATGTTTTGCTTTCGCTGTAAAGCCTTTTTGAAATCGGACAGTGTGGTTAGATAAAGGAGAGTCTTGTCTTTAAAATGGTGTAAAATAGTCATATGTTTGAAAAATGGAAGTTTTTGTATTTTTGAGGAATTTGTAATTCGCGCCACGCCTATCATTGGATATTGGAGCAGGTGTTCCGCTAGCAGAACGTCTAGATGTAAGAGGTTGTGGACGTCTCTCAACAATCATTCTCACGATAGCACATTGGTAGTGACAAATATCAAAGCTAAGCAAGGCTGGGCTTGGTCAAAACCCTGGATGGGAGACCAAAAGGTATAGCTGTAGATAAAACAGCTGTCCATTAGGAGGTGCTGCCCATGGAAACTCATACCTGAAAATTAAAATGTATATACAA
The DNA here is from genome assembly GCF_901001165.1 of Salmo trutta. Classification (NCBI taxonomy): domain Eukaryota; kingdom Metazoa; phylum Chordata; class Actinopteri; order Salmoniformes; family Salmonidae; genus Salmo; species Salmo trutta. Next base: position 41,605,793 of record NC_042959.1, read on the forward strand.
ATGTTGTATTTTTCTTAGAGTAATTGTCTTGTTGTTTTTATATGTTGACTTTGCCCTACCAAGCAAAAAGGCAGTAACTGCTCATTTGGTCGACAATGAGTTAATGTCATTTTTGCTACATTAAATACATGCTTAATCACGTGGACAAGTATCCTGGGGGTCATGTTAGCAGTAACTGCATAAAGTTACTGTGAAAACAAGGTAAATAAAAGCCATTTTTCTCAGTTCCACGCTATGAGCAGTTACTTCCTTTTTGCTTGGTAGGGCAGTATAAGGATAGCAGTTATTTTGTAAAGGTTACATTATCAGAACATACACTATTCTTATAATATTCATAGATGACTAATATAATTCATACATTTTGTCTCAAATATGTCACATCATGTCTTTGTAGGAAATTCACATCAATCATGTAATCAATGGTGTATGTCATAAGCACAATAGTTAAAACTTCTTAGGGATAGGGGGCAGTATTTTCACATCCGGATGAAAAATGTGCCCAGAGTAAACTGCCTGGTACTCAGACCCAGAAGGTAGGATATGCATATCATTAGTAGACTTGGATAGAAAATACTCTGAAGTTTCTAAAACTGTTTGAATGATGTCTGTGAGTATAACAGAACTCATATGGCAGGCAAAAACCTGAGAAGAATCCAACCAGGAAGTGGGAAATCTGAGGCTTGTAGTTTTTCAAGTGAATTTCTATCCAATTTGTAGTGTTAACGGGGTCATGTTGCACTTCCTAAGGCTTCCACTAGATGTCAACAGTCTTCAGAACGTTGTTTCAGGCTTTTACTGTGAATAGATAGCCAACAAGAGCTTCTGGAAACAGGTGTCCCAGAATAAGGCACGAGTTCAGTCACGCGCTCAGCCTTGGGAGCGAGCCTACTTCATCTTCATTTCTAATTCCAGTTGGAATTTCATTATAGTTTTATGTTTAAAACAACCTAAAGATTGATGCTATACATCGTTTGACATGATTCTACAAACTGTAGTATAACTTTTTGGAAATTTTCGTCTGGAGTTAACACGCGAACAAAATGGAGGTATTTGGACATAGAGATGGAGTTTATCGAGCAAAACAAACATTTATTGTTGAACTGGGATTCCTGGGAGTGCACTCTGATGAAGATCATCAAAGATAAGTGAATATTTATAATACTATTTCTGAGTTTTCTTGACTCCAAGAAGGCGGGTTTCTGCTTGGCTTGTGGTTGATGGCTGAGCGCCGTACTCAGATTATTGCAAACGTGTGCTTTCGCCGTGAAGCTTTTATGAAATCTGACACAGCGGTTGCATTTAGGAGAAGTTTATCTATAATTCTTTCATTAACTGTTGAATATTTTATGAACGTTTATGATGATTATTTCTGTAAATTAATGTGGCTTTCTGCAAAATCACTGGAAGTCTTGGTGGCAAAACATTTTCTGAACATCACGCGCCAATGTAAAATGGGGTTTTTGGATATAAATATGAACTTTATCAAACAAAACATGCATGTATTGTGTAACATTGAGTCCTGGGAGTGTCATCTGATGAAGATAATCAAAGGTTAGTGATTCATTTTAGCTGTATTTCTGGTTTTTGTGACGCCTCTCCTTGCTTGGAAAATGTCTGTTTGGCTTTTCTTGTTTAGGTGATGTCCTAACGTAAAGCCTTTTTGAAATTGGACACTGTGGTTACATTAACCTCTCTGGGCCAGTGGGACGTTCGTCCCACTCTATTCAACAGCCAGTGGAATCGCATGGCGCGAAATACAAATACCTCAAAAATGCTATAACTTCAATTTCTCAAACATATTACTATTTTACACCATTTGAAAGATAAGACTCTCGTTAATCCATCCACGTTGTCCGATTTCAAAAAGGCTTTACAGCGAAAGCAAAACATTAGATTATGTCAGGAGAGTACCCTGCCAAAAATAATCACACAGCCATTTTCAAAGCAAGCATATATGTCACAAAAACCCAAACCACAGCTAAATGCAGCACTAACCTTTGATGATCTTCATCAGATGACACTCCTAGGAAATTATGTTATACAATACATGCATGTTTTGTTCAATGAAGTTCATATTTATATCAAAAACCAGCTTTTTACATTAGCATGTGATGTTCAGAACTAGCATTCCCACCCAAAACATCTGGTGAATTTACTAAATTACTCATGATAAACGTTCACAAAATACATCATTATTTTAAGAATTATAGATACAGAACTCCTTTATGCAAACGCTATGTCAGATTTTAAAATAGCTTTTTGGTGAAAGCACATTGTGCAATATTCTCAGTAGATAGCCCGGCATCACAGGGCTAGCTATTTAGACACCCAGCAAGTTTAGCCTTCACCAAACTCCTATTTACTATTAGAAAAGTTTGATTACCTTTGCTGTTCTTCGTCAGAATGCACTCCCAGGACTTCTACTTCAATAACAAATGTTGGTTTGGTCCAAAATAATCCATAGTTATGTTCCAACAGCGGCGTTTTGTTCGTGCGTTCAAGACACTTTCCGAAGTGTAAATAAGGGTCACGAGCATGGCGCATTTCGTGACAAAAGATTTCTAAATATTTCATTACCGTACTTCGAAGCATGTCAACCGCTGTTTAAAATCAATTTATATGCCATTTTTCTCGTAAAAAAGCGATAATATTCCAACCGGGAAAGCGTGTAAACGTACAAAGAGAGAGAAAATAAAAGCATGCTATCCTCTCGTGCATGAGCCTGAGTCTCATAGTACTGTTACTGGCCACTATCCAAATGCGCTACTTTGTTTCAGCCAGAGCCTGCAAAGCCACGTTTCAGCTTTTTGCCGCCTTCTGAGATCCCATGGGAGCCGTAGGAAGTGTCACGTAACAGCAGAGATCCTCTGTAATGGATAGAGATAATCAAGAAGGGCAAGAAATGGTCAGACAGGGTACTTCCTGTACAGAATCTTCTCAGGTTTTGGCCTGCCAAATGAGTTCTGTTATACTCACAGACACCATTCAAACAGTTTTAGAAACTTTGGAGTGTTTTCTATCCAAAGCTAATAATTATATGCATATTCTAGTTTCTGGGTAGGAGTAATAATCAGATTAAATCGGGTACGTTTTTTATCCGGCCGTGAAAATACTGCCCCCTAGCCATAACAGGTTAACAACAAATGTTGTTTTGGTTCCAAATAATCCATAGTTATATCCGAATACCTCCGTTTTGTTCGTGCGTTCAGGTCACTATCCAAAGGGTAACGCGCGAGCGCATTTCGTGACAAAAAAATTCAAAATATTCCATTACCGTACTTAGAAGCATGTCAAACGCTGTTTAAAATCAATTTTTATGATATTTTTCTCGTAAAATAGCAATAATATTCCAACCGGACAACAACGTTGTATTCAAGAGTGAAAGAAAAATATGGAGAAGTCTTGTGAAAGCGCATCTCAGTCTCACTGTCCCCAGGCTGACCACTTACAAACTCTGCTGCTGTACTTTGCCCAGAGACAGGAGACACGTCATTCCGCTTTCTGAACACTTTAGAGAGCCAATGGAAGCCTTAGAAAGTGTCACGTAACAGCACAGATGCTGTAATTTTGATAGAGATGCAACAGAAGGACTACAAATTGTCAGACAGGCCACTTCCTGCATGGAATCTTCTCAGGTTTTTGCCAGCCATATGAGTTCTGTTATACTCACAGACACCATTCAAACAGTTTTAGAAACTTTAGAGTGTTTTCTATCCAGATCTACTAATTATATGCATATTCTAGTTTCTGGGCAAGAGTAGTAACCAGTTTAAATCGGGGACATTTTTTATCCGGCTGTTCAAATACTGCCCCCTAGCACCAACAGGTTAACCTGTTATGGCTAGGGGGCAGTATTTTCACGGCCAGATAAAAAACATACCCCTCGCAAACTTCTGGTGAATTTACTAAATTACTCACGATAAACGTTCACAAAAAACATAACAATTATTTTAATTAAGAATTATAGATACAGAACTCCTCTATGCACTCGCCATGTCCGATTTTAAAATAGCTTTTCGGTGAAAGCACATTTTGCAATATTCTAAGTAGATAGCCCGGCATCACAGGGCTAGCTATTTAGACACCCAGCAAGTTTAGCCTTCACCAAAGTCAGATTTACTAAAAGAAAAATGTTATTACCTTTGTTGTTCTTCGTCAGAATGCACTCCCAGGACTTCTACTTCAATAACAAATGTTGGTTTGGTCCCAAATAATCCATAGTTATGTTCCAACAGCGGCGTTTTGTTTGTGCGTTCAAGACACTATCCGAAGGGTAAATAAGGGTTACGAGCATTGCGCATTTCGTGACAAAAATTTTCTAAATATTCCATTACCGTACTTCGAAGCATGTCAACCGCTGTTTAAAATTAATTTTTATGCCACTTTTCTCGTAAAAAAGCGATAATATTCCGACCGGCAAAGCCTGTTTACATTCAACGAGAGAAAAAGTAAAAGCATGCTATCCCCTCATGCACGAGCCTCGTCTAATGGCCGTCTGATAGAGCACTTGGCAAACGAGCAAATGTGTTTCAGCCTGGGCATTGAATTACGTCATTTAGCTTTTTCCCGGGTTCTGAGAGCCTATGGGAGCCGTAGGAAGTGTCACGTTACAGCAAAGAACCTAAATGTTCAATAAACAGAGGCCAGAAGAACAACCACTTGTCAGACAGGCCACTTCCTGATGAGAATCTTCTCAGGTTTTTGCCTGCCATTTGAGTTCTGTTATACTCACAGACACCATTCAAACAGTTTTAGAAACTTTAGGGTGTTTTCTATCAAAAGCCAATAATTATATGCATATTCTAGTTACTGGGCAGGAGTAGTAACCAGATTAAATCGGGTACGTTTTTTATCCGGTCGTGTAAATACTGCCCCCTATCCCCAACAGGTTAAACAACACATCCTAGATCTGAATGAAATAAATAATCTTATTAAATACTTCTTTCTTTACATAGTTGAATGTGCTGACAACAAAATCACACAAAAATAATCAATGGAAATCCAATTTATCAACCCATGGAGGTCTGGATTTGGAGTCACACTCAAAATTAAAGTGGAAAACCACACCACAGGCTGATCCAACTTTGATGTAATGTCCTTAAAACAAGTCAAAATGAGGCTCAGTAGTGTGTGTGGCCTCCACGTGCCTGTATGACCTCCCTACAACGCCTGGGCATGCTCCTGATGAGGTGGCGGATGGTCTCCTGAGGGATCTCCTCCCAGACCTGGACTAAAGCATCCGCCAACTCCTGGACAGTCTGTGGTGCAACGTGGCGTTGGTGGATGGAGCGAGACATGATGTCCCAGATGTGCTCAATTGGATTCAGGTCTGGGGAACGGGCGGGCCAGTCCATAGCATCAACGCCTTGCTCTTGCAGGAACTGCTGACACACTCCAGCAAACATGAGGTCTCATCTCGGTACTTAATGGCAGTCAGGCTACCTCTGGCGAGCACATGGAGGGCTGTGCGGCCCGCCAAAGAAATACCACCCCATACCATGACTGACCCACCGCCAAACCGGTCATGCTGGAGGATGTTGCAGGCAGCAGAACGTTCTCCACGGTGTCTCCAGACTCTGTCACATCTGTCACGTGCTCAGTGTGAACCTGCTTTCATCTGTGAAGAGCACAGGGCGGCAGTGGCGAATTTGCCAATCTTGGTGTTCTCTGGCAAATGCCAAACGTCCTGCACGGTGTCGGGCTGTAAGCAAATCCCCCACCTGTGGACGTCGGGCCCTCATACCACCCTCATGGAGTCTGTTTCTGACCGTTTGAGCAGACACATGCACATTTGTGGCCTGCTGGAGGTCATTTTGCAGGGCTCTGGCAGTGCTTCTCCTGCTCCTCCTTGCACAAAGGCAGAGGTAGTGGTCCTGCTGGGTTGTTGCCCTCCTACGGCCTCCTCCACGTCTCCTGATGTACTGGCCTGTCTCCTGGTAGTGCCTCCATGCTCTGGTCACTACGCTGACAGACACAGCAAACCTTCTTTTGGATTGATGTGCCATCCTGGATGAGCCGCACTACCTGAGCCACTTGTGTGGGTTGTAGACTCCGTCTCATGCTACCACTAGAGTGAAAGCACCGCCAGCATTCAAAAGTGACCAAAACATTGTCCAGGAAGCATAGGAACTGAGAAGTGGTCTGTGGTTACCACCTGCAGAACCACTCCTTTATTGGGGGTGTCTTGCTATTTGCCTATAATTTCCATAGCATGTGAAATTTATTGTCAATCAGTGTTGCTTCCTAAGTGGACAGTTTGATTTCCCAGAAGTGTAATTGACTTGGAGTTACATTGTGTTGTTTAAGTGTTCCCTTTATTTTTTTGAGCAGTGTATTATTGTCCTATCTGCAAAAACCTCTAACATTCATCTGTATGCAGACGACACTGTTACAGTTGAAGTCAGTAGTTTACATACACCTTAGCCAAATACATTTAAATTCAGTTTTTCACAATTCCTGACATTTAATCCTAGTAAAAATTCCCTGTCTTAGGTCAGTTAGGATCACCACTTTATTTTAAGAATGTGAAATGTCAGAATAATAGTCGAGAACGATTTATTTCAGCTTTTATTTCTTTCATCACATTCCCAGTGGGTCAGAAGTTTACATAAACTCAATTAGTATTTGGTAGCGTTGCCTTTGAATTGTTACCTTGGGTCAAATGTTTCGGGTAGCCTTCCACAAACTTCCCACAATACATTGGGTGAATTTTGGCCCATTCCTCCTGACAGAGCTGGTGTAACTGAGAAAGGTTTGTAGGCCTCCTTGCTCTCACATGCTTTTTCAGTTCTGCCCACAAATTTTATATAGGATTGAGGTCAGGGCTTTGTGATGGCCACTCCAATAACTTGACTTTGTTGTCCTTAAGCCATTTTGTTTCCTCCAGCATCTTCACAAGGTCCTTTGCTGTTGTTCTGGGATTGATTTTCACTTTTCGCACCAAAGTACGTTCATCTCTAGTAGACAGAACGCGTCTCCTTCCTGAGCGGTATGACGGCTGCGTGGTCCCATGGTGTTTATACTTGCGTACTATTGTTTTCACAGATGAACGTGGTACCTTCAGGCATTAGGAAATTGCTCCCAAGGTTGAACCAGACTTGTGGAGGTCTACAATTATTTTCTGAGGTCTTGGCTGATTTCTTTACATTTTTCCATGATGTCAAGCAAAGAGGCACTGAGTTTGAAGGTAGGTCTTGAAATATATCCACAGGTACACCTCCAATTGACTCAAATGATGTCAATTAGCCTATCAGAAGCTTCTAAAGCCATGACATCCTTTTCTGGAATTTCCTAAGTTGTTTAAAGTCACAGTCAACTTAGTGTATGTAAACTTCTGACCCACTGGAATTGTGATACAATGAATTATAAGTGAAATAATCTGTCTGTAAACAATTGTTGGAAAAATTACTTGTGTCATGCACTAAGTAGACATCCTAACCGACTTGCCAAAACTATAGTTTGTTAACAAGATATTTGTGGACTGGTTGAAAAACGAGTTTTAATGACTCCAACCTAACTGTATGTAAACTTCCGCCTTCAACTCTATGTATGCTATTGCCCCAACTGCTCACCAGGTTAGGTTAGAACTGAAAACTGATTTTGTTGCTTTGCAGAAGGACCTTGTTGATTTAAAATTGGTACTTAATGCGAGTAAAACTAAATATGTTGTTTTCTAAATCACATACGAATGTTTCTGATAATGTATGTATTCGTTGTACATTTGATGGTGCCCTGATTGATCTCATCTGGACTGACGATACGCTTTCCTACAAAAAGCGTGTTGAGGAGTTAAGAAATTAAGAAATATAATGGGATTCTTTTATAGGAATATGTCTTTCCTTTCGTCAAATTGCAGAACACAAATAATTCAGTCAACATTCATTCCAGTTACAGACTATGGCGATATCGTCTATATGAATGCAGCTGCCACTGTATTAAAGCCATTAGATGCAGTTTACCATAGTGCATTATTACGGGCGAAAGGTTAGTGCATTGTTGTGGGCGATAGGTTCATTGCATTTTGGGCCAGATTGATTCATCACACTCTTTTTGTTAATAAGGCCCTATTTCAGAAACTTTCGCCATATCTTTCTTCATTATTAACCTACAGAAGAACGGGATACAGGACCCGGTCTAAGGGGTGGATAAATCTGGAGATCCTTATGATTGCCATTGAGTTTGGACGATCGGCCTTTTTTCTTTTTTGCACTTTAAATGTGGAATGACATCCAAAATACTTTCAAGTTGGAAGAATTGGTGCCCCTAGAGCATTTCAAAAGACCTTTTTAGAGAAGAATGTGTATGTTTTTTATGATTGTGTTTTGCATTTTGTGTATCTTTGGTTATTTTAACGTGAATATACTGTATGGATGTGTAGTTTGAAATGTGTATATTGTATGTGTATTGTGTACACAGGGCTCACCTGGAAATGAGACCCTCGGTCTCAGTGTTGAATAAACAGGTTAAATAAAAAATAAAATATAAATATGGAAAGTAGAAGCTAGGTGCTGGCAATTCCTTAGCTAAGCTACTCTATAAATATTCAAAAGTATGTGGACACCCCTTCAAATTAGTGGATTTGGCTATTTCAGCCACACCCGTTGCTGCCAGGTGTATAAAATCGAGCACACCGCCATGCAATCTCCATAGACAAACATCGTAGAATGGCCTTACTGAAGAGCTCAGTGGCTTTCAATGTGGCACCGTCATAGGATGCCACCTTTCCAACAAGTCAGTTTGTCAACCTTCTGATTCACCGTCTGGCAATTCGACAGACGAATCTGGGTTTGGTGGATGTGAAGAGGGTTAAACCAAGGCCTCATACCTTTTAAAGGGTTAATAAATTGTGTTATGATAAACTGTAAGGTCTCCTCTTCTAGGAGACCTCTGTGTGTGTATTAACACCTGTTTTGAGTGTTGTGCCCTTCAGACATTATCAGAAGGCGGAAACCACCTACGTTCATACATACTCCTCCTGTCTGGGTCCCACCTGGCTATCTGAGGTTCTGAGAATACGACTGGTTTTCTGAGAACAGAAGGCTGCTGCAGGCCTGATGAAAACAGCCACCTGTCAGAAGATGCTTGGACTCGTTCACCTTGTTATGAACCTATACTTGTGATGAAAGGTCAAGTTTTGGTCAAACCCACTTCTGAGATTTTAATTGCTGATAAGATGGTTGCTGCTGTCAGGGGGAGGTTAGATTTATTAAAATATTGTTGCCAGGGAAACTCACGCAAGGAGGACTGGGAGAAGCTATATGAGTTACAGGATGTCTTAGACATTTTGCAGAACCTGGGGAGAGCTATCATATACTGTACTCTGTACCAACTTCTGCCTACAATTGTATTACTAAAGGATCATTTAAATACTTAAACAAAGAGTCTGTGTTTCCTTTCCATTACTAATGCATGTTTGATAATTATATAGACCTGATCATTTGAAGAAATTGACCAACAGATGCCAGAAGAACGCTACCTGCCTGAATGCATAGCGCCAACTGTAAAGTTTGGTGGAGGAGGAATAATGGTCTGGGGCAGTTTTTCATGGTTCAGGCTAGGCCCCTTAGTTCCAGTGAAGGGAAATCTTAACGCTACAGCATACAATGACATTCTGGACGATTCTGTGCTTCCAACTTTGTGAGAATAGTTTGTGGAAGGCCCTTTCCTGTTTCAGATTGACAATGCCCCTGTGCACAGTGAGATCCATACAGAAATGGTTTGTCGAGATCGGTGTGGCAGAACTTGACTGGCCTGCACAGAGCCTTGACCTCAACCCCATCGAACACCTTTGGGATTAATTGAAACACCTACTACGAGCCAGGCCTAATCGCCCAACATCTGTCCCCGACCTTACTACGGCTCTTGTGGCTGAATGGAAGCAAATCCCTGCAGCAATGTTCCAACATCTAGTGGAAAGCTTTGCTAGAAGAGTGGAGGCTGTTATAGCAGCAAACTCCATATTAATACCCATGATTGATTTCCATTCTGAAATGAGATGTTCAACAAGCAGGTGTCCACATACTTTTGGAGCAAAGAGGGGCGATAAAAACTGAGGAGATTAAAAAGGAGTTGGTGGAAATTGTATAATAATTTGATTACCAAGCTATCAGAGTGGATCATAGCGTATTTCCATTCCGACCCGTATGGACAATGATGACATTATTACAGAGATGGGATGAGGTGGCTCAGACTTCTCACAGGGATTTCCTGGAGCATTCCTAATCAGGACACATCTCCTATCTGATATCGGCGACATACTCAATTATATCACCCAACCTTGCCGTGGCAAACAAACATGATTGTGTGATGTGTTTGAATCACAGGCATTGCACAAAGTCACCCTGAGATAAAGCACATTCAGAATTGAAATTAATAATTCACACATATTCAATTCACAAATATTTCATTCACACAACACAGGCACCATCTTGCACAAAATTACATCCACATGCACACCAACAACAACATTTCTTTCTCCCACAGTCTGATTTATGACAGTTATCCTGTAACAGGATAGGAGTGTCTCACAAATGTATCCCTTCTTGGACCCATTTGTTTTCATCAGGACAATGAATTAATTCCTTCTAAAAAGGGTTACCCAACAGATAGGTAGCCAAACTACTTTTAGGTACCAACACCAATGCAACAGAAAACCCTCTCAAAATCTGAAAAGAATAGCTTTTGAACACCAATGCCTTTGTGACAAATCCCTCTGGCTCACCTCTTCTTTGTTTCTTATCATAAGACAACTAGATCTGGCGCTATTAAAGCTATTCACATTCTTAACCATATGCAAAGCTTTGAAAAATCACTAGGTTTCAAGTGCTAAAATGTTTTCCGCCATTCAAATCTACATCTCTGTAATTCAATCTCACAAATAATGACCAATTATTGTTTCCCCAGCTCCAAACCCACAGGTTTGAGTCCTCCCTGTACATGCATGCCTTAAAACCTGTCTGGGCTAGGGGGCAGTATTTTCACGGTCGGATAAAAAAACGTACCCGATTTAAACTGATTACTACTCTTACCCAGAAACGAGAATATGCATATTATAAGTAGATTTGGATAGAAAACACTCTAAAGTTTCTAAAACTGTTTGAATGGTGTCTGTGAGTATAACAGAACTCATATGGCAGGCAAAAACCTGAGAAGAATCCAAGTAGGAAGTGGCCTGTCTGCAATTTTGTAGTTCTCCTATTGCTTGTCTATCGAAACTACAGTATCCGTGGGGTTATGTTGCACTTTCTAAGGCTTCCATTGGCTCTCTAAAGCCGACAGAAAGTGGATTGGGGCGTCTCCTGTCTCTGGGCAAAGTATAGTAACTCAGTTTGTCAGTGGTCTGCCTGAGGACAAAGGGAATGGAAATGCGCATTCACGAGACCTCGCCATTTTTTATTTTCCTCTTTGAATGAATACAGTATTGTCTGGTTGGAATATTATCTCTATTTTACGAGAAAAATATAATAAAAATTAATTTTAAACAGCGTTTGACATGCTTCTAAGTACGGTAATGGAGCATTTCAAATTTTTTTGTCTCAAAATGCGCTCGCGCGTTACCCTTTGGCTAGTGACCTGAACGCACGAACAAAATGGGGGTATTTGCACATAACTATGGATTATTTGGAACAAAAACAACATTTGTTGTGGAAGTAGCAGTCCTGGGAGTGCATTCTGACGAAGAACATCAAAGGTGATCCAATTTTTCTAAGATTAATTCTGAGTTTAGGTTGCCCCGAACTTGGCGGGTGTCAAATTAGCTAGCCATGATGGCTGAGCTATGTACTCAGAATATTGCAAAATATGCTTTCGCCGAAAGCTATTTTAAAATCTGACATACTGATTGCATAAAGGCGTTCTGTATCTATAATTCTTAAAATAATTGTTATATATTTTGTCAACGTTTACGATGAGTAATTTAGTAAATTCACCAGAAGTTTTGGGTGGGAATGCTAGTTCTGAACATCACATGCTAATGTAAAAATCTGGTTTTTGATATAAATATGAACTTGATTGAACAAAACATGCATGTATTGTATAACATAATGTCCTAGGAGTGTCATCTGATGAAGATCATCAAAGGTTAGTGCTGCATTTAGCTGTGTTTTGGGTTTTTGTGACATATATGCTTGCTTGAAAAATGGCTGTGTGGTTATTTGTGTCTATGTACTCTCCTAACATAATCTAATGTTTTGCTTTCGCTGTAAAGCCTTTTTGAAATCGGACAATGTGGTTAGATTAACGAGAGTCTTATCTTTCAAATGGTGTAAAATAGTCGTATGTTTGAAATATTGAAATTATTGCATTTTTGAGGTATTTGTATTTCGCGCCACGCGATTCCACTGGCTGTTGAACAGAGTGGGACGCTAACGTCCCACCTAGCCCATAGAAGTTAAGTAAAATATTCCAAACAGAGGAATCAATATATTGAGGGTGACATGTTTTCCTATTTTGACCTTCACACAGTGCTTGTGAATGGGGTGGAGAAACACAGTGTCCCTACATCATAAACGCAGGCCTGTGTACTTTCACAAACAGTCATCTGTTTGTCTGCACATTTTTCCCTCAGTTATTTTTCTGCTATATCCAGAGACATTTAGTCAGTTTGAGTCCATATGCTTCAGTGTTGAATGCATTCAATTCATTATAACATGAACTTTCATTATATTAATGCATTTGCATGTTCAATGAGCAAGTACATCCAATGCTGCTACTGCTGAGAGATACATCACGTTGATTTGTACATTCAGCTTTGCCCAAGATGTGTACCATAAAACATCATACCTTATCTTTGTTTGAATTAGCAGTCAGTCAACCATGTTTTATGCAAGACCTACAGTATTGATCTGTTATTAAGGAAAGTGAAGTTTACAAAAGAAGGCAATGCATTCAGTGAAGAAAATGAGAGTCAGTAAACATTTGAGATTAAAAAAGGGTTTTGGTTCTAACTATATATTCCCTGTCAGATGACAAGATGGTAATTTCCATATACATATTTGAGTGGAGGTTGAATAATTGATGGTTTCACTAGCAAAATGGATGTGAAGCGGAGGCTCGCTCTGCCACCTTCTCTCTGCTCTGACTTCAGGGGTTCCATCATAGCACTGAGACTGCACTTGTGAAGGTGGTAATTACCTTTTAATAATGTCAGACCGAGGCTCTGCATCTGTCCTCATGCTCCTAGATCTTAGTGCTGCTTTTGATACCATCGATCACCACCTTCTTTTGGAGAGATTGGAAACCCAAATTGGTCCACACGGACAAGTTCTGGCCTGGTTGAGATCTTATCTGTCGGAAAGATATCAGTTTGTCTCTGTGAATGGTTTGTTCTCTGACAAATCAACTGTAAATGTCGGTGTTCCTCAAGGTTCCGTTTTAGGACCACTATTGTTTTCACTATATATTTTACCTCTTGGGGATGTCATTCGAAAACATAATGTTAAATTTCACTGCTATGCGGATGACACACAGCTGTACATTTCAATGAAACATGGTGAAGCCCCAAAATTGCCCTCGCTAGAAGCCTGTGTTTCAGACATAAGGAAGTGGATGGCTGCAAACTTTCTACTTTTAAACTCAGACAAAACAGAGATGCTTGTTCTAGGTCCCAAGAAACAAAGTGATCTTCTATTAAATCTGACAATTAATCTTGATGGTTGTACAGTCGTCTCAAATAAAACTGTGAAGGACCTCAGCGTTACTCTGGACCCTGATCTCTCTTTTGAAGAACATATCAAGACTGTTTCAAGGGCATCTATGTAACATTGCAAAAATCTGAAACTTTCAGTCCACAAATGATGCAGAAAAATGTATCCATGCTTTTGTTACTTCTAGGTTGGACTACTGCAATGCACTACTTTCCGGCTACCCAGATAAAGCACTAAATAAACTTCAGTTAGTGCTAAATACGGCTGCTAGAATCCTGACTAGAACCCAAAAAATGTATCATATTACTCCAGTGTTAGCTTCCCTACACTGGCTTCCTGTTAAGGCAAGGGCTGATTTCAAGGTTTTACTGCTAACCTACAAAGCATTACATGGGCTTGCTCCTACCTATCTTTCCTATTTGGTCCTGCCGTACATACCTACACGTACGCTACGGTCACAAGATGCAGGCCTCCTAACAGTCCCTAGAATTTCTAAGCAAACAGCTGGAGGCAGGGCTTTCTCCTATAGAGCTCCATTTTTATGGAATAGTCTGCCTACCCATGTGAGAGATGCAGACTCGGTCTCAACCTTTTAGTCTTTACTGAAGACTCATCTCTTCAGTGGGTCCTATGATTGAGTGTAGTCTGGCCCGGGAGTGTGAAGGTGAACGGAAAGGCTCTGGAGCAACGAACCGCCCTTGCTGTCTCTGCCTGGCAGGTCCCCTCTCTCCACTGGGATTCTCTGCCTCTAACCCTATTACAGGGGCTGAGTCACTGGCTTATTGGTGTTCTTCCATGCCGTCCCTAGGAGGGGTGCGTCACTTGAGTGGGTTGAGTCACTGACGTGGTCTTCCTGTCTGGGTTGGCGCCCCCCCCTTGGGTTGTGCCATGGCGGAGATCTTTGTGGGCTATACTCAGCCTTGTCTCAGGATGGTAAGTTGGTGATTGAAGATATCCCTCTAGTGGTGTGGGGGCTGTGCTTTGGCAAAGTGGGTGGGGTTATATCCTTCCTGTTTGGCCCTGTCCGGGGGTATCGTCAGATGGGCCACAGTGTCTCCTGACCCCTCCTGTCTCAGCCTCCAGTATTTATGCTGCAGTAGTTTATGTGTCGTGGGGCTAGGGTCAGTCTGTTATATCTGGAGGTTTTCTCCTGTCTTATCCGGTGTCCTGTGTGAATTTAAGTATGCTCTCTCTAATTCTCTCTTTCTTTCTCTCTTTCTTTCTTTCTCTCTCTCGGAGGACCTGAGCCCTAGGACCATGCCTCAGGACTACCTGACATGATGACTCCTTGCTGTCCCCAGTCCACCCGGCTGTGCTGCTGCTCCAGTTTCAACTGTTCTGCCTATGGAACACTGACCTGTTCACCGGACGTGCTATCTGTCCCAGACCTGCTGTTTTCAACTCTCTAGAGACAGCAGGAGCAGTAGAGATACTCTCAATGATCGGCTATGAAAAGCAAACTGACATTTACTCTTGAGGTGCTGACTTGTTGCACCCTCGACAACTGTGATTATTATTATTTGACCATGCTGGTCATTTATGAACATTTGAACATTTTGGCCATGTTCTGTTATAATCTCCACCCGGCACAGCCAGAAGAGGACTGGCCACCCCTCATAGCCTGGTTCCTCTCTAGGTTTCTTCCTAGGTTTTGGCCTTTCTAGGGAGTTTTTCCTAGCCACCGTGCTTCTACACCTGCATTGCTTGCTGTTTGGGGTTTTAGGCTGGGTTTCTGTACAGCACTTTGAGATATCAGCTGATGTAAGAAGGGCTATATGAATACATTTGATTTGATTTGTGTGTGTGTGTGTGGTGTGGGGGGATTACAGGCTACTGTCCAATCTCTATGAATACTCCTCTCCCAGCTAAAAAGAGACTGCCCCACCCATTCTTGCTTCCAAAATGTTCTGTCTGTCGTTCATTCTTTGTAGGGCTGTGTTTGGCAGAAAGAGACATCTCCTCTGTGAGAGAATGCCCTAATTATTCATGACCATTAAGCCATTCAGGATGTGGCATATGTGTCGTTCTCAAAGGCACATTTCGGCCTCACTTGTTAATGGCTGTTTTATTGTTGTTGTTTTGTACTTTGAACCAGTGAAATAGGAATTTAAGCCCTGACCAATGAGGTAATTATTAAAATGCAGGATGGAATAATATTATACCTGTTTTTTGAAAATAGGAAAGAACAAGACTGCATCTCCTCTAATCTTTTGATTCAGTTAATCTTTGTCTTGCTCTATATGTTGTAGTCTATTTTGTTGTTGTAAAAATCCTAATACTCTACAATTTGGTCAGATTGACCTAAGCAGCATCACAATGTAAATCTTGTGGACACATCATCTGTTCAGCTCCACCCAAACAAAGGACCCACTAGGCAAAAACAGGTTGAATCAATGTTCAAATAAAATCCAATTTCATTGGTCACATACACATGGTTAGCTGATGTTATTGCGAGTGTAGCGAAAGGCTTGTGCTTCTGGTTCCGACAGTGCAGCAATATCTAACATGTAATCTAACAATTCCACAACAACTACCTAATAAACACAAATTTAAGTAAAGGAATGGAATAAGTATATACAGTTGAAGTCGGAAGTTTACATACACCTTAGCCAAATAATTTAAACTCAGTTTTCACAATTCCTGACATTTAATCTGAGTAAAAATTCACCACTTTATTTTAAGAATGTGAAATGTCAGAATAATAGTAGAGAGAATTATTTATTTCAGCTTTTATTTCTTTCATCACATTCCCAGTGGGTCAGAAGTTTACATACACTCAATTTGTATTTGGTAGCATTGCCTTTAAATTGTTTAAGTTGGGTCAAATGTTTCAGGTAGCTTTCCACAAGCTTCCCACAATAAGTTGGGTGAATATTGGCCCATTCCTCCTGACAGAGCTGGTGTAACTGAGTCGGGTTTGTAGGCCTTCTTGCTCGCACACGCTTTTTCAGTTCTGCCCACACATTTTCTATAGGACTGAGGTCAGGCCTTTGTGATTGCCACTCCAAAACTTTGACGTTGTTGTCCTTAAGCCATTTTGCCACAACTTTGGAAGTATGCTTGGGGTCATTGTCCGTTTGGAAGACCCATTTGCGACCAAGCTTTAATTTCCTGACTGATGTCTTGAGATGTTGCTTCAATATATCCACATAATTTTCCTGCCTCATGATGCAATCTATTTTGTGAAGTGCACCAGCACCTCCTGCAGCAAAGCACCCCAACAACATGATGCTGCTACCCCCGTACCTCACGGTCATTATGGCCAAACAGTTATATTTTTGTTTCATCAGACCAGAGGACATTTCTCCCAAAAGTACGATCTTCGTCCCCATTTGCAGCTGCAAACCGTAGACAGTTTTTTTTATGGCGGTTTTGGAGCAGTGGCTTCTTCCTTGCTGAGTGGCCTTTCAGGTTATGTCGATAAAGTACTGTGGATATAGATACTTTTGTACCTGTGTCCTCCAGCATCTTCACAAGGTCCTTTGCTGTTGTTCTGGGATTGATTTGCACTTTTCGCACCAAAGTACGATCATCTCTAGGATCTCCATCCTGAGCGGTATGACGGCTGCTTCATGGTGTTTACACTGACGTACTATTGTTTGTACAGATGAATGTGGTAACTTCAGGAGTTTGGAAATTGCTCTCAAGGATGAACCAGACTTGTGGAGGTCTACAATTTTTTTATGAGGTCTTGGCTGATTTCTTTAGATTTTTCCATGATGTCAAGCAAAGAGGCACTGAGTTTGAAGGTAGGTCTTGAAATATATCCACAGGTACACCTCCAATTGACTCAAATGATGTCAATTAGCTTATAAAAAGCTTCTAAAGCCATGACATCCTTTTCTGGAATTTTCCAAGCTGTTTAAAGGCACAGTCAACTTAGTGTATGTAAACTTCTGACCCACTGGAATTGTGATACAGTGAATTATAAGTGAAATAATCTGTCTGTAGACAATTGTTGGAAATATTACTTGTGTCATGCACAAAGTAGATGTCCTAACCTATTTGCCAAAACTATAGTTTGTTAACAAGATATTTGAGGAGTGGATGAAAAATTAGTTTTAATGACTTCAACCTAAGTTTATGTAAACTTCCGACTTCAACTGTATACATATAAATATATGGATGAGCAACGACAGAGCGGCATAGACAAGATGCAATAGATGGTATAAAATACAGTATATACGTATGATATGAGTATTGCAAGATACCTTGGCATGATCCTGGACAACACCCTGTCGTTCTCCACTAACATCAAGGCGGTGACCCGATCCTGTAGGTTCATGCTCTACAACATTCGCAGAGTACGACCCTGCCTCACACAGGAAGCGACGCAGGTCCTAATCCAGGCACTTGTCATCTCCCGTCTGGATTACTGCAACTCGCTGTTGGCTGGGCTCCCTGCCTGTGCCATTAAACCCCTACAACTCATCCAGAACGCCGCAGCCCGTCTGGTGTTCAACCTTCCCAAGTTCTCTCACGTCACCCCGCTCCTCCACTCTCTCCACTGGCTTCCAGTTGAAGCTCGCATCCGCTACAAGGCCATGGTGCTTGCCTACGGAGCTGTGAGGGGAACGGCACCTCCATACCTTCAGGCTCTGATCAGGCCCTACACCCAAACAAGGGCACTGCGTTCATCCACCTCTGGCCTACTGGCCACCCTACCTCTGAGGAAGCACGGTTCCCGCTCAGCCCAGTCCAAACTGTTCGCTGCTCTGGCACCCCAATGGTGGAACAAGCTCCCTCACGACGCCAGGACAGCGGAGTCAATCACCACCTTCAGGAGACACCTGAAACCCCACCTCTTTAAGGAATACCTGGGATAGGATAAAGTAATCCTTCTAACCCCCCCCCCCTTAAAAGATTTAGATGCACTATTGTAAAGTGGTTGTTCCACTGGATATCATAAGGTGAATGCACCAATTTGTAAGTCGCTCTGGATAAGAGCGTCTGCTAAATGACTTAAATGTAAATGTAAATGTAATATGTAAACATTATTAAAGTGTCATTATTATTAAAGTGACTAGTGATCCATTTATTAAAGGGGCCAATGATTTCAAGTCTGTATGTCGGCAGCAACCTCTCTGTGTTAGTGATGGCAGTTTAACAGTCTGATGGCCTTGAGATAGAAGCTGTTTTCAAGTCTCTCGGTCCCAGCTTTGATGCACCGGTACTGACCTCCTTCTGGATGGTAACGGGGTGAACAGGCTATGGCTCAGGTGGTTGTTGTCCTTGATGATCTTTTTGGCCTTCCTGTGACATCAGGTGCTGTTGGTGTCTTGGAGGGCAGGTCGTTTTCCCCCGGTGATGCGTTGTGCAGACCGTACCACACTCTAGAGAGCCTTGCGGTTGTGGGTGGTGCAGTATCACCGCCGTACCAGGCGGTGATACAGCCCAAGACGATGCTCTCAATTGTGCATCTGTAAAAATTTGTGAGGGTTTTCGGTGACAAACCACATTTCTTCAGCCTCCTGAGGTCTGTGTGGGTGGACCATTTCAGTTTGTCCGTGATGTGTACACCGAGGAACTTAAAACTTTCCACCTTCTTCAATGCTGTTCCATCGATGTGGATAGGGGGTGCTCCCTCTGCTGTTTCCTGAAGTCCACAATCATCTCCTTTGTTTTGTTGATGTTGCGTGAGAGGTTGTTTTGCTGACACCACACTTCGAGTGCCCTCACATCCTCCCTGTAGGCTGTCTCATTGTTGATGGTAATCAAGCCCACTACTGTTGTGTCGTCTGCAAACTTGATGATTGAGTTGGAGGCGTGCATGGCCATGCAGTCATGGGTGAACAGGGAGTACAGGGGGGGCTGAGCATGCACCCTTGTGGGGAGATGTTGTTTCCTACCTTCACCACCTGGGGGCGGCCCATCAGGAAGCACAGGACCCAATTACACAGGGCGGGGTTGAGACCCAGGGCCTCAAGCTTAATAATGAGCTTGGAGGGTACTATGGTGTTGGATGCTAAGCTATAGTCAATGAACAGCATTCTTACATAGGTATTCCTCTTGTCCAGATGGGATAGGGCAGTGTGAAGTGTTATGTTGATTGCATCGTCTGTGGACCTATTGGGGCGGTAAGCAAGTTGAAGTGGGTCTAGGGTGACAGGTAAGGTGGAGGTGATATGATCCTTGACTAGCCTCTCAAAGCACTTCATGATGACAGAAGTGAGTGCTTCGGGGCACTAGCCATTTAGTTCAGTTACCTTTTCCTTCTTGGGTACAGGAACAATGGTGGCCATCTTGAAGCATGTGCGGACAGCAGACTGGGATAGGGAGATATGTCCGTAAACACACCAGCCAGCTGGTCTGCGCATGCCGTCTGGGCCGGCAGCCTTGCGAGGGTTAACATACTTAAATGTCTTAGTCACGCCGGCCATGGAGAAGGAGAGCCCACAGTCCTTGGTAGCGGGCTACATCGGTGGCACAGTATTATCCTCAAAGCGAGCAAAGAAGGTGTTTAGTTTGTCTGGAAGCAAGACGTCGGTGTCCGTGACGTGGCTGGTTTTCTTTTTGTAGTCCATGATTGTCTATAAACCCTGCTACATACGTCTCGTGTCTGAGCGGTTGAATTGCGACTCCACTTTGTCTCTATAATGACATTTTGCTTGTTTGATTGCCTTGCAGAGGGAATAACTACATGGTTTGTATTCGGCCATATTCCCAGTCACCTTTCCATGGTTAAATGCGGTGGTTCGAGCTTTCAGTTTTGCGCGAATGTCGCCATCTATCCACGGTTTCTGGTTAGGGTAGGTTTTAATAGTCACAGTGGGTGCAACATCTCCTATACACTTCCTTATAAACTCACTCACCGAATCAGCGTATTCGTCAATATTATTCCCAGTCCACGTAATCAAAACAATCTTGAAGCGTGGATTCAGATTGGTCAGCCCAGCGTTGAATGTGGATTCAGATTGGTCAGACCAGCATTGAATATTTCTTAGCACGGGTACATCCTGTTTGAGTTTCTGCCTATGGGAAGTGGGGAGGAAAATGGAGTCGTGGTCAGATTGGCCAAAAGGAGGGCGGGTGAGGGCATTGTATGCATCGCGGAAGTTAGAGTAGTAGTGATCCAGAGATTTGCCAGCGCATATTGTCAAGAGAGCAGTTCACACTAGACATCCCAAGAATATTGCTGAACTAAAACAGTTTTGTAAAGAGGAATGGTCCAAAATTCCTCCTGACTGTTGTGCAGGTCTGATCCGCAACTACAGAAAATATTTGGTTGAGGCAATATTAAATCCAAGGGTTCACATACTTTTTCCACCCTGCACTGTGAGTGTTTACACAATGTGTTCAATAAAGAAAAGAAAACGTATAATTGCTTGTGTGTTATTAGTTTAAGCAGACTATGTTTGTTTATTGTTGTGACCTAGATGAAGATCAGATAACTTTTTATGACCAATTTATGGAGAAATACAGGTATTTCCAAAGGGTTCACATATTTTTTATTGCCATTGTACAGTATCATCAATGAGGCTATTAGGCCTACATAGCATTTGCAAAGTCATCAACAGCTATTGTTTAAACTCAACCCAGAATTCAACTAAAATAGACAATACAATGGGCTCAGGGTTTCAAGCTCTGGTTGATTTCAAATGTAATGATATTTAGGGATATTTAATTTAAATTGACGTTATATTGAATTGTGTTTGGTGGTCAATGCAACATTTGAAGGAAATGTATCTTCTGCTTCGATGGTTCCATCTGTGCCGTTGACTTAGTCTGGCTTTGATGTCGATTTAAGGCAGCCCCCCGCACCTCTCTGATTCAGAGGGGTTGGGTTATATGCAGAAGACACATTGCAGTTGAAGGCATTCAGTTGTACAACTAACTAGGCATCCCCTTTTACCTTTAATTCCAGTTTGTCTACATATCTCCTTTAAAAGGTGCATTATGCAGAAATCGCTCTGCCATTTCCTGGTTGCTAAAATTCTAATAGTTCGCTCATGTAACACTCGTCGTTAGAAGGAGAAGTGGACCAAAGCGCAGCGTGGTAAGTGTTCATGATAATTTATTTCAAGAAACACTCACACAAGAATAACCAATAACAACAAAACGAAAGCCAACAGTTCCGTCAGGCACAGAAAATAACCTCCCACAAACACAGGTGGAAAACAGGGTACCTAAGTATGATTCCCAATCAGAGACAATGATAGACAGCTGCCTCTGATTGGGAACCACACTGGCCCACAAAGAAACAGAAAACATAGACTTTCCCACACAAGTCACACCCTGACCTAACCAAACATAGAGAATACTAAGGATCTCTACGGTCAGGGCGTGACAGCTCATTTCAGTGTATGTGGCAAAACAATCAAAACAGAATCATTGTAACATCTAAACCGCTGTGAAATATATTTTCAATAACCCAAAATATTGTATTTTCAGCTGGTGTACAAAACCAAAAGTAAAAACCCAAAAACTAAACTTAAGATGGGAGGCATAGAAATAGCACACAAGATCTACCACTTCTTAGATTTCCTTTCAATGAGAATGACAGATCTATAACTCACATTTCTATGTGAATTTAGTTGGGTCACCCAAAAAGTTACATATTGCAGCTTTAAACGTTGCTTTTTGGTTGCGTTGTCAACTAAACACAATTCAACATGGCTTTTGTAATACAGTAAATAGCCTAAAGTTAAGGATTTCTTACAAACATTCCAACCTTAAAATGAGTAACAAATCAATGGCCACATTTTGATGTTACTGTAACTATACATTTCTTCTAATGCAAATATATAAGGCGTGCATTTTCAAGATAGCATGCATAGGTTGTCGCAGGTCTGTGGATATCTTCACAATTGCTGTAAAAATCTGAGCAGAATCTCGAACTGTATTGATCACTTGCACCATGTACTTTTCATGTAATCTCAATGGCAATCCAGGTCATTTGGTTCTGCTGTTAGATGACGCACAGTGATAACACATTAATCTGTTGTATAAATAAACAAAATATCTGACATTGTATTCCCATTTGAACATTGCTGTGCTTTTAAAATGGTTGAAAACGCAGTGATAGACATTTGGGTGACAACTAAACCAAAAATCAACAAAAGAAACACATCGCAAATAAACATGAAATGCAAATATACCCCCAGCCCAGGTAGACTAAAAGCTCTGCTCCTGGGATTTCATTGCACCTCCAGAGAAGCTTTAGCGTAGTGACGAGGTCTTGTTTGCATCTGCAAATGAGACAGAACCCAACTGGCCCATGTCACCTTGGAAACAGGCCATCAGCACCTACCTCCCTGATATATTAGCAGAGCACCTGTCTGCATGTCAGTCTTCTCCTTCATTCTTCTGTATCTGAAGTTGGATCACTCCAACCCTATCGACACTTTGATGGAGAGGAGTAAATGTCCTCAGCAATTCAGACCTCTAAAACAAATCAATTCTAGACAAAACAACAAAACCATAACAAAGGCCAAACTAAAATAACCTTTCTTATAATTTTCACAGTAACTGTGTGCAGTGTTCATGAAATAGCAGGCTCGTGCCAAGTGACGAGATTCTGGCTGCTGCAGCCTGGGTCCTTGATGTTTTAACATAATGAGATCCATTGATCAATAACAGATAAGCCAACAAGTTAGTAGGAAGGACCAGATTGCCCTTTGTCACAGTGGTTTAATAGTAATGTCAGGATTTGGGGTACAAAAAGAACCTCGTCCTCAACTATAGTGTGCTACCCCATCTCTCCTCTTCTCTAAGCTCCTCTCCCTTCCTCTTTATACAATAATTATGGAATAATTCCAATATATTTCCAATTTAACCTCTGGGATCGTTCGGGACGCTAGCGTCCCACCTCACCAACAGCCAGTGAAATGGCAGGGCGCCAAATTCAAACAACAGAAATCTCATAATTAAAATTCCTCAAATATACAAGTATTATACACCATTATAAAGATAAACTTCTTGTTAATCCAGCCGCTGTGTCAGATTTCAAATAGGCTTTATGGCAAAAGCACACCATGCGATTATGTTAGGTCAGCGTCTAGCCACAGAAAACCATACAGCCATTTTCCAACCAAGGAGAAGTGTCACAAAAGTCAGAAATAGCGTTAAAATTAATCACTTACCTTTGATGATCTTCATCTGATGGCACTCCCAGGTCTCCATGTTAGACAATAAATGTTTGTTTTGTTCGATAAAGTTCATCTTTATGTCCAAATATGTCTTTATGTCCAAATACCTCCTCTTTGTTAAGTGTTGCAGTGATTTAACTTCTTGCTGATCATTGGGACGCTAGGGTCCCATCTGGCCAACATCCGGTGAAATTGCAGAGCGTGAAATTCAAAATAAATTACCATAAATATTTAACTTTCATGAAATCACAAGTGCAATACATCAAAATAAAGCTTAACTTGTTGTTAATCCAGCCGCTGTCAGATTTCAAAAAGGCTTTACGAAAAAATCCAACCAGGAAGTGATTTGTAGTTCTTCTATCTAATGTCTATTCAAACTACAGTGTCTGTGGGGTCATTTTGCACTTCCTACGGCTTCGATTGGCTGTCAACAGCCTTTAGAAACAGTTTAGAAACTGTTACTGGGCAAAGAACAGCAGCTCAGTTCATCAGTGGACTGCCTGGGAGCAGGGAGTTGTTTACAGCGTGTTCACGTTTGGCGCGCCGTTCCTTCTTTTTCTCCTGGAATGAATACGCTATTGTCCGGTTCCAACGCTATTGTTGGAATATTATCGACGTTTTAATTTAAAAAGACCCTAAGGATTGATTGTAAATATCGTTTGACATGTTTCTACGACCGGTAATGGAACTATTTTACTTTTTGTCTCTTACGCACATGCGTTATGCCTTTTGGATAGTGATCTGTACGCACAAACAAAACGGAGGTATTTGGACATAAATATGGAGTATTTCGAACAAAATTAACATTTCTTGTGGAAGTAGGAGTCCTCGGAGTGCATTCTGACGAAGATCAGCAAAAGTAAGAGAGTTTTTGTAATACTAATTCAGATTTTTGTTGATGCCAGAACTTGGCGGGTAGCTGTATAGCTTACTTCGATGGCTGAGCTATGTACTCAGAATATTGAACAATGTGCTTTCTCCGTAAAGTTATTTTGAAATCTGACAAAGCGGTTGCGTCAAGGAGTAGTGTATCTATAATTCTTTCAATAACTGTTGTAAATTTATATTTTTGTAAATTGATGTGCATATTCACCGGCGGTTTTGCTTGGAATACATTTTCCGAACATCACGCGCCAATGTAAAATGCTGTTTTTGGATATAAATATGAACTTTATCGAACAAAACATACATGTATTGTATAACATGATCTCCTAGGAGTGTCATCTGATGAAGATCATCAAAGGTTAGTGAATATTTTAGCTGAACTTTTGGTTTTTGTGATGCATGTCCATGCTTGGAAAATGGCTGTGTGAATTTTCTTGTGAAGTTTACGTCCTAACATAATCTAATGTTTTGCTTTCGCCGTAAAGCCTTTTTGAAATCGGACACTGTGGTTAGATTAAGGAGAATCTTATCTTTAAAATGATGTATAATACTTGTATGTTTGAGAAATGTTAATTATGAGATCTTTGAATTTGCCGCCGTGCACTTTCACTGGCTGTCGTCATATCAATCCCGCTAATGGGATCAAGCCATTACAGGTTTAAGTGGGATTTTTTTTCCACCTGGGTTTGTGGGATCTTGTTTTTGCACAGCTCTGTAAAGCCTGCAGAACGTGACGGTCGTGGTCCATTATTTGTTGTTTTGCTTTAGTGTTCTGAGTTAAAAATAAATATATATCATGAGCACTCAACACGCTGCACCTTGGTCTACTCATTACGACGAGCGTCACACTGCCTAATGATTGTGAGAAAGAGAAATCGGTTGAGGTAGGTTCATGCGGTTGAGGTAGGTTAAGGTTGAGGTAGGTTCATGCTCTATAACATTCGCAGAGTACGACCCTGCCTCACACAGGAAGCGGCGCAGGTCCTAATCCAGGCACTTGTCATCTCCCGTCTGGATTACTGCAACTCGCTGTTGGCGGGGCTCCCTGCCTGCGCCATTAAACCCCTACAACTCATCCAGAACGCCGCAGCCCGACTGGTGTTCAACCTTCCCAAGTTCTCACACGTCACCCCGCTCCTCCGCACACTCCACTGGCTTCCAGTTGAAGCTCGCATCTGCTACAAGACCATGGTGCTTGCCTACGGAGCTGTGAGGGGAACGGCACCTCCGTACCTTCAGGCTCTGATCAGTCCCTACACCCAAAGAAGGGCACTGCGTTCATCCACCTCTGGCCTGCTGGACCAACAATGTAGTTTTAAGAAAATACCCCCCCACCAAAAAAAAGTAAGAGATAAGAAAAACCAATAATTAAAGAGCAAGTAAATAGCAATAGCGGGGCTATGTACAGGGGGTATCGGTTCAGAGTCAATGTGTCAATGTGTGGGGGCACCGGTGTCAAGGTAATTGAGGTAATTATGTACATGCAGGCAGGGTTATTAAAATGGCTATGCATAGATAATAACAGAGATTAACAACAGCGTAGCGGGGGGGTGCAAATAGTCTGGGTAGCCATTTGATTAGCTGTTCAGGAATCTTATGGCTTGGGGGTAGAAGCTGTTTAGAAGCCTCTTGGACTTAGACTTGGCGCTCCGGTCTATGACTAGGGTGGCTGGAGTCTTTGACAATTTTTAGGGCCTTCCTCTGACACCGCCTGGTATAGAGGTTCTGGATGGCAGAACGCTTGGCCCCAGTGATGTACTGGACCATACTCACTACCTTCTGTAGTGCCTTGAGGTCAGAAGCCGAGCAGTTGCCATACCAGGCAGTGATGCAAACCGTCAGGATGCTCTTGATGGTGCAGCTGTAAAACCTTTTGAGGATCTGAGGGCCCATGCCAAATCTTTTCAGTCTCCAGAGGTAGAATAGGTTTTGTCGTGCCCTCTTCAGATTGTCTTGATGTGCTTGGACCATGTTAGTTTGTTGGCGATGTGGACGCCAAGGAACTTGAAGCTCTCAACCTGCTCCACTGCAGCCCTGTTGATGAGAATGGGGGCGTGCTCGGTCCTCCTTTTCCTGGAGTCCACTATCATCTCCTTTGTCATAATCACATTGAGGGAGACATTGTTGTTCTGGCACCACACGATCGTGGTCAGGAGCCATATTGTGTCATTTTGGAGTCACTTTTAATGTAAATAACAATAGAATATGTTTATAAACACTTCTACATGAATGTGGATGTTACCATAATTACGGATAATCCTGAATGAATTGTGATTAATGATGAGTGAGAAAGTTACAGACGCACAAATATCATACTCCCCCCAAAAATGCTAACCTCCCCATGTTATTGTAATGGTGAGAGGTTAGCATGTCTTGGGGGTATGATATTTGTGCGTCTGTAACTTTCTCATTCATCATTATTCACGATTAATTCAGGATTATTCGTAATAATGGTAGCATCCACATTAATGTAGAAGTGTTTAGAAACATATTCTATACATTTGTAGTCACAAGTAGTCATTGCGTGCTATGAATATGGGACCAAATACTTAACTTTTTACTACTATAATACACATAAGTGAATTTGTCCCAATACTTTTGCTCCCCTAAAATGGGGGGACTATGTACAAAAAGTGCTATAATTTCAAAACAGTTCACCCGATATGGATGAATACCCATAAATTAAAGCTGACAGTCTGCACTTTAACCTTGTTCGATTTCAAATCTAAACTTTTGGAGTATAGAGAACAATAAGAATAAATGCTTAACTGTCCCAATAATTGCGGAGGGCACTGTATGTCAGACAGATACATTGAAAGTAAGAAAGAGAGGTATCTAACATATGTTCTACTTAGTGTCAATGGAGAAAATAAGTCTACCCCGGGATTTCTGGCCTGTTTGTCCATTTTGAGATACCATAGCCGCTATACACTTCCACAAAATAGTCAGAATTAATAAATAGATAACTCAAGAAATCTGTCATAAAAAAAATAATTGCTGACAAGCGAAACATTTTTGGACTATGTCAACTGCCAGAGCATGACTGTGCAGATCTAGGATCCCTCCTCCCATATCGATGTGATAAGGGTCCAAAGCCTGGAGGTGATTGTGACATGATTAAAGGTCAAAGTCTAGTCTCCTCATATGACTGCTAAGTAGAGAGGGCAGTTCCACAATGATGCAGATAGTTAAATATTTTAGGGAGGAAAGAAGTATGAACGTTCAGTAAGTATGTGCAGTATAGAGTAAATGTGATTAAGTGGTTTTATGTGGCATCATGCATCTCAAGAATACATTCTCTATCTTTCCTCCCAATACAGACACATACACATACGTACGCCTATGCAGACACACACACGTCTGCCTAACTGCCTTGCACATGAGCATGTCCTGGCGAGCCTCCATTGGAAGCGTCCCTGGTGAAATGGGGAGTGAATGAGGCCCTTTGAGACCTGGATGGTGAGAGGCAGGTCCATTGTTAATGACAGCTGGGCTTCTTGTTTCTGCTCCCCTCTCTGGGGGCAATGGGCAGAGATTGGGTTTATACCACCCACCCAACCCCACATCTGCAGCAGCAGCATTGACTGTGACTTAAAGCCGAACTCGGCTATGCGAGCTGAAGGAGTGTGCTTGGGTACTCCCTTAAAAGACCTTCGCTTGAAAAATGAGAAAAAAGCAGCAATAGCACTGTTTGTCCATTTTGAGACACCATAGCCAGTATACACTTCCACAAAATAGTCAGAATTAATAAATAGATAACTCAAGAAATCTGTCATAAAAAAAATTATTGCTGACAAGCAAAACATTTTTGGACTATGTCAATAATGAACTAACAAAACAAATACGAAAAGGGTGTAATTATCTTGGATTAATTCTGACTATTTTGAGGAACTGGCTACGGCGTCTCAAAATGCAGAAACGGTACCATTGCTGCTTTTTGTCGTTTTTCAAGCGAAGGTCTTTTAACCTCTCTGGGCTACTCAACAGCCAGTTGAATCCCGTGGCGTGTTATTCAAATACCTTAGAAATGCTATTACTTCAATTTCTCAAACATATGACTATTTTACAGCATTTTAAAGACAAGACTCTCGTTAATCTAACCACACTGTTCGATTTCAAAAAGGCTTTACAACGAAAGCAAAACATTAGATTATGTCAGCAGAGTACCCAGACAGAAATAATCAGACACCCATTTTTCAAGCTAGCATATAATGTCACAGCTAAATGCAGCACTAACCTTTGATGATCTTCATCAGATGACAATCCTAGGACATTATGTTATACAATACATGCATGTCTGTTCAATCAAGTTCATATTTATATCAAAAAACAGCTTTTTACATTAGCAGGTGACTAGCATGTGACTAGCATTCCCACCCAACACTTCCGGTGAATTTACTAAATTACTCACGATAAACGTTCACAAAAACATAACAATTATTTTAAGAATTATAGATACAGAACTCCTCTATGCACTCGATATGTCCGATTTTAAAATAGCTTTTCGGTGAAAGCACATTTTGCAATATTCTAAGTAGATAGCCCGGCATCACAGGGCTAGCTATTTAGACACCCAGCAAGTTTAGCACTCACCAAAGTCAGATTTTACTATAAGAACATTTTTATTACCTTTGCTGTCTTCGTCAGAATGCACTCCCAGGACTTCTACTTCAATAACAAATGTTGGTTTGGTCCCAAATAATCCATTGTTATATCCAAATAGCAGCGTTTTGTTCGTGCGTTTAAGACACTATCCGAAAGGGTAAATAAGGGTTACGAGCACGACGCATTTCGTGACAAAAAAATTCTAAATATTCCATTACCGCACTTCGAAGCATGTCAACCGCTGTTTAAAATCAATTTTTATGCCATTTTTCTCGTAAAAAAGCGATAATATTCCGACCGGGAAATCGTTTTTTATTACAAAGAGAGTGAAAGTAAAAGCATGCTATCCCCTCATGCACGAGCCTCAGTCTGATGGCCCTCTGATAGAGCACTTGCCAAACGCGCTAGTGTGTTTCAGCCTGGGCCTTGAATTACGTCATTCAGCTTTTTCCCGGTTTCTGAGAGCCTATGGGAGCCGTAGGAAGTGTCACGTCATGCCAGAGATCCCCTGTTTTTGTTAGAGATGATCAAGGACGGCAAGAAATGGTCAGACAGGCCACTTTGTAAGGAATCTTCTCAGGTTTTGGCCTGCCAAATGAGTTCTGTTATACTCACAGACACCATTCAAACAGTTTTAGAAACTTTAGGGTGTTTTCTATCCAAAGCCAATAATTATATGCATATTCTACTGGGCAGGAGTAGTAACCAGATTAAATCGGGTACGTTTTTTATCCGGCCGTGCAAATACTGCCCCCTAGACCCAACAGGTTAAGGGAGGCAAGCCACTGAGGGGAGGACGGCTCATAATGTCTGGAACTGTCACGATTCCCACCGACGGTGGCGCCCCCTCAAGCTCGGGTGGCGCTCGGCGGTCGTCGTCACCGGCCTATTAGCTGCCACTGATTCCCCTTTTTGGTTTTCCCTTTTTTTGGTTTTGTGCACCTGTGTTGAGTGTGGTTAATTAGCGGGGCTATTTATGTGAGCTGGTCCGCTTCCGTGTTGTGCGGGATTATTTCAATGTTAACGGTTCATGTTCGTGTCGGCGCTATTCTACGCCGTGTGTACTTTCTCCCCTGTGTTTGGGAATATTTTGTTTCAGTAGTGAGTCTACATTAAATACGCCACTACCCTGTGCTCGCTGCTTCCTGTGCCTCATTCCTTCACCACGACTGCCAATCCGTTACAGGAACGGCGCGAATGGAATGGCATCAAACCATGTATTTTATGTATTTGATACCATTCTACTGATTCTGCTCCAGCCATTAACACGAGCCCATCCGCCCCAAATAAGGTGCCACCAACCTCCTGTGGTATATGAGCACACTTGTTTGATTTGCTCGGCTGAGTTAGGCGCCAGCCGAACTGAAGCATGCTGAGGCCTTGAGACAACTTCTCTCTGGACCCTGCAGCTATCTTGTTTTTCAAAATGTTTTGCTGTGTGGGCATGTAACTACTTGTGACAAGGAATCAAGACAGAGATCCTTAAAATGCCCACTTAGAAGTGTTTCATGTTTGACAATTCCTTAGAACACAATGTAATTGTACCACAAACAATTAATTTGATGTGTGGTAGACTATGATGAAATTCATTTGAAATAGCAATAATGCAAAGGCTGATCTGACTTTCCGTAATGATTGGCTAATGTTGGGGACTGCATGTATGTATTGGTATACTCAATATTGCATCTTCATATGTAATTGATCTAACTAGAGCCAACCATTTCTTTCAGTACCATTCCTCACTGGCCACTCACTACACAGAACTACAAGCCTCTTCCTATCTCCACATCCTCTCCCTGCTTCTCCTCCCCATCCCCCTCTCTCTTTTCCCACCCTCCCTCCCATGCTGCCTGCGCTGTTATTGGTCAATCAGAAGTAGTTCTTGAGCACGCTCAGTTAGTCTCCTTGTGGCCGGAAAGTGGAATGGAACAAAGCTTCCCAAACTGGGGTATTAGGGCTATTTTTAGCCGTGCAAGTCCATTTCTCCGGGCTCAGGCTCCAAATATAGATCACCACATCAATGATTCCAAACAAGTCCCCTTCTCCCTGGCTCAAATCCACTTATGTAATGCCCCCCTTGTAGCAAGAAGAGCTGCTTTCACCACTGGGGCAGATCCGATACATGTTCTACTTTTCATCATTTGTCTTTTTCTGTGTGTGTCTTAGGAACTAGGCTATGTTCATTATTTAGGAGTTTAATTTCTCTCTCTGTGTGTGTGTGTTCCTGTAGCTCTAGTCTCGTAGGTCAGGTGCATGTGGTGTGCTGGAAATTGAGAGTGGCGGAAGCAGTCGATTTCCATTTGGATGTCAAACAGAAATCCAGGAAAACATGTTGGGTGTGACCTAAAGGTCCCAACTGGTATCCTGTCATTCATCACACAATACAGTGAGGGAAGTGACAAATCCCATAGCCAGTTTGTATCAGTGCTCCCAAATAGGAGGAGGGTATGTACAGTGTCCCAACTGACAGAAGCTGCAACGGCCTTGGGTGAAATCACTCAGGATCACTTCCATTCTAAATACTGTCATAAAACTCAGTACAAACAGCAGCCTGTTTGTATGTCAGCTGACACATCTATTTACATTAGCCTAGGGAGAAGGGTAATAACGTCACTCACCACCAAAGATAACTTTCTCTCGATGAAAGCACCTTTTTTTTACCCCTTTTTCTCCCCAATTTCATGGTATCCAATTGGTAGTAGTTACTGTCTTGTCTCATTGCTGCAACTCCCGCACGGACTCGGGAGAGGCAAAGGTCGAGACGTGTCCTCCAAAACACAACCCAACCAAGCCGCACTGCTTCTTGACACAGTGCACATCCAACCCGGAAGCCAGCCGCACCAATGTGTCGGAGGAAACACCATACACCTAGTGACCTGGTCAGCGTGCACTGCGCCCGGCCCGCCACAGGAGTCGCTAGTGCGTGATGAGACAAGGATATCCCTGCCGGCCAAACCCTCCCTAACCTGGACGACCCTGGACCAATTGTGCGTCACCCCATGAGCCTCCCGGTCGTGGCCGGCTGCGGCAGAGCCTGGGCTCAAACCCAGAATCTCTGGTGGCACAGCTAACACTGGGATGCAGTGCCTTGACAGTGCACCTGACAACCAATATTTTTTTAACCAAGAGGACCATTCAATTGTCAATCAGACAAATGTTTAGAGTACATGGGGAAAGAACATCTTTAAGGTGTAAAAATTGCTTTCCCTTCCTCTGTTGCTACCCACGTGGATGAATATCCCCTCTCTTTTCTTTACATGGATATTGTGAATTATTGTGAGATGCTGCTGTGAGATATTGTGAGATGCTGCTGTGGGATGGGTGGGTCAGTGGAGCAGCTGGTCCATGGGAGGAAGAACTTAACCAAGCCTATATTGTGGATCAGCTGTGTCTGTTTGCACTTTGTCATTCCAAATTGGCTTTCCAAATATATTCAGAGCCTGGGGAGGCTTTGACATGCTAATGTAGTGTCCGTGGCGGTGGGCGCACCACACACTCCTCTTAACCCAGAGCTTTAGGTTACTACTGCCCCTGAAGTTAGGCTACATCCACAGGGGACGGGACCATGCAGGCCCACCGTTAGCGCAGACTGAAGTGAGCCACAAAGTCAGGAATGATGAAAATAACTCTGTTTCTGACATCAAACCCTTCAAGCAAAACAGTTATATTGAAGAAGCATAGCTACAACATAATTGATAACTAAATAATTACTGATTGAATCAAAACTCAAAGTGGACTTGTGTCCCATTCCACATATAACACAAATTAGACCATACCTCTAGATCGAAATCTGTAGAAGTACCAGTAAGTTGTTATTTTGATAAGTTGCTCAAT
This sequence comes from Salmo trutta, assembly GCF_901001165.1. Taxonomy (NCBI): domain Eukaryota; kingdom Metazoa; phylum Chordata; class Actinopteri; order Salmoniformes; family Salmonidae; genus Salmo; species Salmo trutta. The sequence continues at coordinate 41,638,848 of NC_042959.1, forward strand.
GTTAAGTGTGAGGGCATATAAGAACAGTAAATTCCTACTCTGATGAGATGAGAGCTATGTTGCTGGTGCTGTCTGTCCATCAAGCAAAGAGAGATAATTGAATTCATTTTCAATTGTGGGCACAATAGTTACACCTCATCACCTCTCTGGCCATTTCAGTTGCTGAAATAAAACAAAGGAGAAAACACCACAGCTCTAATGAAGTGGTCTCCGGCAAGGCTGTGTGCCAGAGGTTGTTAAAAGATCAACAGCAACCTCCCATAGCACTAACTATGCAGTCAATTCGCCTATAATATTTCTACAACTCAGTGGCCAACTTAGCATATTTGGATTTTGTCCAAAACAATAAACATTGCCGCTCAGACAAACATTCCTCAATAATGCATGATAAGACCCAAAGTCAACACAGTAAATATAGCGCACATTTTGAGAGAGGAATGCCAAGCCAATAGTATTTTTACTGCAACGCACAGCAATTGCAAAAGCACACTAGCACAGGAAGTGATATCTGTGATATCAATATACTGTAGCCTGAGAGAGCGAGAGAGAGAGAAAGAGAGAGAGAGAGAGAGAGAGAGAGAGAGAGAGAGAGAGAGAGAGAGCTAGAGAGACTGGCTGACACCCCTAGCTGCTGTGAAGGGAACCCTATATTTGTGGTAGCTGTTTGCAACACAGCACACACAGAGTACACTAAGCATGTAAACACAGGATTTACCATTGTTCTCAGCTTATCTGGAGGACTTGGCTGGCACCATGGCAATGACAGCCCACAGCCCGCCCACAGTGGCTAGAGCAGCACAGATTGCCCCACTTTTGCCTGTCTATTGTTTACAGGGTATATTTGTTTTGAACAGGGGGTTTATTCAGACTAGTAGTCTCACCTGCTGTCTACAACAGCATCTATAAAAGATGCTTTGGAAGAAATCACTCACTGTGTTGATGCATGGGACACAGTGATGATTTATGAGAAACAACAAATAAACACACACTTATTATATTTGGACACTTTCCAATCACTTATATGAACACTGCTTCTTTTCACATCCTTTTCATTAATTGGTGGATAATGCTTGTTCTTTTCTAAAGTCTGCAAAGACGCATAGTAATGTAATTTAATTGATTAATCTTTGCAGTGATGTGATTCAAACTTCCATGAATTTACCATCTGATTACCATCACCTGGAATTACAGAAAGAAAACAGGGAGAGAACAGAGAGAGAACAGAAAAGGTCCACAGCAAATAACGACCTCATCTTCCATCTGTGGGCTGCTGCAGGGAGGAGACACCTTCAACCTGGCCACGGCAGTCTGGCGCTCCGTCGTCCTGGTGACGTCTGCTTCTGGGTGACTATGAGATGAATGCACCACCAGCAGAATGGGCACCATACACTGACAACACGCAGGCCACAGCACAAGCACAGATGGCTTAGTCCAGTCACATTATCAGTCATGTGAAAATGCAAACTAACCTATCCCTAATAATTCCAGTTATAGTGGATACAATTCGATTAATGATACCTTGATGATAATGGTTATGCTTATAGCAGATCTTCCGACTGAGGGAAAGTAATGTTTATATTCTACTAACTGCATAACTATGGTAAGTCATTGTTTGTTTAACTGAATAGTGTCCACTTCCCTGGTAACCCTAAGTACTCAAACCTGTACAGATGTGTGTACTACTGCAAGTGTAGAAGCTGACAGACATGTGGAGAATCTATACATCTCATCCACATCACAAACCTGTGTCATGGTTTATTTCCCAAGAAATGTAGTGTCATTGTCTTGTATATCACTTACTTACATAATTACCAGGCATAAAGATTCCTGTTTTCAGTGTGTTGTCCAGTGAGTGGAGGGATGGAAGGTGAAAGAGAAATTCAGGTCAGAAAACAGGACATCCACATGTACATAAGAAAAGAACCGAAAGGTTGAGGCTGTGGCAACCTTCAATCTTTACCTGAATGCTGCTGAGATGTTTTTGTTTTGGTTCCTAGAAACAAGGCACTCCACTCACAAGGAATTGTATTGATGTAGAATAGATAGTCACTGTCCTTAGTCTGGGTTCCTTTAATCCTCAGACACCTGAAATTCCACGGACAACCCCCAAGCATGCACATACACACACACACACACACACACACACACACACACACACACACACACACACACACACACACACACACACACACACACACACACACACACACACACACACACACACACACACACACACACTCACACACACCTAAATAAATTCATGCACACCCACCCAAGCACCCTAATTCACAGACACTGCTATCTATGTCTGTGAAATGTGGAATCAGCATAACTCTGAAATTCCTCTGACTAACACCTCCCACCTCATGCACTCACACACACACACTCTCTCTCTCTCTCTCTCTCTCTCTCTTGCCAACCACCTGCAATAAATGTGAAATCACATCCATAAGATAAGTACTTTATTAAGCATAAGAGGACAAATTTGATTGCACCAGCCACTACATACAGTTGAAGTCGGAAGTTTACATACACCTTAGCCAAATACATTTAAACTCGGTTTTTCACAAATCCTGACATTTAATCCTAGTATAAATTCCCTGTCTTAGGTCAGATAGGATCACCACTTTATTTTAAGAATGTGAAATGTTAGAATAATAATAGAGAGAAAGATTTTTTTCAGGTTTTATTTCTTTCATCACATTCCCAGTGGATCAGAAGTTTACACACACTCAATTAGTATTTGGTAGCATTGCATATTTTAAATTGTTTAACTTGGGTCAAATGTTTCGGGTAGCCTTCCACAAGCTTCCCATTCATCCTGACAGAGCTGGTGTAACTGAGTCGGGTTTGTAGGCCTCTTGCTCGCACACGCTTTTTCAGTTCTGTCCACACATTTTCTATAGGATTGAGGTCAGGGCTTTGTGATGGCCACTTCAAAACTTTGACTTTGTTGTCCTTAAGCCATTTTGCCACAACTTTGGAGGTATGCTTGGGGTCATTGTCCATTTGGAAGACCCCATTTGCGATCATGCTTTAACTTCCTGACTGATGTCTTGAGATGTTGCTTCAATATATCCACATAATTTTTCTCCCTCATGATGGCATCTATTTTGTGAAGTGCACCAGTCCCTCCTGCAGCAAAGCAGTCCCACAACATGATGCTGCCACCCCTGTGCTTCACAGTTGGGATGGTTTTCTTCGGCTTGCAAGCCTCTCCATTTTTCCTCCCATTTTTCTCTCTTACGCCCCAATCGCCATTACAAATAGCTGAGGACTGCCTTCTTTCGCTGTTGCCCTGTTGTTGTTTTTACATGTCTTATGTGCAAATGCACTCTTATGTAATAGACAATTAACCAACAACTTAACTGCTATCTTCAGAGGAGAGTGATCACACAAATGCATTCTAAGCTAGTCTGGCAGCAAAGGAGAAAGAGCAAGAGAGAGAGAGGGAACATGAGTTTGAGTCAACAGTCCAAGAGGCTGTGTCTGCTCAGATTATAGAAAGAATGCAAATAATCCTCCATTGAGCACACTTTTTAGACCAGAAATGGTGTAGGGGCAGTGGCAACCCGTCATTCAGGACAGGTGGGGCAGAGCTTTATTAACTCAATTATTTTATTTATTTTTTACATTGCTTGTAAACTGATATGTGACACGTATTATTGCCAAAATTACATGCAAAACAGGCAACAACAACAAACAATTTAAATCATTTTTTCTTAATTATTTTTGCATGTTATTTTGGCATTAATATGTGTATATATATGATATTGTGACATATCTGTTTGCAAACAATGTAAAAAAAATAATAAAATGAGTTAATAAAGCTGCATACAAACATGGTCTCTTTTTTCATTTCTTGAGTAAGGCAGCTGCAAAATGCAGGTGTTTCAGCTTAGCTCAGTGCTTTCTGTGGTGGTTGGGCAGCCATCGGAAAATATGGAGTGTTGGGGTTGGTAATGTTCTCTAGTTGCGTCGTGATTGTGTTCTGTCACTCATGGGGACACTACGTCACTGCAAAATCTACGGGGAGAGCTCGAAAATTCAAGCCCCTTAGGTGCTGCCATGCGTATTGGTGCTCATTTGCCATTGAACATAAACATTACACAACAGGTTGGAAATCGCAAATTCAGAAATGAGTGGTTTGGAAGGAATCATTGGCTAACTGCAAGCATTTCCCAGTTGCCTTGAAAGCACCATAAATCCAGAGAATGTTAGATTTTTATGAAATTTGCCCACAAAGGACCACCGCGTCACCTTCCTGTTCAAGGGAGCACAGCACAACAAGGCGAGTCCAGAAATGTATTGTATGCTGCTGTATAAATGATGTACTATGCCAGGGAGATACATGTAGCTAAGAAAGTAAAACTATGTTTATGTTGTGTAGTAAGCTGTTAGTAGCCCATGTGCTTCACCCTAACAATTTGGTCCCTTTTCCCCTCATAACTTAGCCTAATGTTCTGACTTGGTGGTGCACATGTAGCCTATAGCCTGTTCATTGACTTTTTTATCCTATGGTTCTGACTTAGTGTACAGGGAGAATACTGTAAGAACGGCCCATGTTCTGAATTCTGTCGCTGTACATTTCAAAAGTGCTGAACAAGTAGTTATATTGACTACGTCCGCTGATTAATGTCTTCATCAAAATTACAAATTGCCTCTTATCCACTTGTCGTCCCCTCATAGTTTGTACATCGCAATTGTCAGTAGAAACCAAATTTGTTTAAGCAAGTCAGCCATACCAGCTGTTTTTTTAAAGGCAGTAAATGAGGCTGAATGAACTGTTTTGCTGCCAGACAAGGCTACACTGATAGCCAGGTGTAGCAGTGATAAGGTGTTGGGACTGCTGTTGGGCCATAACAGGTTGTAGGCACCGTTTGTCATCGTTATAGTGCAATTAATGTATTGTTTAGTGTTGTCTTGTGTAGGAGCTTTGCTGGCATGCATAATTTGTTCTTGTTGAGTTTTGCCCACCTAGCGGGCAAAAATCAACCCCAGAACAACAGCAAAGGACCTTGTGAAGATGCTGGAGGAAACAGGTACAAAAGTATCTATATCCACAGTAAAACGAATCGACATAACCTGAAAGGCCGCTCAGCAAGGAAGAAGCCACTGCTCCAAAACCACCATAAAAAACAACGGTTTGCAACTGCACATGGGGACAAAGATCGTACTCTTTGGAGAAATGTCCTCTGGTCTGATGAAACAAAAATAGTTGGAGGAAAAAGGGGTGGCTTGCAAGCCGAAGAACAACATCCCAACTGTGAAGCACGGGGGTGGCAGCATCATGTTGTGGGGATGCTTTGCTGCAGGAGGGACTGGTGCACTTCACAAAATAGATGGCAACATCTCAAGACATCAGTCAGGAAGTTAAAGCTTGGTTGCAAATGGGTCTTCCAAATGGACAATGACCCCAAGCATACTTCCAAAGTTGTGGCAAAATGGCTTAAGGACAACAAAGTCAAGGTATTGGAGTGGCCAACACAAAGCCCTGACCTCAATTCTATAGAAAATGTGTGGGCAGAACTGAAAATGCGTGTGCGAGCAAGGAGGCCTACAAATCTGACTCAGTTACACCAGCTCTATCAGGAGGTATGGGCCAAAATTCACCCAAATTGTTGTGGGAAGCTTGTGGAAGGCTACCAAAACATTTGACCCAAGTTAAACAATTTCAAAAAGGCAATGCTACCAAATACTAATTGAGTGTATGTAAACTTCTGACCCACTGGGAATGTGATGAAAGCAATAAAAGCTGAAATAAATCATTCTCTCTACTTTTATTCTGACATTTCACATTCTTAAAATAAAGTGGTGATCCTATCTGACCTAAGACAGGCTAAGGTGTATGTAAATGTACGACTTCAACTGTATACTGGTCTGTAGAGATTTAACCATTTCAACATGTGGATAATATTCACGTTCTCTGGTCTCAATGGTTGATTATTCAGGCTACAGCTAGGATCACTTTACACATTGGCAGCAACCCGGCATGTTTTTGTCTAATATGTTAATTCTTCAGCGAGTCCTTTTAACCACTCGTCTTGGAGGGCGGTTCTATCACGTTGCCACGTGGCTGTGCTCACGTGGGCGTGGTTACTGACTTGGCAAAAGTATAAATGAAAAACAATTCTCATTTAGAAGGCTAAAAATCACATTGCTATCTTTTCACAAATAGTTTCATATTTAATCATCTAAGATTTTACAACATTTAGATGTAAATCTGGTAACTCGGATGTGTCTACTTTCAGAGTTACAGTTATCTTGTTATACCATCCATAATGACATCACAAAATGCCAAATGAGATGACATGATTATTGTTCCGATCCCCACCAACCATTTCCCACATTCATTATTTTTAACTAGGCAAGTCAGTTAAGAACAAATTCTTATTTTCAATGATGGCCTAGGAACAGTGGGTTGTTCAGGGGCAGAACAACAGATTTTTACCTTGTCAGCTCAGGGATTCAATCTTGCATCCTTACGGTTACTAGTCCAACACTCTAACCACTCGGCTACCTGCCGCCCGTTCATGTTAGAAATATTGTTTCAATGTCCAATCTTTTGATGTAAAGTACTGGCAAGTCTCTCTCTGTTGTAACACTCAGACATTCCATTCTCAATACTGCAAAGGCAAGAGACAAAAAGTTTACGAAAGGTTATTAAGTCATAAAACCGGCCCAACTTCCCCCCCGGTAAGGAGAGTACTTGAGAGAGAGGTCATGAGCAGATGAGCTCCCACATTTTTCAGCATGTTTTTAAAAATAAATAGATTTAGAGTTAGATTAATTTAGATATTTTTGGGATGGACATGTACAGGATGCTACCCTAAACAACATAGCCTTCATTCCAAATCTAAACAACAAACCTACAACCTGATTTTGGATTGAATTACTTGGAATGCTTTATTATTCCCAAACTATACATCAAATTCTCTGGCAAACAAGCAGAGACCTGAAAACCCCATCCAACCTGGAGCTGAGTGAGTAATGCTCAGTCTGAAGCATTTGTTTTACTTTCAAAAGCCAAGAAGAAAAATACATTACAATTATATACTTTACTTAATAAGGACTGAATGCTCAGGCTATCAAGCTTTCCTAGGACAAAGAGATACAACTTCAATTAGCACTGAGGTGTCGAAGCCTTTGAGCCCAACAAATGGCAGGCTACCCCTCCCAGATCCAGAGGCCTTGAAGCCCCCTCCTGCTGTTCAAAGACCATCCACTGGCATTTTTTACAAGAAATCTGCCTCCAGAAATAAAAGCTTCTCCCAAGTGGGTGACACCTATTTCCATTGCCTGCTGCACTGCTGCTTGGATTCCACCTGGCGATCTGTTTACCATCTGCCCTGGCCTATCTCCCCCTGTCTGGTACAGGTACTCTCTCTCGCTCGCTCTCGCTCGCTCTCGTGCCTCCAGCACACATGCGCTGTTGGAGCCAGTGACTCTGAACTTACAATGGCTAGCCCCAAGTCGTTATATATTTAATTTTTTTCTTGTGCATTTTGCTATTTTCCTCATAGCTCCTGCATGCTTTGTTACCCAACTGTGGGACAGACTATGTTTGTTCCCACACTCGGGACTCTGACTCTCTATTGGTTTCACAGACTTTTGGCCTCCCATCCAATTCTAAACACCTCTCGCCGGCTTTGTATTCATGTTGCCTGATGAAATTGCTGTACAATATGATCTTGTTGCCATCTGATGCACATTCAGATGCATTAATCAGCACTGCAGAGCTCTCCCTGTCCTATGCCGTGCCTTGATTGTATTACTGTTGTTGATATCTGGAAATGTGCATGTACAACCTGGCCCATCTACTGTTGTTAGCCCCAATTCTGACTTGTGCTCTGATATCTGCTTCACTGACTTCTGGTCCGTAACAGCCTGGGTTTTCTGCATGTTAACACTAGAAGCTTATTACCTAAAATGGATGAATTGAAAGTGTGGGTTCAGAGCTCCAATCCAGATGTGTTGGTCATTACTGAGACGTGGTTAAGGAAGAGTGTTTTGAATACTGATGTTAACCTTTCTGGTTATAACCTTTTTCGGCAAGACAGATCTTCCAAAGGTGGGGGAGTGGCAATCTTTACCAAGGATCACCTTCAGTGCTCGGTTGTCTCCACCAAGTCTGTCCCCAAACAATTTGATTTGCTGGTTTTAAGTATTAAACTTTCAAATAGCTCTTTGTTGACTGTTGCTGGGTGCTATAGTCCTCCATCAGCACCAGCCTTTACCTTACCTGCCCTTAGCTCTCTCCTGGCCCCGAACACCAAGTCTGAATTTGTCCTGCTAGGTGTCCTAAACTGGGACATGCTTAAACCACCTGACCAAGTCCCAGAGCAATGAGACTCCCTAAATCTTACTCAGATTATTACCAATCCCACAAGGTATGACTCCAAACACCCAGAAAAGGCTACTCTTCTTGATGTTATCCTCACAAATAATCTTGATATGTATCAGTCTGGTGTTTTCTGTAATGACGTTAGTGATCACAGTTTTACAGCCTATGTTCATAATGGCTGCTCAGTGAAACGACCTGTCCTGATTTGTCATAGATGCTTGCTAAACAACTTTAATGAGCAAGCCTTCCTTCATGAACTGGCCTCTGTAAAATGGTATAGAATCAGCTTGATCCCCACTGTCGAAGATGCTTGGACCTTACATTTGAGTCATTTAGCAGACGCTCTTATCAAGAGCTACTTACAGTATTGAATGCATACATTTCAGAATTTTTTTTCCCCATACTGGTCCCCCGTGGGAATCGAACCCACAACCCTGGCGTTGCAAACACCATGCTCTACCAACTAAGCCACACGGGACCCGTATTTTCAGTGGTATTGACAACAAACTCGCCCCCATAAAGAAAATGAGATTTAAAAACAGGTTAAGCCCCTAGGTTCGACCGTGATCTTTCAGAGTTACTCCACCTCAAAAATTGCATTTAGCGAAAGGCTCGGCATACGCATACTCAGGCTGACTGGCTATTGTTCAGGATAAATTAGAATCAACTATTTTACACCATTTTAAAGATAAGACTCTCGTTAATCTAACCACATTGTCCGATTTCAAAAAGGCTTTACGGCAAAAGCATAAAATTTGATTATGTTAGGACATAAACTTCACAAGAAAAACCACACAGCCATTTTCCAAGCAAGGACATGCATCACAAAAACCAAAAGTACAGCTAAAATATTCACTAACCTTTGATGATCTTCATCAGATGGCTCTCATAGGACTTCATGTTATACAATACATGTATGTTTTGCACGATAAAGTTCATATTTATATCCAAAAACAGCATTTTACATTGGCACGTGATGTTCAGAAAATGTATTCCAAGCAAAACTTCCAGTGAATGTGCACATCAATTTACAAAAATACTCATCATAAACATTGATAAAATTTACTACAGTTATTGAAAGAATTATAGATACACTACTCCTTGACGCAACCACTTTGTCAGATTTCAAAATAACTTTACGGAGAAAGCACATTGTTCAATATTCTGAGTACATAGCTCAGCCATCGAAGCAAGCTATACAGATACCCACCAAGTTCTGGCATCAACAAAACTCTGAATTAGTATTATAAATATTCTCTTACCTTTGCTGATCTTCGTCAGAATGCACTCCGAGGACTCCTACTTCCGCAAGAAATGTTCGTTTTGTTCGAAATACTCCATATTTATGTCCAAATACCTCCTTTTGTTCGTGCGTTCAGATCACTATCCAAAAGGCATAACGCGCAAGCGTAAATCAGGACACAAAAAGTCAAAATGTTCCATTACCGGTCGTAGAAACATGTCAAACGTTGTTTACAATCAATCCTTAGGGTATTTTTAACATAAAACGTTGATAATATTCCAACCGGACAAAAGCGTATTCATTCCAGGAGAAAAAGAAGGAACAGTGCGCTCGCGGGCTCGCACATACCCAAGCCCTTTGTCCATAGGCAGTCCCCTCATTGACTGAGCTACTATTCTCTGCCCATTGACAGGAGAAGGAGGAAACAAGTTTCTAAAGGCTGTTGACAGCCAATGGAAGCCTTAGGAAGTGCAACGTGACCCCACAGACACTGTAGTTTCGATAGGGATTCAAAAGAAGAACTACAATTTTCAGATTTCCCACTTCCTGGTTGGATTTTTCTCAGGTTTTTGCCTGCCATATGAGTTCTGTTATACTCACAGACATCATTCAAACAGTTTTAGAAACTTCAGAGTGTTGTCTATCAAAATCTACTAATAATATGCTAATATTTGACTCTGGGCCAGAGTATTAGGCAGTTTACTCTGAGCACGCTTTTCACCCGAAATCAAAAATACTGCCCCCTATACCCTAAAAAGTTAAAGACCTGGAGAATAAACCCTCCTCCTCACAGCTGCCTATGTCCCTTAAAGTTGATGATGTGGTTGTTACTGACAAGAAGCACATGGCTGAGCTCTTTAATCACCACTTCATTAAGTCAGGATTCCTATTTGACTCAGCCATGCCTCCTTGCCCGTCCAACATTTCCTCTTCTCCCACCCCTTCTAATGCGACTATGCCCTATGCTTCTCCCTCTTTTTCCCGTGCCCGCTACAAAGTTTCTCCCTGCAGGCAGTCACTGAGTCAGAAGTGCTAAAGGAGCTCCTGAAACTTGACCCCAAAAATCCATCTGGGTCAGATGGTTTAGACCCCTTCTTCTTTAAGGTTGCTGCCCCTATCATGGCCAAGCTTATCACTTTTTAACCTGTCTCTCCTTTCTGGGGAGGTTCTCATTGCTTGAAAGGCAGCCACGGTTCATCCTTTATTTAAAGGGAGAGATCAAGATGATCCTAACTGTTATAGGTCTATTCCTATTTTGCCCTGTTTATTAAAAGTGTTGGAAAAATTTGTCAATAATCAACTGACTGCAGTCTTGATGTCTATAGTATTCTCTCTGGTATGCAATCTGGTTTCCACTCAGGTTATGGATGTGTCACTGCAACCTCTTGACGGTCGCCTAGGATAGGGGGCGCTACAGCGATTTTAGAAAAAAATACGTGCCCATTTTAAACGGCCTCCTATTCAAACTCAGAAGCTAGGATATGCATATAATTAATAGATGTGGATAGAAAACACCCGAAAGTTTCTAAAACTGTTTGAATGGTGTCTGTGAGTATAACAGAACTCATATGGCAGTCAAAACCCCTAGACAGTTTCTAACAGGATGTGGAAATCTGATTTGCGGACTCAACTTCAGCACTTTGCCTATAAATCACACCGTGAGTTAGGATTCATTGAGCACTTTCTATGGCTTCCACTAGATGTCCCCAGTCTTTACAAAGTGGTTTGAGTCTTCTACTTTGAAAACTGACCGAATGAGAGGCTGTTGATCTTGGTCACATGGGGAGGGCCATCACCATTATGATGCGGGTGCCCCTGGCTACCCTCCCCTTTCGAAACGTTTTGAAAGACAATGCAACGGTCCCCATGGAATATTATTGAAGCTCTGGTTGAAAAAGGCCCTAAAGATTTATGTTATACAACGTTTGACATGTTTGAACGAACTTAAATATTTTCTTTTTGGGCTTTCGTGAGGAGAAGTCCCGCGCACGACGGAACATTTTGAGGTGCCTTTGGAACGCGCTAACAAGAAGAAGCTATTGGGACATAAATTATGAACTTTTTCGAAAAAAACTACATTTGTTGGGGACCTGGGATTCCTGGAAGTGCCTTCTGATGAAGATAATCAAAGGTAAGGGAATATTTACAATAATATACAAGAGTAGATTTGATATTAGATTGTTCCAAGATGGCGCTGACCTGTATTGCTAGCCTATTTTTCTGAGTATAGCATCCCCTTTTATTGCAAAGTGTGATTTCCCAGTAAAGTTATTTTTAAATCTGGCAATGCAGGTGCTTTCACGAGATGTTTATCTATAATTCTTTGAATGACAATATTACATTTTTAAAATGTTTTCGAATAGTAATTTAGTAAATTGTAGCGCTGATTCACCGGATACATTTGAGGGAAAATACTTTCTCAACATCACGCGCCGATGTAAAATGCTGTTTTTATATATAAATATGAACTTTATCGAACAAAAGAATGCATGTATTGTGTAACATGATGTCCTAGGAGTGTCATCTGATGAAGATTGTCAAAGGTTAGTGCTGCATTTAGCTGTTTTTTGGTTATTTGTGATGCATGTGGTTGGTCGGAAAATGGCTATGTGAATACTTTGACGATATACTCCTCTAACATTATCTAATGTTTTGCTTTTGCTGTAAAGCCTTTTTGAAATCGGACAACGTGGTTCGATTCAGGAGAGGTGTATCTATAAAACGATATAAAATAGTCCTATATTTGAAAAAAAAGGACATTTTTCTATTGTTCGGTTATGAATATGGCGAAATGATTTTACGCTGGATGTTGATCCCGCATACGGGACGGAGAACATCAAGAGGTTTTAAAGGTCCTCAATGATGTCACCATTGCCCTTGATTCTAAGTAATGTTGTGCTGCTATTTTTATTGACTTGGCCAAAGCTTTTGATACGGTAGATCATTCCATTCTTGTGGGCCAGCTAAGGAATATTGGTGTCTCTGAGGGGTCTTTGGCCTGGTTTGCTAACTACCTCTCTCAAAGAGGGCAGTGTATAAAGTCAGAAAATCTGCTGTCTCAGCCGCTGCCTGTCACCAAGGGAGTACCCCAAGGCTCAATCCTAGGCCCCAAGCTCTACTCAATTTACATCAACAACATAGCTCAGGCAGTAGGAAGCTCTCTCATCCATTTATATGCAGACGATACAGTCTTATACTCAGCTGGCCCCTCCCCGGATTTTGTGTTAAATGCTCTGCAACAAAGCTTTCTTAGTGTCCAACAAGCTTTCTCTACCCTTAACCTTGTTCTGAACACCTCCAAAACAAAGGTAATGTGGTTCGGTAAGAAGAATGCCCCTCTCCCCACAGGTGTTATTACTACCTCTGAGGGTTTAGAGCCTGAGGTAGTCACCTCATACAAGTACTTGGGAGTATGGCTAGACAGTACACTGTCCTTCTCTCAGCACATATCAAAGCTACAGGCTAAAGTTAAATCTAGACTTGGTTTCCTCTAGACTTGGTATCCTCCCCAGCTGCCAAACTAACCCTGATTCAGATGACTATCCTACCCATGCTAGATTACGGAGACATAAATTATAGATCGGCAGGTAAAGGTGCTCTCGAGCGGCTAGATGTTCTTTACCATTCGGCCATCAGATTTGCCACCAATGTTCCTTATAGGACACATCACTGCACTCTATACTCCTCTGTAAACTGGTCATCTTTGTATACCCATCGCAAGACCCACGGATTGATGCTTATTTATAAAATCCTCTTAGGCCTCACTCCCCCCTCTCTGAGATTCTGTTAAAGGTCCCCAAAGCACACACATCCCTGAGTCACTCGTCTTTTCAGTTCGCTGCAACTAGCGACTGGAACGAGCTGCAACAAACACTTATCTCAATCTCTTCATTCAAAGACTCAATCATGGACACCCTTACTGACATTTGTGGCTGCTTTGCATTATGTATTGTTGTCTCTACTTTCTTGCCCTTTGTGCTGTTGTCTGTGCCCAGTAATGTGCCCAATAATGTTTGTACCATGTTTTGTGATGCTACCATGTTGTGTTGTTGTCATGTTGTGTTACCATGCTGTGTTGTCATGAGTTGCCGCCTTGCTATGTTGTTGTCTTAGGTCTCTCTTTATGTAGTGTTGTATTGTCTCTCTTTTCATGATGTGTGTTTTGTCCTATATTTATGTTAGTTTTTATTTTATTTTTAATCACAGCCCCCGTCTCCGCTTTTTGTTAGACCATCATTGTAAATAACAATTTGTTCTTAACTGACTTTCCTAGTTAAATAAAGGTTAAATAAATAAAAGTTCTCTATGGTGGGAGAGGGGGGGGGCTTATCTTTGATCCTCAACCATGAGCGAGAGTTTTGACACTAGGCAAGTCAGTTAAGAACAAATTGTTATTTACAATGATGGCCTACCCCGGCCAAATACTAACCTGGATGACACCGGGCCAATTGTGCACCACCCTAATGGGACTCCCAATCACGGCCGGTTGTGATACAGCCTGGAATCAAACCAGGGTCTGTTGTGACGCTTCTAGCACTGAGATGCAATGACTTAGAGCTCCCGAGTGGTGCAGCGGTCTATCTATATAAGGTCCCACAGTTGACAGTGCATGTCAGAGAAAAAAGCAAGCTATGGGGTCGAAGGAATTGTCAGAGAGCTCCGAGACAGGATTGTGTCAAGGCACAAATCTCTAGAAGGGTACCAAAACATTTCTGCAGCATTGAAGGTCACCAAGAACACAATGACCTCCATCTTTCTTAAATGGAAAAAGTTTGGAATCACCAACACTCTTCCTAGAGCTGGCTGCCCCTGGCCAAACTGAGCAATCGGGGGAATAGGGCCTTGGTCAGGGAGCTGACCAAGAACCCAATGGTCACTCTGACAGAGCTCCAGAGTTCCTCTGAAAAGATGGGAGAACCTTCCAGAAAGACAATCATCTCTGCAGCACTCCACCAATCAGGCCTTTATGATAGAGTGGCCAGACAGAATCCACATGACAGCCCACAGGGAGTTTGCCAAAAGGCACCTAAAGGAGTCCATGAGTCCATGAGAAACAAAACTCTCTGGTCTGATGAAACTAATATTGAACTCTTTGGCCTGAATGCCAAGCGTCACATCTGGCGGAAATCTGGCACCATCCCTACAAGAGAAGCATGGTGGTGGCAGCATCATTCTGTGAGGATGTCTTTCAGCAGCAGGGACTAGGAGACTAGTCAGGATCGAGGGAAAGATGAAAGGAGCAAAGTACAGAGAGATCCTTGATGAAAAGTTGCTCCAGATCTCTTTGTCCTTCCAATAGGACAAAGAGCTTAAGCACACAATGCAGGAGTGGCTTCGAGACAAGTCTCTGGATGTCCTTGAGTGGCTTAGCCAGAGCCCGGACTTGAACCCAATTGAACATCTCTAGAGAGATCTGAAAATAGCTTTGCAGCGACGCTCCCCATCCAACCTGACAGAGCTTGAGAGGATCTGCAGAGAAGAATGGGAGAAACTTCCTAAATACAGGTGTGCCAAGCTTATAGCATCATACCCAAGAAGACTTGAGGCTGTAATCACTGACAAAGGTGCTTCAACAAAGTACTGAGTAAAGGGTCTGAATACTTATGTAAATGTGATGTCAGTTTTTATTTTTAATACATTTGCAAACATTTCTAAAAACCTGTTTTTGCTTTGTCATTATGGGTTATTGTGTTTAGATTGATGAGGGAAAAAAAATATTTAATCAATTTTAGAATAAGGCTATAACGTAATAAAATGTGGAAAAAGTCAAGGGGTCTGAATGCACTGTATTTAGCAGATGTCATTGCGGGTGTAGCGACATGCTTGTGTTCCTAGCTCCAACTGTGCAGTAGTATCTAACAATTCAATTGATGGCTATTTAACAGTCTGATGGCCTTGAGATAGAAGCTGCTTTTCAGTCTCTCGGTCCCAGCTTTGATGCACCTGTACTGTCCTCGCCTTCTGGATGTTAACGGGGTGAACAGGCCGTGGCTCAAGTGGTTGATGTCCTTGATGATCTTTTTGGCCTTCCTGTGACATCGGCTGCTGTAATTGTCCTGGACGGCAGGCAATGTGCCCCAGGTGATGCATTGGGCAGACCACAAATTGCCCATCCCTCCTCTAGACTGCCATAAACAGCAGTGCTAAAGATGCTCAGGAGGTAGCGGGTCTAATATAATATAATATAAATAAGATAAGGTGAGAATATTTTGCAGTATGTGGGGTTAAGGTAGAAACAGAGAAAGTAAGGGAAAGGCAGGAGACACATAGTTTCCGTTGATCAATAGCTTTTTGTCTGTCTCTCCAGGCAACAGAAAACAATTGATGTAAACTCAGCAAAAAAAGAAACATCCCCTTTTTAGGATTCTGTCTTTCAAAAATAATTAGTAAAAATCAAAATAACTTCACAGATCTTCATTGTAAAGGGTTTAAACTCTGTTTCCCATGCTTGTTCAATGAACAATAAACAATTAATGAACATGCACCTGTAAAACGGTCGTTAAGACACTAACAGCTTACAGACGGTAGGTAATTAAGGTCACAGTTATGAAAACTTAGGAAACTAAAGTGGCCTTTCTACTGACTCTGAAAAAGACCAAAAGAAAGATGCCCAGGGTCCCTGCTCATCTGTGTGAACATGCCTTAGGCATGCTGCATGGAGGCATGAGGACTGCAGATGTGGCCAGGGCAATGAATTGCAATGTCGATACTGTGTGATGCCTAAGACAGCGTTACAGGGAGACAGGATGGACAGCTGATCATCTTCGCAGTGGCAGACTACGTGTAACAACACCTGCACAGGATCGGTGCATCCGAACATCACACCAGCGGGACAGGTACAGAATAGCAATAACAACTGCCCGAGTTACACCAGGAACACACAATCCCTCTGTCAGTGCTCAGGCTGTCCACAATAAGCTGAGAGAGACTGGACTGAGGGCTTGTAGGCCTGTTGTAAGGCAGGTCCTCACCAGACATCACCGGCAACAACGTCGCCTATGGGCACAAACCCACCATCGCTGGACCAGACAGGACTGGCAAAAAGTGCTCTTCACTGACGAGTCGCGGTTTTGTATCACCAGGGGTGATGGTCGGATTCGCATTTATCGTCAAAGGAATGTGCGTTACACTGAGGCCTGTAGTCTGGAGCGGGATCGATTTGGAGGTGGAGGGTCCTGGGGCTATGTGTCACAGCATCATCGGACTGAGCTTGTTGTCATTGCAGGCAATTGCAATGCTGTGCGTTACAGGGAAGACATCCTCCTCCCTCATGTGGTACCCTTCCTGCAGGCTCATCCTGACATGACCCTCCAGCATGACAATGCCACAAGCCATACTGCTTGTTCTGTGCATGATTTCCTGCAAGACAGGAATGTCAGTGTTCTGCCACGGCCAGTGAAGAGTCCGAATTTCAATCCCATTGAGCACGTCTGGGACCTGTTGGATCGGAGGGTGAGGGCTTGGGCCATTCCCTCCAGAAATGTCCGGGGACTTGCAGGTGCCTTGGTGGAAGAGTGGGGTAACATCTCACAGCAAGAACTGGCGAATCTGGTGCAGTCCATGATGAGGAGATGCACTGCAATACTTAACTTCACTAGGGTAGGGGGCAGCATTCGGATTTTTTTATGAAAAGCTTTCCTAAATTAAACTGCTTGCTACTCAGGCCCAGAAGCTAGGATATGCATATAGAGATAGAAAACACTCTAAAGTTTCCAAAAATGTTAAAATAGTGTCTGTGAGTATAACAGAACTGATATGGCAGGCGAAAACCTGAGGAAAATCCATCCAGGAAGTACTATTATTTTGAAAGGCTGTTTTTCCATTGAAAGCCTATCCCCCATATAAAGACTTAGGACCCAGTTCACGATCTCTATGGCTTCTTCTACATGTGGCCAGTCTTTAGGCATTGTTTCAGGCTTTTACTCTGAAAAATGAGGGAGATACAGCACTTTCAATGAGTGGACAGACATGAGTCCAGCGTGTGATCGGGAATGCGCCTTTCTTGTTTCTCCTTTTCTAATGATGAAGCTTTTGTCCGGTTGAAATATTATTGATTATTTATGACAAAAGCAACCTGAGGATTGATTTTAAACATCGTTTGACATGTTTCTTCAAACTTTTATTGGACTTTTTGGACTTTTCATCTGGATGTTGAGAGCACGCTTTGTGCCTAATAATTGCACCAACAAAACTGAGGTTTTTGGACATAAAGAGGGACATTATCGAACAAAACAAACATTTATTGTGTAACATGGAGTCCTGGGAGTGCCACCAGATGAAGATCATCAAAGGTAAGTGATTAATTTAATCGCTATTTCTGACTTTTGTGAGTCCTCTTCCTTGGCTGGAAAATGTCTGTATGGTGTTTTGTGGCTAGGCGCTGTCCTAAGATAATCGCATGGTGTGCCTTCGCCGTAAAGCCTTTTTGAAATCTGACACAGCGGCTGGATTAACAAGACGTTTATCTTTAATCCTATGTATAACACTTTTATCTTTCATCAATGTTTATGATGAGTATTTCTGTAATTTGATTTGGCTCTCTGCAATTTCACCAGATGTTATTTGAGACAATGTATTACTGAACATAACGTGCCAATTTAAACGGAGGTTTTTGGACATAAAAAGGGACTTTATTGAACAAAACAAACATTTATTGTGTAACATGGAGTCCTGGGAGTGCCACCAGATGAAGATCATCAAAGGTTAGTGATTAATTTAATTGCCATTTCTGACTTTTGTGAGTCCTCTCCTTGGCTGGAAAATGTCTGTATGGTTTCTTGTGGCTAGGCGCTGTCCTAACATAATCGCATGTTGTGCTTTCGCCGTAAAGCCTTTTTGAAATCGGACACTGAGGTTGGATTAACAAGAAGTTTATCTTTAAAATGGTGTATAATACTTGTATGTTTGAGGAATTTTAATTATGGGATTTCTGTTGTTTGAATTTGGCGCCCTGCAATTTCACTGGCTGTTGTCGAGGTGGGACGTTAGTCACATATCTTTGGAACTTGTTGAGTTTATTTCTTAGTTGTTGAATCTTGTTATGTTCATACAAATATTTACACATGTTAAGTTTGGTGAAAATAAACGCAGTTGACAGTGAGAGGACGTTTCTTTTTTTGCCGAGTTTATTTAATAATTTCCTGGAACGCTCTCACAGTTTTTACCGTGTCATCCCATGCATTACTTTGACCTCTGTCTCTCTACTAGTCAGCGTTACATTAACGCTGTTATAGCCCTCCAGTGGCAGACTCGGACACTAGCGCTCAAACCAACCACATCTTTGGCTCTGTAGGGTCATGTTCATAACATTCCTAGGTCCATGTGACCTGGACTAGAAACCGCCCAAGAAGTCAAGCTCTCCATTGTCCTACTCTTTCTCGTGAACACTTCTCATGGAAGGAACAGGCCGAGACGAGGCTCAGATACTTGAGACAGATCCTCTATTGATAAGGCCTACCAAAATAGAAAACTCCCATTGTGTACTACTGTAGCTCCTTTGTGAGTGTAATGGAGTGGAAAAAGGCTCATGAGGTCCAGAGGAGCTGTGATGAATTAAACTGTTTGACTAATGACCGAGCTATCACATAATGTTCTGAGAATCATATGTTTCTCAGGTAGGAATTTCAGTACTTTAAGTATAACATTTCATACAGGTTTCCTCATGGTTATATTTAAAGTCATGTTCTCAGAACATCCATAGAACATTAAGAAACAATGTTCTTCTGTGTACTTCAGCAAATGTTTACTGTAGGTTGCTTTATGGTTCTATTTAAAAGTAATGATCTCAGAACATTAAGAAAACTTTCCATAAAAAACAAGAAATTTAGTAATGTTACAAAACATTCTGAGAATGTTATTTAAAAGCATATACATTTTATTCTCAGCATCAACAAAACTCTCTCAATCTATCTTGTTAAATGTGTTCAGGTGTGTTGGATGCGCCCACTAACTGGCCACACCTGATCGTAATAAGGAGTGCTTGTTTCTTTTGAAATGGTGTCTGTTTGAATAGACTAAAATAAACCGCTTTCTATGAGTAAAAATCAAACATGGCATGTTAACGCAATCCTGGTAGCGCAGTGGACTAATTCCATGGCTGGAGAACAGAAGATCATAGGTTAAGAATCTCACTGATGCCGTGCCACAAAAGAATGTACAGTTGAAGTTGGAAGTTTACATACACCTTAGCCAAATATATTTAAACTCCGTTTTTCACAATTCCTGACATTTAATCCTAGTAAAAATTCCCTGTCTTCGATCAGTTAGGATCACCACGTTATTTTAAGAATGTTAAATATCAGAACAACAGTAGAGAGAATAATTTATTTCAGCTTTTATTTCTTTCGTCACATTCCCAGTGGGTCAGAAGTTTACATACACTCAATTAGTATTTGGTAGCATTGCCTTTAAATTGTTTAACTTGGGTCAAACATTTCGGGTAGCTTTCCACAAGCTTCCCACAATAAGTTTGTGGAATTTTATCCCATTCCTCCTGACAGAGCTGGTGTAACTGAGTCAGGTTTGTCGGCCTCCTTGCTCACACACACATTTTCAGTTCTGCCCACACATTTTCTATAGGATTGAGGTCAGTGCTTTGTGATGGCCACTCCAATACCTTGACTTTTTTGTCCTTAAGCCATTTTGCCACAACTTTGGAAGTATGTTTGGGGTCATTGTCCATTTGGAAGACCCATTTGCGACCAAGCTTTAACTTCCTGACTGATGTGTTGAGATGTTGCTTCAATATATCCACATGATTTTCCTTCCTCATGAAGCCATTTGCTGCCACCCCCATGTTTCTTGGTGTTCTTCAGCTTTCAAGCATCCCCCTTTGTCCTCTAAACATAACGATGGTCATTATGGCCAAACAGTTCTATTTTTGTTTCCTCAGACCAGAGGACATTTCTCCAAAAAGTACGATCTTTGTCCCCATGTGCAGTTGCACACCGTAGTCTTGTTTTTTTTGGCGGTTTTGGAGCAGTGGCTTCTTCCTTGCTGAGCGGCCTTTCAGGTTATGTTAATATAGGACTCATTTTTCACCAAAGTATGTTCATCTCTAGGAGACAGAACACGTCTCTTTCCTGAGCAGTATGATGACTGCGTGGTCCCATGGTGTTTATACTTTCATACAGATGAACGTGGTACCTTCAGGCATTTGGAAATTGCTCCCAAGGATGAACCAGACTTGTGGAGGTCTACATGTTTTTTTCTGAGGTCTTGGCTAATTTCTTCTGATTTTCCCATGATGTCAAGCAAAGAGGCACTGAGTTTGAAGGTAGGCCTTGAAATACATCCACAGGTACACCTCCATTTGACTGAAATTATGTCAATTAGCCCATCAGAAGCTTCTAATGCCATGACATCCTTTTCTGTAATTTTCCAAACTGTTTAAAGGCACAGTCAACTTAGTGTATGTAAACTTTTGACCCACTGGGATTGTGATACAGTGAATTATAAGTGAAATAATCTGTCTGTAAACAATTTTTGGAAAAATTACTTGTGTCATGCACAAAGTAGATGAACTAACCGACTTGCCAAAACTATAGTGTGTGTTTGCATGAATGATACCTAAGCAATTCAATTTCCATGTGTTCTATCTGTGCTTGGAGTTCAAATCAGTTAACCCAAACTAAGCTAGCAGTGTTAAGTCTTATTGAAACATGTTCTCAGAACGTAATTTGATTGCCATCCTGAGAACAAACTTATGGCTTTGTTTCCAGAACCAATGACAAATCAATAACGTACTTTGCCACTACTTTCAAGGAACCAAATGTGCTAGCTTGGGGAGCAAAACCATAAGTTTCCTTGTATTGTACCCCCCTTTTCACCACAATTTTGATCTTGTCTCATCTCAGCAATTCCCCAACATGCTCGGGAGGCGAAGGACGAGTCATGCGTCCTCCGAAATATGACCCACCTAACCGTGCTTCTTAACACCCGCCGGCTTAACCCGGAAGCCAGCTACACCAATGTGTCGGAGGAAACACTGTTCACCTGATGACCGAGTTCAGCCTGTAGGCACCCTGCCCGCCACAAGGAGTCGCTAGAGCGCGATGAGCCATGTTAAACCCCCCCGGCCAAACCCTACCTTAACCCGGACGACGCTGGGACTCCCGATCGGGTCCGGTTGTGATACAGCCAGTGATCAAACCCGGGTCTGTAGTGACACCTCGAACACTGAGATGCAGTGCCTTAGAAATCAGTAGGTCTAATAAAGGAGGTGAAAATTTCACCTGTTCTGGGAACATACAGTACATTTTTAGGTTGCAGGGAGGTTTTGAGAATGTTTTACCCTGTTGTGCCCTATAAGTTTTCCTGGGAGGTTTTATTAACGTTCTGAGAACGGAAATGATATGTTTTTAAATAACATTCGTAGAACTTTCTTTGAATGCTAATGTTTTCTTATGTTTTTTATGGAAAGCTTTCTTAATGTTCTGAGAACATCCTTTAAATAGAACCATGAGGAAACCTGCAGAAAACATGATGTACTGAAATTCCCACCTAAGAAACGTGATTCTCAAAACGTTATGTATCTGGGTATCTTGCACCATTCCCAAAACTTTGTGGCAAAATAACCATAGGACAACCATGCTCTCACCAAGCTCTTAGAAACATATGGTTCTCAGAATGTTATGTGCTAGCTAGGGTTGCTCTTATTTGGAGAAACAGAGGGTTAGTTTAGAACTCAATGGTCTTTCACAACACAGTTCAATCATGTCAGATTGAAATGGAAGCAATGCCGATTAACTGTGAATGACAGAACACTCTGAAATGCATTTAGACACTTATCAGCTAAATAGATTTTTGTATTTGTTTATGAACCATTAGAGCTCCATTTAGCAGAAAAAGTGCTGAACGAGTCACACGTCTTTGGTTTGTCAGAGACCACTGCTAGTATAGTTGTACAGGCTTGAAGTGGACACAACAAAATGATTGAATAACCAAATTAATGATGCTTGTTCAGAGAGATGGTTGTTCAGTAGCCCATCATCTGAATACATATGTGTTCTATGAGATGTAATAGGGTCATGGTGTTGGGGTTCATATAATATTTTCAGTGTTGTAGAATAACGCATAATACTGATTATGAGTATTATACACAGCATTGAAAAGTAGTTGGCCAAACGTGTCATAGCGTACTGTACATACCCCATAATAACCCCAAATATTCATAATTCTACGCAAAATACAGTCAAAAATGTTTTGTATGCACACATGGGTTGATAAATGAGGCCTCATGATCTTGTTCTCAAGTCTGCCGCCGAGTAGGCGTGTTGTTTTTCGAGGGGGTATTGGACTACAAAAAGGATAAGAGCATGTGTTTTAAATGAATCTGTCCTTCTAATTTCCCTCCTCTAACCAGACATCCCTCATGGGTCATCTGTTTTCAGGGAGGTGCCAGAATCCCAGTCTCTGGTTGTGTCTTGGCTCTGAGGAGCAGTGCTGAGGGGGCCACATGCTATTAGCTGAGCTAGGAAAACAGCATTGGAGACTGGGATATGTTGGCCTCTGTGTCCAGTGTCCACACGCCAGCTCACATATAACAGAGTATTTTTGCCCCTCCCCCCCCTCCTTTGTTGACCTTTTTATTTGCCCCGTGTATAAACCATTACTTGCCTTCCAGTCCCACTCTTTTTCTCACGTTATTTTCCCAGATAACGAAATTAGATTCATTCTAGACACAGGGAGGACCCACAACAGACAACGCCCTCCAACTGAAGATTGTTTTCCAAGTAAATGTGTGGCTTGGGCTGGAAGGACGCTGTGATAGGATACTCAGACCCACACACAGTGTATTAACCGGGTTTAACATAATGATGACAAACTCCATGCTTTTGAATTTTTTTTATTTTACCTTTATTTAACCAGGTAGGCTAGTTGAGAACAAGTTCTCATTTGCAACTGCGACCTGGCCAAGATAAAGCATAGCAGTTCGACACATACAACAACAGAGTTACACATGGGATAAACAAACATACAGTCAATAATACAGTAGAAAAAAAGAAAAAAAAGTCTATATACAGTGAGTGCAAATGATGTAAGATAAGGGAGTTAAGGCAATAAATAGGCCATAGTGGCTAAGTAATTACAATATAGCAATTAAACACTGGAATGGTAGATGTGCAGAAGATGAATGTGCAAGTAGAGATACTGGGGTGCAAAGGAGCAAGATAAATAAATAAATACAGTATGGGGATGAGGTAGTTGGATGGGCTGTTTACAGATTGGTTATGTACAGGTGCAGTGATCTGTGAGCTGCTCTGACAGCTGGTGCTTAAAGCTAGTGAGGGAGATATGAGTCTCCAGCTTCAGTGATTTTTGCGGTTCGTTCCAGTCATTGGCAGCAGAGAACTGGAAGGAAAGGCGGCCAAAGGATAAATTGGCTTTGGGGGTGACCAGTGAGATATACCTGCTGGAGCGTGTGCTACGAGTGGGTGCTGCTATGGTGACCAGCTTGTAGCTCTCTGTAACGATCGTCGCCTGGTAACGAGGAAGCGGACCAAAACGCAGCTGGGAGCGAACACATGTTTATTCAACACACTGGAAATAAACATGTACACAAAACTCAAGAAAAATGTCGATACGTTACGTGCTCAAAACAAAGAAACAACACCCCACAAACAGCGTGGGGAAAACAGCACTTAAATGTGATCCCAATCAGAGACAATTAGCGACAGCTGTCTCTGATTGGGAATCGACAGAACCCAACCTAGAATTTCCCACCTAGAGCCTACACAAGGCTAAAACGTAAACAAAACACAAACCAAGGAAAAATACCTAACATGACACACCCTGACCCAATATCCCCGAGTTCACCTGGTCAGGGCGTGACAGAACCCCCCCCCCAACGGTGCGTACTCCCGGCGCACCAAACTTAAGTCTATTAGGGGGGGACCCGGGTGGGCGCCTCACCCTCGGTGGAGGCTCTGGCCCCGGGCGTGTTCTTTCCCCCGCCTTCACCTTAACCCTACCCCTCTGGCCCGGACTGGACCACTGTGGAGCGGCATGCTCAGGCTCCGGAGCGGAGCCGTCGACCGGAACAGGATTGGGCACCGGTGGACTGGACACGGGCCGTGCCGGACTGTGGACACGCACCGTGGGCTTGGTGCGGGGAACAGGAACGGGCCGGACAGGACTGTGGACACGCACCGTGGGCTTGGTGCGGGGAACAGGGACGGGCCGGACAGGACTGTGGACACGCACCGTGGGCTTGGTGCGGGGAACAGGTATGGGCCGGACAGGACTGGGGACACGCACCACTGACTTGGTGCGGGGAGCAGGGACGGGCCGGACAGGACTGGAGACACGCACCACTGACTTGGTGCGGGGAGCAGGGACGGGCCGGACAGGACTGGGGACACGCACCACTGACTTGGTGCGGGGAGCAGGGACGGGCCGGGCCGGACTGGGGACACGCACCACTGACTTGGTGCGGGGAGCAGGAACGGGCTGGGCCGGAGGGCAGTCTGGCAGCTCGGGACAGTCTGGGCAGTCTGGCAGTTCAGCGCAGTCTGACCACTCTGGCAGTTCAGGGCAGTCTGGCCACTCCGGCAGTTCAGGGCAGTCTGGCCACTCCGGCAGTTCAGGGCAGTCTGGCCACTCCGGCAGTTCAGGGCAGTCTGGCCACTCCGGCAGTTCAGCGCAGTCTGGCCACTCCGGCAGTTCAGCGCAGTCTGGCCACTCCGGCAGTTCAGCGCAGTCTGGCCACTCCGGCAGTTCAGCGCAGTCTGGCCACTCAGCGCGTCTGGTCAGCGCAGTCTGACCACTCCGGCGACTGTTGACTGGCGGGCAGCTCCGACGACTGTTGACTGGCGGGCAGCTCCGACGACTGTTGACTGACGGGCAGCTCCGACGACTGTTGACTGGCGGGCAGCTCCGACGACTGTTGACTGGCGGGCAGCTCCGACGACTGTTGACTGGCGGGCAGCTCCGACGACTGTTGACTGGCGGGCAGCTCCGACGACTGTTGACTGGCGGGCAGTTCCGACGACTGTTGACTGGCGGGCAGTTCCGACGACTGTTGACTGGCGAGACCCACCGGAGGCCTAGTCCTGGGAGGTGGCACAGGACGGACCAGGATGGGAAGACCCACTGGAGGCCTGGTCCGAGGAGGAGGCACAGGATAAACCGGGCTGTGGGGGAGCACTGGAGTTCTGGTACGGACACTCCTTACCCACACTCCAGGCTGAATGCCCACTTTGGCCCGGCACGGGCGGAGAGCAGGCATTGGGCGAACTGGACCCTCCCAGCGCTCTGGAGACACAGTGCGCAACGCCGGCGCAGGATAACCTGGACCGAGGAGGCGCACCGGAGACCAGACGCGCTGAGCTGGCACCATCCGCCCTGGCTCGATGCCTGCACTCGCATAGCACTTGCGGGGGGCTGGTATGTAGCGCACCGGGCTTTGAACGCGCACTGGGGACACCGTGCGCTCCACAGCATAACACGGTGTCTTACCAGAGCCACGCTGCTTCCGGTAAGCACGGGGAGTTAGCTTAGGTCTACCACCTGACTCCGCCAATCTCCCCGTGTGCCCCCCCCCAAAAAAATTGTGGGGCTGCCTCCCGTGTCCGTTGCGCTCCCTCTCCTCATACCAGCGCCTCTCAGCTCTCGCCGCCTCGATCTCCCACTGCGGGCGGCGATAATCCCCAGCTTGAGCCCATGGTCCTTTCCCATCCAGGATTTCCTCCCAAGTCCATGACTCCAGATAGCCTTTCTCCTGGTGCCTCTCCTTGTGCTGCTCCTTGTCCTTGCCAGCCCTCCTCCGCTGCTTGGTCCGTTGTTGGTGGGGTGTTCTGTAACGATCGTCGCCTGGTAACGAGGAAGCGGACCAAAACGCAGCTGGGAGCGAACACATGTTTATTCAACACACTGGAAATAAACATGTACACAAAACTCAAGAAAAATGTCGATACGTTACGTGCTCAAAACAAAGAAACAACACCCCACAAACAGCGTGGGGAAAACAGCACTTAAATGTGATCCCAATCAGAGACAATTAGCGACAGCTGTCTCTGATTGGGAATCGACAGAACCCAACCTAGAATTTCCCACCTAGAGCCTACACAAGGCTAAAACGTAAACAAAACACAAACCAAGGAAAAATACCTAACATGACACACCCTGACCCAATATCCCCGAGTTCACCTGGTCAGGGCGTGACACTCTCTCAAGAGGCAGCGCTGCATTTCTGAGGCATCATTTTTTCTAGGACTGATTTACTGCAGTAGCTAACCAAGTTGTCACATTATAGCCACTGTTAAGAATTACTAAAGTCATATCTCAAGTTCGGTACAACACTGAACCTTCACACTTGCATCTGATATTTGTTATAATAATAGTTTGGAAATGAGGTTGCTGATAGTGAAGTACGGTATTATGTCTAAATGACCATGTGTGTTCACTGAAATCAAATCTCACACATTCCAAAACGAGGAGAAGGAAAAAGTGTATCATTCATAAATAATGTGGATGGGGCCCAGGGGATTCTAGTGTAATGTTTTTTTGTTAGTCCATGTTCATGGTCTGCTTTAGCCACTTTCGTCACTCACTGAACCCTCACTAAGTTCTGAAACCCCCAGGCCCCTGGAGGTCTGCTGGGAGAGTGAAACATGCATGGCATCTGACCCCAGCCCTGCTGCTGGCCCAAAGTGGAGGTACTTTTTAAAACAGCACAAAAGTAAAGTCTGTGTGTTTAGAATCAATATTTCACAAAGTGGATGATAAGACATATTGTCATCTTAGCTCCTCTCAAAGGCTTGAGTTCTGATTGTGCATGGATAAAACAGGTCAACCTTTAAGTCTAATAACTCCCCCCTGGTCAAGGGTTTTAGCCTGGAGTTATTTTGGGGCAAATTTGAATCTACAATTGACATATCTCCCTGGGCCTTGTTGACCTCACTTCATTCATTCAGTCTTGTAGAGTCAGGGTTAGAGAAAGTCACAACATCAGTTGTTAAACATGTCCAGAATGATGACTGGTGGTATTGACTGAGCCATCAATTTAACATTTATTTACCAGATTTGGAACATATACCCGGACAATTGACACCACAACTTCTTGTTATCTACAAGAATCTAAGAGAAAAATGGGAAATAGAATTTAGCTATTGTATAATATATTGTGGAATTCAAAACCAAAGGTAGAATTATCTTGGAGTTGCCCTATGTAATTATTTTAAGTGCGCAAGTAGATACGTCGAGGGAAGGAGAGACACTTCACACTGGTGGTTAATATCTGAATGTGCTAGGTTGTTATATGTAATTGGAGGGAGCAGCTTATGAAAATAACATGACAGGGGCGAGGGCTTTAATTAGATCAAGATCATGAGCAGAAATTAATTAAAATCCCCACTCTCATTATGGAGAGCTAAATTGGAGCAGGGAGGAAGAGTATGAAGGTGAAACTGATTTTATGTAACTGTAGCATTGTAATAGTTGTATTTTGAGAAAGGATACAATTTATATCGCTTTTAAATTCCCTTCTTAGGACTGTAAAGTATTATGTCACATGTAGGCCTATGTATGTCTGCATGCCTGTTCCAATTGAATAGATAGGCCTACTGTGACAATACTGTATTTTTAGGCCAGGCTAAGGTTTTCCCCCTGCTTTTGTCATTTAGGGTTTTCTTTAAATATAAATTACTGACAGAAAGTAAATTGTAAA
Source organism: Salmo trutta (assembly GCF_901001165.1). Lineage (NCBI taxonomy): Eukaryota > Metazoa > Chordata > Actinopteri > Salmoniformes > Salmonidae > Salmo > Salmo trutta. Next base: position 41,667,102 of record NC_042959.1, read on the forward strand.
GGGTAAATTATTTATTGAGTGTACAAAACATTAGGAACACCTGCTGTTTCCATGACAGACTGACCAGGTGAATGCTTTGATCCATTATTGATGTCACTTGTTAAATCCACTTCAAATCAAAGTAACAATGGCGCCGGAGAAGAAGGCTGACGTTTTACGTGTCCCCAACTGATTTTGTTTTTTGTTTTATTTATTTGCATTGTTTGCAACCTATTTTGAACATAATGTTGCCGCTACTTCTGAACATCAGGACTGCGATTAATCACCACGGACTAGCAGAATCCTTTTTTCTGTTAATGAGTCTGACGAGCTCGATGCGAATGATACACTGCTTTCTCGGGAACAGGTCCGGATCCCCATTCTGGTAGCAAACATGCAATCATGGAAGATTAAACAACCAACGGACATTGAAAACTGTAATATCTTATGCTTCACAGAGTCGTGGCTGAATGACGACGACTATCAACATACAGCTGGCTGGTTATACGCTGTACCAGCAGGATAGAACAGCGGCGTCTGGTAAGACAAGGGGCGGCGGACTATGTATTTTTGTAAATAACAGCTGGTGCATGATATCTAAGGAAGTCTCGAGCTATTGCTCACATGAGGTAGAGTATCTCATGATATGCTGTAGACCACATTATCTACCTAGAGAGTTTTCATCTGTATTTTTTGTAGCTGTTTTTACATACCACCACAGACGGAGGCTGGTTTTAAGACAGCATTGAATGAGCTGTATTCCGCCATAAGCAAACAAGAAAACTCTCACCCAGATACGGCGCTCCTTGTACCAAATTTCTATCAGCATGTTAAATGTGCAACCAGAGGGAAAAAAACTCTGGACCACCTTTACTCCACACACAGAGATGCATAAAAAGCTCTCCCTTGCCCTCCATTTGGCAAATCTGACCATAATTCTATCCTCCCAATTCCTGCTTACAAGCAAAAATTAAAGCAGGACGCACCAGTGACTAGATCAGTAAAAAGTGGTCAGATGAAGCAAATGCTAAGCTACAGGTCTGTTTTGATAGCACAGACTGAAATATGTTCCGGGATTTTTTCAATGGCATTGAGGAGTACACCACATCAGTCATTGGCTTCATCAATAAGTGCATTGATGACATCGTCTCAACAGTGACCGTACGTACATACCCAAACCAGAAGCCATGGATTACAGGCAACATCCGCACTGAGCTAAAGACTAGAGCTGCCGCTTTCAAGGAGCGGGACTCTAACCCGGAAGCTTATAAGAAATCCCACCATGCCCTCCGACGATCCATCAAACAGACAAAGCATCAATACAGGACTAAGATCGAATCGTACTACACCGGCTCTGACGCTTGTCGGATATGGCAGGGCTGCAAACCATTGTAGACTACAAAGGGAAGCACAGCTGAGAGCTGCGCATTGACACTAGCTTACAGATGAGCTAAACTACTTCTATGGCAGGGCCAGACAGATTACCAGGACATGTACTGCGAGCATGCGCTGACCAACTGTCAAGTGTCTTCACTGAAATGTTCAACCTCTGCCTGTCCGAGTATGTAATAACATGTTTTAAGCAGACCACCCTAGTGCCTGTGCCCAAGAACACTGACATAACCTGCCTAAATGACTACCGACCCGTAGCACTCACTACAGTAGCCGTGAAGAGCTTTGAAAGGCTGGTCATGGCTCACATCAACGTCATTATCCCAGAAACCCTAGACCCACTCCAATTTGCATACCACCCCAACAGAGCCACAGATGATGCAATCTCTATTGCACTCCACACTGCCCTTTCCCACCTGGACAAAATGAACACCTATGTGAGAATTCTATTCATTGACAACAGCTCAGCGTTCAACACCATAGTGCTCACAAAGCTCATCACTAAACTAAGGACCCTGGGACTAAACACCTCCCTCTGCAACTGGATCCTGGACTTCCTGACGGGCCGCCTCCAGGTGCTAAGGGTCGGTAACAACACATCCGCCACGCTGATCCTCAACACAGGGGCCCGTCAGGGGTGTGTGCTCAGTCCCCTCCTGTACTCCCTGTTCACTCCACCCCTCCTGTACTCCCTGTTCAGGCACGACTCCAACACCTTCATTAAGTTTGCCGATGACACAACAGTGGTAGGCCTGATCCCCGACAACAACGAGACAGCCTATAAGGAGGAGGTCAGAGACCTGGCCGTGTGGTGCCAGGACAACAACCTCTCCCTCAACGTGATCAAGACAAAGGAGATGATTGTGGACTACAGGAAAAAGAGGAACGAGTACGCCCCCATTCTCATCGACGGGGCTGCAGTGGTGCAGGTTGAGAGCTTCAAGTTCCTTGAAGAGGGCACGACAAGACCTTTGCTCCCTCAGGAGACTGAAAAGATTTGGCATGGGTCCTCAGATCCTAAAAAGGTTCTACAGCTGCACCATCGAGAGCATCCTAACTGGCTGCATCTCTACCTGGTATGGCAACTACTCAGCCCTTGACCGCAAGGCACTACAGAGGGTAGTGCGTACGGCCTAGTACATCACTGGGGCCAAGCTTCCCGCCATCCAGGACCTCTATACCAGGCGGTGTCAGAGGAAGGCCCTAAAAATTGTCAAAAACTCTAGCCACCCAAGTCATAGACTTTTCTCTTTGCTACCGCACGGCAAGTGGTACCGGAGCGCCAAGTCTAGGTCCAAGAGGCTTCTAAACAGCTTCTACCCCCAAGCCATAAGACTCCTGAACATCTAATCAAATGGCTACCCTGACTATTTACATTGCCCCCCCACACCGCTGCTACTTTCTGTTGTTATCATCTATGCATTGTCACTTTAATAACTCTACCTACATGTACATATTACCTCAGTTAACCAGTGCCACCGCACATTGAGTCTGTACTGGTACCCCCCTATATATAGTCTCGTTATTGTTATTTTACTGCTTCTCTTTAATTACTTGTTACTTTTATTTCTTATTCTTGTCCGTATTTTTTAAAACTGCGTTGGTTAGGGGCTCGTAAGTAAGCATTTCACTGTAAGGTCTACACCTGTTGTATTCTGCGCATGTGACTAATACAATTTGATTTGATTTGATTTAGATGAAGGGGAGGAGACAGGTTAAAGGAGGATTTTTAAGCTTTGAGACAATTGAGACATGGTTTGTGTGCATTGCAGAGGGTGAATGGGGAAGACAACATATTTAATTGCCTGAACTGGGTATCGTAGTTGGTGCCAGGTGCACCGGTTTGTGTCAGAAATTGCAATGCTGATGGGTTTTTCACACTCAACACCTAACCTGTGTGTATCAAGAATAGTCCACCACCCAAAAGACATCCAGCCAACTTAACACAACTGTGGGAAGCATTGGAGCCAACATGGGCCAGCATCCCTGTGGAACGCTTTTGACACCTTGTAGGGGGGTATATTCAGTGTATATCATCAAGCAGGTTATCAAAAACAATGATAGGGCTCACATGCCATCTGGTGGTCATAGAACTGACTGCCACAAGATGGGGCCACCTGCCTTCCACAACAGTAGGGCTCCCAGCCTCTTTGTGTATCAAGATGTAAAATGATGTAAAATGAGTTTGAACGATAATAAAACACGAGAATCCCCTTCGACATTTTTAACAATCAAATTATATTTGGGCCCCTAAAGTAAATGTAATTTAGGCTGTTTTGATAATATATTAGTTCATAGAATTTAATGATTAATAAGATAACTTAAATGAGAATTGCACCCGCTGATTTGGACTCGTTTTTTGGCTTGCTCCTCAAGAAATGCTGGCGGCCATGACAGAAGCCAAATGTGATTTGGCTTGGGGGTGTGGTTTGATGTGGGTGTTTCTTGGGTGTGTTCTTGCCACCACCAAGACACACCTATCTGTCAGAACCTTGCCCACAGTTTCCACCCACTCAAACACAACAAACAAACCTCCTGCAGGTTGACTTAAATAACTACAGGCATAAGTATGGTGAGATGCCGGAGGGAGATTTGAATAGGTCCGTAGCCTACAGAGTAATATGAGAAGAATGCAATAGCAGAATTTACAGTCTTATACTCAGCTGGCCCCTCCCCGGATTTTGTGTTAAACGCTCTACAACAAAGATTTCTTAGTGTCCAACAAGCTTTCTCTGCCCTTAACTTTGTTCTGAACACCTCCATAACAAAGGTCATGTGGTTTGGTAAGAAGAATGTCCCTCTCCCCACAGGTGTGATTACTAACTCTGAGGGTTTAGAACTTGAGGTAGTCACCTCATACAAGTACTTGGGAGTATGGCTAAACAATACACTGTCCTTCTCTCAGCACTTATCAAAACTGCAGGCTAAAGTTAAATCTAGACTTGGTTTCCTCTATTGTAATCGCTCCTCTTTCACCCCAGCTGCCAAACGAACCCTGATTCAGATGACCGTCCTACACATGCTAAATTACGGCAGGCAAAGGTGCTCTCGAGTGGCAGATGTTCTTTACCATGCAGGACATCAGATTTGCCACCAATGCTCCTTATCCAATGCTCCTTACAGGACACCACTGCACTCTATACTCTTCTGTAAACTGGTCATCTCTGTATACCTGTAACGCCCTGGCCATAGAAAGGTTTTTTTTGTTCGTTATTTTGGTTAGGCCAGGGTGTTACATTGGGTGGGCGTTCTATGTTCATTTTTCTATGTTGGCTGGTTTCTTTTGTTTGGCCGTGTGGCTCCCAATCAGGCACAGCTGAGTAGCCTGTTTTTTCCTTTGGGGTTTGTGGGTGATTCTTTTCTGTTTTGTTCATGTAGGACCAGACAGGACTGTTTGCTGTCGTTTCTGTCGAGTATTTTGTTTATAGTGGTTAATTTGATTAAATCTTTCAAATGAATACACATCCTCCGCTGCATCTTGGTTTTCTTACGATGACAGCCCTTACAGAATCACCCACCAAAAAACAGACCAAGCAGCGGAGGAAGGAGAAGCACCAGAAGAGGAGCTATCGGGAGTCGTGGACATGGGAGGAATTACTGGAAGGTAAAGGACCATGGGCTCAGGCTGGGGAGTATTGCCGCCCGCAGTGGGAGATCGAGGCGGCGATAGCTGAGAGGCGCTGGTATGAAGCGAGGGAGCGCAACAGGCATGAGAGGCAGCCACAAAAATGTTTTTGAGGGGGGGCACACGGGGAGTGTGGCAGAGCCAGGATCTAATTCTGGGCCAACTCCCCGTGCTTACCGGAAGCACTGTGGTACTGGTCAGGCACCGTGTTATGCTGTGAAGCGCACGGTGTCTCCAGTGTGCATTCATAGCCCGGTGCGCTATAGGCCAGCCCCCCGCAAGTGCCATGCGAGAGCAGGCATCGAGCCAGGTCGGAGTGTTCCAGCTCAGCGCATCTGGTCTCCGGTGCGCTGTCTCGGTCCAGGCTATCCTGCACCGGCGCTGCACACTGTGTCTCCGGGGCACTGGGAGGGCTCAGTTCGGCCTATGCCTGCGCTCCGCACGTGCCGGGCCAAAGTGGGTATTCAGCCTGGAGTATGGGTGGATGGCCTACGTACCAGAACTCCAGTGCTCCCCCACAGCCCGGTCTATCCTGTGCCTCCTCCACGGACCAGGCCTCCAGTTGGTCTCCCCATCCTGGTCAGTCCTGTGCCTCCTCCTCGGACCAGGCCTCCAGTGGGTCTCCCCATCCTGGTCAGTCCTGTGCCTCCTCCACGGACCAGGCCTCCAGTGGGTCTCCCCATCCTGGTCAGTCCTGTGCCTCCTCCACGGACCAGGCCTCCAGTGGGTCACCCCATCCTGGTCAGTCCTGTGCCTCCTCCACGGACCAGGCCTCCAGTGGGTCTCCCCATCCTGGTCAGTCCTGTGCCTCCTCCATGGACCAGGCCTCCAGTGGGTCTCCCCAGCCTGGTGAGTCCAGTGCCTGCGCCCAGAGCCAGGCCTCCTTCATGTCTCCCCAGCCTGGTGAATCCTGGGCCAGAGCCGCCCGCCAGTCCAGAGCCGCCCGCCAGTCCGGAGCCGCCAGAGCCGCCCGCCAGTCCGGAGCCGCCAGAGCTGCCCGCCAGTCCGGAACCGCCAGAGCCACCCGCCAGTCCGGAGCCACCAGAGCCGCCCGCCAGTCCGGAGCCGCCAGAGCCGCCCGCCAGTCCGGAGCCGCCAGAGCCGCCCGCCTGTCCGGAGCCGCCAGAGCCCCCCGCCTGTCCGGAGCCGCCAGAGCCGCCCGCCTGTCCGGAGCAGCCAGAGCCGCCCGCCTGTCCGGAGCAGCCAGAGCCGCCCGCCTGTCCGGAGCAGCCAGAGCCGCCCGCCTGTCCGGAGCAGCCAGAGCTGCCCGCCGGCCCGGAGCCGCCAGAGCCGTCCGCCAGCCTACAAGTCCTGTGCCTACGCCCAGGGCCAGGCCTCGTTCATGTCTCCCCAGCCTGGTGAGTCCTGTGCCTGTGCCCAGAGCTGCCGGAGCCGCCCGCCAGCCTGGAGCCGCCGGAGCCACCAGGGTCGCCCGCCAGCCGGGCGCAGCCAGGGACGCCCGCCAGCCGGGCGCAGCCAGTTACGCCCGCCCGCCAGCCGGGCGCAGCCAGGGTCGCACACCAGTCCTCCGGCGCAGCTAGGGGCGCCACCTAAGTGGCCGAAGCCAAGGGTAGAGCGGGGTCCACGTCCCGCACCCAAGCCGCCGCCGTAGGAAGGCCCACCCGGACCCTCCCCTTCAGAGTCAGGTTTTGCGGCCGGAGTCCGCACCTTTGGGGGGGTACTGTAACGCCCTGGCCATAGAAAGGTTTTTTTTGTTCGTTATTTTGGTTAGGCCAGGGTGTTACATTGGGTGGGCGTTCTATGTTAATTTTTCTATGTTGGCTGGTTTCTTTTGTTTGGCCGTGTGTGGCTCCCAATCAGGCACAGCTGTAGTTCGTTGTTGCTGATTGGGAGTCACACATAGTAGCCTGTTTTTTCCTTTGGGGTTTGTGGGTGATTGTTTTCTGTTTTGTTCATGTAGGACCAGACAGGACTGTTTGCTGTCGTTTCTGTCGAGTATTTTGTTTATAGTGGTTCATTTGATTAAATCTTTCAAATGAATACACATCCTCCGCTGCATCTTGGTTTTCTTACGACGACAGCCCTTACAATACCCGTCGCAAGACCCACGGATTTATGCTTGTTTATAAAAACCCTCTTAGGCCTCACTCCCACCGATCTGAGATATCTACTGCAGCCCTCATCCTCCACATACAACACCCGTTCTGCCAGTCAGATTCTGTTAAAGGTCCCCAAAGCATACACATTCCTGAGTCACCCGTCTTTTCAGTTCGCTGCAGCTAACGACTGGAACGAGCTGCAACAAACACTTAAACTGGACAGTTTTATCTCAATCAGAGAATCGCATCTCTTCATGTCTGGCAGACATATCAGTGTGGATGACGGATCACCACCTCAAGCTGAACCTCGGCAAGACGGAGCTGCTCTTCCTCCCGGGGAAGGACTGCCCGTTCCATGATCTCGCCATCACGGTTGACAACTCCCTTGTGTCCTCCTCCCAGAGTGCTAAGAATCTTGGCGTGACCCTGGACAACACCCTGTCGTTCTCCACTAACATCAAGGCGGTGACCCGATCCTGTAGGTTCATGCTCTACAACATTCGCAGAGTACGACCCTGCCTCACACAGGAAGCGGCGCAGGTCCTAGTCCAGTCACTTGTCATCTCCCGTCTGGATTACTGCAACTCGCTGTTGGCTGGGCTCCCTGCCTGTGCCATTAAACCCCTACAACTCATCCAGAACGCCGCAGCCCGTCTGGTGTTCAACCTTCCCAAGTTCTCTCACGTCACCCCGCTCCTCCGCTCTCTCCACTGGCTTCCAGTTGAAGCTCGCATCCGCTACAAGTCCATGGTGCTTGCCTACGGAGCTGTGAGGGGAACGGCACCTCCGTACCTTCAGGCTCTGATCAGGCCCTACACCCAAACAAGGGCACTGCGTTCATCCACCTCTGGCCTGCTCGCCTCCCTACCTCTGAGGAAGCACAGTTCCCGCTCAGCCCAGTCAAAACTGTTCACTGCTCTGGCACCCCAATGGTGGAACAAGCTCCCTCACGACACCAGGACAGCGGAGTCAATCACCACCTTCCGGATACACCTGAAACCCCACCTCTTTATGGAATACCTGGGATAGGATAAAGTAATCCTTCTAACCCCCCCCTAAAAGATTTAGATGCACTATTGTAAAGTGGTTGTTCCACTGGATATCATAAGGTGAATGCACGAATTTGTAAGTCGCTCTGGATAAGAGCGTCTGCTAAATGACTTAAATGTAAATGTAAATGTCTTCATTCCCGGACTCAATCATGGACATTGTTACTGACAGTTGTGGCTGCTTAGCGTGATGTATTGTTGTCTTTACCTTCTTGCCTTTTGTGCTGTTGTCTGTGCCCAATAATATTTCTACCCTGTTTTGTGCTGCTACCATGTTGGGCTGCTGCCATGTTGTGTTGCTACCATGCTGTGTTGTCATATTTTTCTGCCATGCTATGTTGTTGTCTTAGGTCTCTCTTTATGTAGTGTTGTGTTGTCTCGTCGTGATGTGTGTTATATCCTATATTTTTATTTTATGTATTTTTAATCCCAATCCCCGTCCCCGCAGGAGGCCTTTTGCCTTTTGATAGACCGTCATTATAAATAAGAATTTGTTCTTCTCTGACTTAACTAGTTAAATAAAGGTAAAAAATTATGTCGATTTTCTAAACTAAGTGTTTGATAACTTTCAAATGTAGGTAACAGGTCCATGTAGAATAAACAACCCTTTACATAATACCATAGAAGCAGTGTTCTGCTAATATAACAATATGCACCTTTCATTGTCATTCCCAGCCAATAAAGATACTGTGCCTATCGGCATTTTGTTTGGTGTTATGGGGCTACCTTGGTAAACATGTCAGGGTGGTCATACCTTCCTATGTGGTGTCCTGTATACACCAGGAGTTACCTGATCCTGGTGCAGAATACACCGTGTTTCTCCCTCCCCATATTGCCGGATACCATTCAATTCAATAATAAAAAAAGACAAGTTAAAGTTGTCTAGTAAAATGTTCATGCCGAGTACCAGGTCTCTCTCCATTTAGAGACATCAGTATGAAGCCCGTATGTCATTCTGGACTTCATCACATCATCTTGCAAGTCTCCAAGTTCCGGGTCAATAGATACATCTGTGAACAAATACGCAGTCACTGTTCGATCACCAATGCCAGTTAGGATATGTGATATACTATGTTAAAGTTTGAACAGGTCAGACGAAACCTACCTACCTCTCCATTGACGACTGTTGGGTAAGCAGGCAAGAAGTGAGGCTGGAGGTAAGTTCTTTGCCAGCACCCCATTGATGGGCATGGCAGCATAGATGAGCTCCTGGCCCCTCCTGAGTACTGATCACATTATCAATGGTGGTTATAATTAGCATGGTGGAAACAACCTGATTGCTACATTCACCTTTCTATTCAACTTCAGATATGAAGTGAAATATAATGGTAAACACAGTGATCAGGCTGGTTCCACCAGGCTATGTTTTGAAGTTGAATTGGGACAAAACTCGCAACTGTTTACCTTTGACCAGGTCAAATGTCACCAACCTGATTCAAGTGTCCCCACTGTTCCATTTATAGGAATGCTCACAGCGAGGACATGTCTGCGTGATTCTGAGGGTCCCCTTGCTGGTCTTCTCTATGTTGTATGTTTGGCTGAAACTGGACATCTCTCGAACAACTGCAGCAGGCAATGGACTTCGTCATCTTATGAGCTGGTGTTGACTGGTAGGGCCTATGACAGGGTGATACAATAGACAGCCAAGTAGAAAATGTCATTTTGTTATAAAGAAAGGACAAAGCTTTTTGATAATGTACTTCACAACCAAAATCCCTCTACTACTTGTATCTGCTTGGCTGGGTAATTAACCTACTTGTCACGTCCTGACCAGTAAAGGGGTTATTTGTTATTGTAGTTTGGTCAGGACGTGGCAGGGGGGTGTTTGTTTAGAGTGTTTCGGGGTTTGCTGGGCTATGTGTTATGTAGAGGGGTGTTTGTTTAGAGTGTTCCGGGGTTTTTGGGTTATGTTCTAGGTTAGTGTATTTCTATGTTAGATCTAGGTTGGTTAGTTCTATGTTTTGTTAATTGGGATTGGCCTTCAATTGGAGGCAGCTGTTCCTCGTTGCCTCTGATTGAAGGTCCTATGTATAGGGGTGTGTTTGTAATGGGAATTGTGGATAGTTGTCTCCTGTTTAGTGTCTGAGCACCTGATAGGACTGTTAGTGTCGTTCGTTTGTTTTTGTATACGTGATTTTGTTTGTTTTTCCTTCTTCACATTAAAAAGAAGATGAGTTTACACATTCCCACTGCGTTTTGGTCTGATCATTACGACACCCGTTACACTACTAGTTATCAAACTGGGTTTTTTTTTGTATACAACTTTTCACATAAGACACATTACCGTTGTTGATGAAGCCGTCTGTGTCATCAGGGCAGTAACTCGGATCAAGCTAATTCTAGTTCGTCACTAGTTACCACAGCCACAAAGAAAGCCAGAAATTCATTAGTCGGTGGTTGGACAAAATTTTTCTCCAATTGGGAAATGTCGTTTTGAACGGTATTCCAACTCGAAATTCAAAGTTGCAAACTCAGGCATCTTTCTAGTGCTCCGACTTTCCAACCGACGTCATTAATTTGACCTAGTTTTTCTTTTCCCACTTCCCAGTTCACTTGAAGGCAGCAGTAGTTCACTGTATTAGTCAGACTCAGACATGAGTTAGCAACCACCATAGCTACATCCATTATTTAGTTTTTCCCTAGACAAAACAGAATTAACCTATATGAGCTACAAAATAACTTGCAAATCTGACTTGTAGGCTAACATTAGCTACTTAGTTAACTAATGTTAGCTAGCCTGTAACCAGCTAGCTAGCTAGCCTGCCTTGCTAGCATTATCAAATGATACCGTTACATAACCAGCAGTATCTAGACAATACACAATAAATGTGTACTGGCTATGACCTAACTAAGTTCTAATGAGGTATCTAGCTAGTTACATTAGCTAGCCTGCCTCGCTAGATCAAAAGGTAGCTAGCTACCTACAGTGTCTTCAGAAAGTACTCACACCACTTTACTTTTTCCACATTTTGTTGTGTTACATCCCGAATTTTAAATGTATTAAATTGAGATTGTTTTTGTCACTGGCCTACACACAATACCCCACAATGTCAAAGACGAATTATGTTTTTTGGAAATGCTTACAAATTAATAAAAAAAGCTGGAATGTCTTGAGTCAATAAGTATTCAACACCTTTGTCATGGTAAGCCTAAATAAGTTCAGGATAAAAAATGTGCTTAACAAGTCACATAATAAAGTTGCATGGACTCTGTGTGCAATAATAATGTTTAGCATGATTTTTGAATGACTACCTCATCACTGTTCCCCACACACACACAATTATCTGTAAGGTCCCTCAGTCGAGCATTGAATTTCAAACACAGATTTAACCACAAAACACCAGGGAGGTTTTCCAATGCCTCGCAAAGAAGGGCACCTATTGGTAGATAGTAAAAAATGTACAAGCAGACATTGAATATCCCTTTGCGCATGGTGAAGATATTGATTACTCTTTGAATGGTGTATCAAGACTTAATTTTTTTTATTTAACCTCTCTGGCGCAGGTGGGACGAATTCGTCCCACCTGCGTAACAGCCACTGAAATCCAGTGGCGCGATTTTTGAAACGTTTGAAATACTATTACTTCAATTTCTCAAATATATGACTATTTTACAGCTATTTAAAGACAAGACTCTCGTTAATCTAACCACACTGTCCGATTTCAAAAAGGCTTTACAACGAAAGCAAAACATTAGATTATGTCAGGAGAGTGCCCAGCCAGAAATAATCAGACACCCATTTTTCAAGCTAGCATATAATGTCACATAAACCCAAACCACAGCTAAATGCAGCACTAACCTTTGATGATCTTCATCAGATGACACTCCTAGGACTTCCCTGTAGCTCAGTTGGTAGAGCATGGTGTTTGCAACACCAGGGTTGTGGGTTCAATTCCCACGGGGGGCCAGCACAGGAAAAAAAAATAAGTATGAAATGTATACATTCACTACTGTAAGTCGCTCTGGATAAGAGTGTCTGCTAAATGACTAAAATGTAAAATGTAGGACATTATGTTATACAATACATGCATGTTTTGTTCAATCAAGTTCATATTTATATCAAAAACCAGCTTTTTACATTAGCATGTGACTAGCATGTGACTAGCATTCCCACCGAACACTTCCGGTGAATTTACTAAATTACTCACGATAAACGTTCACAAAAAACATAACAATTATTTTAAGAATTATAGATACAGAACTCCTTTATGCAATCGCGGTGTCCAATTTTAAAATAGCTTTTCGGTGAAAGCACATTTTGCAATATTCCGAGTAGATAGCCCGGCCATCACGGGCTAGCTATTTTGACACCCACCAAGTGTGGTACTCACCAAACTTAGATTTACTATTAGAAAAATTGGATTACGTTTGCTGTTCTTCGTCAGAATGCACTCCCAGGACTTCTACTTCAACAACAAATGTTGGTTTGGTTCCAAATAATCCATAGTTATATCCAAATAGCGGTGTTTTGTTCGTGCGTTCAAGACACTATCCGAAGGTAAAGAAGGGTGACGCGCCCAGCGTGTTTCGTGACAAAAAAATTCAAAATGTTCCATTACCGTACTTCGAAGCATGTCAAACGCTGTTTAAAATCAAATTTATGCGATTTTTCTCGTAAAAAAGCGATAATATTCCGACCGGGAAACCCTGTTTTCGTTCAAAGATGAAAAAATAAAAACATGGTGTCGGCTCGTGCACGCGCCCCAGTCTCATTGTTCTCAGATCGACCACTATCCAAATGCGCTACTGTTTTTCAGCCATGGCCTGCAAAGTCACCATTCAACGTTCTGGCGCCTTCTGAGAGCCTATGGGAGCGTTAGAAAATGTCACGTTATGCCAGAGATCCCCTGTTTTGGATAGAGAATATCAAGAAGGCCAAGAAATGGTCAGAGATAGCGCTTCCTGTTTGAAATCTTCTCAGGTTTTGGCCTGCCAAATGAGTTCTGTTATACTCACAGACACCATTCAAACAGTTAGGGTGTTTTCTATCCAAATCAAACAATTATATGCATATTCTAGTTACTGGGCAGGAGTAGTAACCAGATTAAATCGGGTACGTTTTTTTTCCGGCCGTGCAAATACTGCCCCCTATCCCCAACAGGTTAATGCGTACGGCCCAGAACATCACTGGGGCCAAGCTTCCTGCAATTCAGGACCTATATAATAGGCGGTGTCAGAGGAAAGCCAATAAAATTGTCAGAGACTCCAGTCACCCAAGTCATAAACTGTTTTCTCTGCTACTACATGGCAAGCGGGACCAGAGCGCCAAGTCTAGGACCAAAAGGCTCCTAAACATCTTCTACCCCATAGCCATAAGACCGCTGAACCATTAATCAAATGGCCACCGGACATTTGTTTTGTACACTGCTGCTTTCTCGCTGTTTATTCTCTATGCATAGTCACGTCACCCCTACCTACATGTACAAATTACCTCAACTAACCTGATCCCCGCACACTGATCGGTACCGGTACCCCCTGTATATAGCCTCGTTATTGTTATTTTATTGTGTTACTTTGTATTATTTTTTACTTTAGTTTATTTGGTAAATATTTTCTTAACTGTTCTTGAACTGCACTGTTGGTTAAGGGCTTGTCAGTAAGCATTTCAAGGTAAGGTAAAAACACTGTTGTATTCGGCGCATGTGACATACAGTTGAAGTCGGATGTTTACATACATTTTGGTTGGAGTCATTAAAACTCGTTTTTCAACCATTCCACAAATGTCTTGTTAACAAACTATAGTTTTGGCAAGTCGGTTAGGACATCAATGTGTATGACACAAGTAATCTTTCCAACAATTGTTTACAGACAGATTATTTCACTTATAATTCACTGTATCACAATTCCAGTGAGTCAGAAGCTTACATACAATAAGTTGACTGTGCCTTTTTTAAACAGCTTGGAAAAAATAAAATAAAAATGATGTCATGGCTTTGGAAGCGTCTGATAGGTTAATTTGAGGTGTACCTGTGGATGTATTTCAAGGCCTACCTTCAAACTCAGTGCCTCTTTGCTTGACATCATGGGAAAATAAAAAGAAATCAGCCAAGACCTCAGAAAAAAATTGTGGACCTCCACAAATCTGGTTCATCCTTGGGAGCAATTTCCAAATGCCTGAAGGTACCACATTCATCTGTACAAAGAATTGTATGAAACTATAAATGCCATGGGACCACGCAGCCGTCATAACGCTCAGGAAGGAGACGGATTCTGTCTCCTAGAGATGAACGTACTTTGGTGTGAAAAGTGCCAATCAATCCCAGAACAACAGCAAAGGACCTTGTGAAGATACTGGAGGAAACAGGTACAAAAGTATCTATATGCACAGTAAAACGGGGGCCTATATCAACATAACCTGAAAGGCCGCTCAGCAAGGAAGAAGCCACTACTCCAAAACCGCCATAAAAAAAGCCAGACTACGGTTTGCAACTGAACAAGGGGACAAAGATTGTACTTTTTGGAGAAATGTCCTCTGGTCTGATGAAACAGAAATAGAACTGTTTGGCCATAATGACCATTGTCATGTTTGGAGGAAAAAGGGGGGATGCTTGCAAGCTGAAGAACACCATCCCAGCTATGAAGCACAAGGCTGGCAGCATCATGTTGTGGGGGTGCTTTGCTGCAGGAGGGACTGGTGCTTCATGAGGAAGGAACCTTATGTGGATATATTGAAGCAACATCTCAAGACATCAGTCAGGAAATTAAAGCTTGGTCGCAAATGGGTCTTCTAATTGACAATGACCGCAACCATACTTCCAAAGTTGTAGCAAAATGGCTTAAGGACAACAAAGTCAAGGTATTGGAGTGGCCACCACAAAGCCCTGACCTCAATCCTATAGAAGATTTGTGGGCAGAACTGAAAAAGCGTGTGCAAGCAAGGAGGCCTACAAACCTGACTCAGTTACACCAGCTCTGTCAGGAGGAATGGGCCAAAATTCACCCAACTTTTTGTGGGAAGCTTGTGGAAGGCTACCTGAAACGTTTGACCCAAGTTAAACCATTTAAAGGCAATGCTACCAAATACTAATTGAGTGTATGTAAACATCAAACCCACTGGGAATGTGATGAAAGAAATAAAAGCTGAAATAAACTATTATTCTGACATTTCACATTCTTAAAATAAAGTGGTGATCCTAACTGACCTAAGACAGGGAATGTTTACTGGGATTAAATGTCAGGAATTGTGAAAAACTGTGTTTATATGTGTTTGGCTAAGGTAAAGTTCCGACTTCAACTGTATAGAATTTGATTTGAGAAAAAGGAAGCCTGTACAGAATTTTTTTTTCCTAAACAGGCATCCTGTTTGCAAAAAGGTACTTAAGTAAGACTGCAAAAAAATTTACAAAGCAATTAACTTTTTCTCCCGAATACAAAGTGTTATGCTTGGGGCAAATCCAACACAACACATTACTGAGAACCACTCTGCATATTTGGGCTCCAGAGTGGCGCAGCGGTCTAAGGCACTGCATCTCAGTGCTAGAGGCGTCACTACAGACCCTGGCTTGATTCCAAGCTGTATCACAACCAGACTTGATTGGGAGTCCCATAGGGCGGTGCACAATTGGCTCAGCGTCGTCCAGGTTAGGGTTTGTCCGGGGTAGGCCGTCATTGTAAAATAAGAATTTGTTCTAAACTGACTTGTCTAGTTAAATAAAGGTTAAATAATAACATGTCAAGCATAGTGGTGCCTGCACCATGTTATGGGTATGCTTGTAATCATTAAGGCCTGTAGAGTATCAGGATAAAGAAAAACATGGAATAGAGCTAAGCACAGGCAAAACCTGGTTTTGTCTGCTTTCCACCAGACTCTGGGATATGAATTCACCTTTCAGTAGGACAATAACCTAAAACACAAGGCCAAATCTACACTGGAGTTGCTTACCTAGACATTGAATGTTCCTGAGAGACTGAGTTACAGTTGTGATTTAAATCTGCTTGAAAATCTACGAGAACACCTGAAAATGGTTGTCTAACAATGATCAACAACCAATTTGACAGAGCTTGAAGAATTTTGAAAATAATAAAATGGCCAAATGTTGCACAATCCAGGAGTGGAAAGTCCTTAGAAATTTACCCATCGCTGCCAAATGTGATTCTAACATGTATTAACTCGGGGTTGAATACTTATATAATCAAGATGTTTTCGTTTATATTCATTTTGTAATTGTTAAAACCTCTTAGGGCTAGGGGGCAGTATTTTCACGGCCGGATGAAAAATGTACCCAATTTAAACAGGTTACTACTCTGTTCCAGAAACTAGAATATGCATATTATTAGTAGATTTGGATAGAAAACTCTCTGAAGTGTCTAAAACTGTTTGAATGGTGTCTGTGAGTATAACAGAACTCATATGGCAGGCAAAAACCTGAGAAAAAGTCAAGCAGGAAGTGGAAAATCTGAGGTTGTAGTTTTTTCAAGTGATTGCCTTGACTGTATATAGTGACTTAGGGTTCATTTTGCACTTCCTAAAGCTTCCACTAGATATCAGCAGTCTTTAGAACGGTGTTTGAAGATTCTATGGTGAATTTGAAGGGAATACCAGCTGTGGTAAACTGGTGTCCCATTATAAGGCATGGGCTCAAGTCACGCGCAATGACTTGGGAGCGAGCTGAGTTCATATTCACTCCTAAAGAGAACGGATAGGTCCGGTTGGAATTTTATTCAAGGTATATGATAAAAACAACCTAAAGATTGATTCTACACATCGTTTGACATGTTTCAACAAACTGTAGTATAACTTTTTTGACTTTTCATCTGGACTAAGTAAGCACGCACGTAGTGGATTTGGATAGTGAACCTAACGCGCGAACAAAATGGATTATTTGGAAATAAATATGAACTTTATCGAACATTTATTGTGGAGCTGGGATCCCTGGGAGTGCCTTCTGATGAAGATAATCAAAAGTAAGTGAATATTTATAATGTAATTTCTTAGTTTTATTGACTCCAAGATGGCGGGTTTCTGTTTGGTAGTTGTTAGTGTCATCTGGGCTGTACTCAGATTATTGCAAATTGTGCTTTCGCCGTGAACCTTTTTTGAAATCTGACAAAGTGATTACATTTTGGAGAAGTGTATCTATAATTCTGTGCATAACACTTCTATATTGATCAATGTTTACGATGAGAATTTACGTACTATGTGTGCTCATTGTGCTCATTCACCGGAGGGTTTGGAGGGAAAACATTTCACAACATTACGCGCCAATGTAAAATGCTGTTTTTGGATCTAAATATGCACTTTATCGAGCAAAACATACATGTATTGTGTAACAGAATGTCCTAGGAGTGTCATCTGATGAAGATCGTCGAAGGTTAGTGCTTCATTTAGCTGTGTTTTGGGTTTTTGTGATGCATCTAGTTGCTTGGAAAATGGCTGTGTGGAGTTTCTTGTGAAGTTTATGTCCTAACATAATCTAATTTTATGCTTTCGCCGTAAAGCCTTTTTGAAATCGGACAATGTGGTTAGATTAACGAGAAGTTTATCTTTAAAATGGTGTAAAATAGTTGATTGTTTGAGAAAATGGAATTATGAGATTTTAGCTGTTTTAAATATGGCGCTCTGATTTTCCACTGGCTGTTGTCAAAATCAATCCCATTAACGGGATGAGAACGGGAAGGGGTCACCAACAGCTTTTAATTGTCAATTAAATCCATTTTAATCCCACTTTGTAACACAACAAAATGTTGAAAAGGTAAAGGGGTGTTATTGTTAAACATCCAGCAATAACGTAATTTAACGTCGTTAGCTAAATTATACCAGAGAGGTCATTATATTTATTTTTTTATTTTTTCATTTATTTTTAATTTCACCTTTATTTAACCAGGTAGGCCAGTTGAGAACAAGTTCTCGTTTACAACTGCGACCTGGGCAAGATAAAGCAAAGCAGTGCAGCAAAAACAACAAAACAGAGTTACACATAAACAAACGTACAGTCAATAACAATAATTAAAGAAAAATAGAAAAATCTATGTACAGTGTGTGCAAATGTAGAAGTGTAGAGAGGTAGGCAATAAATAGGCCATAGAGGCAAAATAATTACAATTTAGCATTAATACTGGAGTGGTAGATGTGCAGATGATGGAGTAGAGTAGAGTTACTGGAGTGCAAAAGAGCAAGAGGGTAAGTAGTAATATGGGGATGAGGTAGTTGGGTGTGCTATTTACAGATTGGCTGTGTACAGGTACAGTGATCGGTAAACTGCTCTGAAAGCTGATGCTTAAAGTAAGAGAGGGAGATATAAGACTCCAGCTTCAGAGATTTTTGCAATTTGTTCCAGTCGTTGGCAGCAGAGAACTGGAAGGAAAGGCGGCCAAAAGAAATGTTGGCTTTGGGGATGACCAGTGCTATGTACCTGCTGGAGCGCGTGCTACGGGTGGGTGCTGCTATGGTGACCAGTGAGCTGAGATAAGGCGGGGCTTTACCTAGCAAAGACTTATAGATGACCTGGTGCCAGTGAGGGCCAGCCAACGAGAGCTTACAGGTCACAGTGGTGGGTAGTATATGGGGCTTTGGTGACAAAACGGATGGCACTGTGATAGACTACATCCAATATGCTGAGTAGAGTGTTGGGGGCTATTTTGTAAATGACATCGCTGAAGTCAAGGATCGGCAGGATAGTCAGTTTTATGAAGGTATGTTTGGCAGCATGAGTGAAGGAGGCTTTGTTGCAAAATAGGAAGCTAATCCTAGATTTCATCTTGGATTGGAGATGCTTAATGTGAGTCTGGAAGGAGAGTTTACTGTCTAACCAGACACGTAGGTATTTGTAGTTGTCCACATATTCTAAGTCAGAACCGTCCAGAGTAGTGATGCTAGTTGGATGGGAGGGTGCGGGCAGCGATCGATTGAAGAGCATGCACTTAGTTTTACTAGCATTTAAAAGCAGTTGGAGGACACGGAAGGAGTGTTGTATGGCGTTGAAGCTTGTTTGGAGGTTTGTCAGCACAGTGTCCAAAGAAGGGCCAGAAGTATACAGAATGGTGTCGTCTGCGTAGAGGTGGATCAGAGAATCACCAGCACCAAGAGCGACATCATTGATATATACAGAGAAAAGAGTCAGCCCAAGAATTGAGCCCTGTGGCACCCCCCCATAGAGACTGCCAGAGGTCCGGACAACAGGCCCTCCGATTTGACACACTGAACTCTATCTGAGAAGTAGTTGGTGAACCAGGCGAGGCAGTCATTTGAGAACCCAAGGCTATTGAGTCTGCCGATAAGAATGTGGTGGTTGACAGAGTCGCAAGCCTTGGCCAGGTCGATGAAGAAGGCTGCACATCTTTTATCGATGGCGGTTATGATATCGTTTAGGACCTTGTTGCGTGGCTGAGGTGCACCCATGACCGGCTTGGAAACCACATTGTATAGTGGAGAAGGTACGGTGGGATTCGAAATGGTCGGTGATCTGTTTGTTAACTTGGCTTTCAAAGACCTTAGAAAGGCAGAGTAGGATAGATATAGGTCTGTAGCAGTTTGGATCTAGAGTGTCTCCCACTTTGAAGAGAGGTTGAATAGGCTAGTAATAGGGGTTTGCAACAATTTCAGCGGATCATTTTGAAAGAGAGGGTCCAGATTGTCTAGCCCAGGTGACTTGTAGGGATCCAGATTTTGCAGCTCATTCATAACATCAGCTGTCTGGATTTGGGTGAAGGAGAAGCGGGGCTACGAGATGAAGTACGGGATGGGGAGGGGGGTTGACCTCAGGTCTCCCTACTGGAAGCCCGAGGTAGGGGGAGTGGGGGAAATAGCGCACCTCTAACTTTGTACATTTCTAATGCAATTAGTGCAATCAGTCACACTACGAAATGCTACCAAATAAACCACAATTCATTCATTATACTGTGAATATATAGTTTCACAGACATATTGTTGAATTTTTTTCTGGTTTGTGCGAAATCATTAGGAATAATATAAAACCGGTCCCACCTGCACACCACCAAGGTGAATTGGTTTAGTCTTGACTCTTGTTTGACAGTGTTGGGGGATGGGTATTGATGCTCGAGTGCCAAATCAACACAAATTTGTTTCTATTTGTCTTTGTTACTTTTTGATATTTCTTATTTTTGTATATATTTTTATATTTATGTAGTTTTAAATGTTATAATTATTTATGTGTTGTTCCAAATGTCTTAATAAAATTACAGTTTTTGTTGGGGGGGGTCGTTGCACACGGTCATTGCACACCAAGCTAGCGTTACTGTTGCAGACTCCAAGCAAGTACCTATGCCTACCGCAAACACAACAGTGACGTTGCTCAAGTCCTGCTCATGAGTGTTTACTGTGCAGTGCGCAGCAAATAAGCGCAACAGATTGTACGTCATTTGCAATCAATTCTGCCTTGATTATGCGGCCGCAAGGTCTTCTTTTGTGTCAGTTTGCGCCACACTTGTACCAACACAGAAGAACGTGCGTAGGCAAGTAGTAACAATATCGTGTATGAAACAGAATACATGAAGAATTGACTTTAGACCATTTCATCTGATCCTCCTGGGGCTTGTGCGAAATATTTAACCTCTCTAGGGCAGGTGGCACCAAATCGTCCCACCTACGTAACAGCCAGTTGAATCCTGTGGCGCGATTTTCAAATACCTTAGAAATGCTATTACTTCAATTTCTCAAACATATGACTATTTTACACCATTTTAAAGACAAGACTCTCGTTAATCTAACCACACTGTCCGATTTCAAAAAGGCTTTACAACGAAAGCAAAACATTAGATTATGTCAGCAGAGTACCCAGCCAGAAATAATCAGACACCCATTTTTCAAGCTAGCATATAATGTCACAAAAACCCAGAAGACAGCTAAATGCAGCACTAACCTTTGATGATCTTCATCAGATGACACACCTAGGACATTATGTTATACAATACATGCATGTTTTGTTCAATCAAGTTCATATTTATATCAAAAACCAGCTTTTTACATTAGCATGTGACTTTCAGAACTAGCATACCCCCCGCAAACTTCCGATGAATTTACTAACAATTTACTAAATTACTCACGATAAACGTTCACAAAAAGCATAACAATTATTTTAAGAATTATAGATACAGAACTCCTCTATGCACTCGATATGTCCGATTTTAAAATAGCTTTTCGGTGAAAGCACATTTTGCAATATTCTAAGTAGATAGCCCGGCATCACAGGGCTAGCTATTTAGACACCCAGCAAGTTTAGCCTTCACCAAACTCGGTTAATTGCTCAATACTAACCTATAGGGATATAGCGAACATGTTCTCTGTTGTCTAACATTGATTGTCATCTTCTATTTGTTTCTAGGTTTCACATGCCACTATGAAGTGGTCACTAGCAGTGTCATATCCGGAATGGGCAAGGGCATCATTGCCAGTAGTGTGGGCTTAATCCTGAAGTCCTGTGGTCTGCATGTGACTGCCATCAAAATCGACCCATACATCAACATTGATGCTGGCACCTTTTCACCTTATGAACATGGTGAGTGCATCTGGGGGGTGAGTTCTCAGACCTAAGCATTTCATCTGTGAGGGCTAGGCATGCATTTGCTTGGCTTTAGCAGCAGAAACAGAGAAAGAAAATGTAGAGAGGAGGAAGTGAAAAGATGCCAGGTCCGCAGGGAGGCTAGTTTCCCTCCATTTCCGCTCGGCTGCCATGGTCGCAATGAGTCCTCAAGCCACGGAGCAGGAGGGGAGGACCGAGCCGGCCGGGAGGATAGGGGACATTGAGAGTCAAAGGATGCAGAAAGGGAGGAGAGGAGGGTTGAGGAGGCAGAATCAGGAGATAGGTTGGAGAAGGTTTGAGCAGAGGGAAGAGATGATAGGATGGAAGAGGAGAGAGTGGCGGGAGAGAGAGAGCGAAGGTTGCGACGGCGCAATACCATCTGAGTAGGGGCAGAGTGAGTAGTGTTGGAGGAGAGAGAGAGGGAAAAGGATACAAGGTAGTGGTCGGAGACTTGGAGGGGAGTTGCAGTGAGATTAGTAGAAGAACAGCATCTAGTAAAGATGAGGTCAAGCGTATTGCCTGCCTTGTGAGTAGGGGGGGACGGTGAGAGGGCGAGTTTAAAAGAGGAGAGGAGTGGAAAGAAGGAGGCAGAGAGAAATGAGTCAAAGGTAGACGTAGGGAGGTTAAAGTCACCCAGAACTGTGAGGGGTGAGCCATCCTCAGGAAAGGAACTTATCACGGCGTCAAGCTCATTGATGAACTCTCCAAGGGAACCTGGAGGGCAATAAATGATAAGGATGTTAAGCTTGAATGGGATAGTGACTGTGACAGCATGGAATTCAAAGGAGGAGATAGACAGATTGGTCAGGGGAGAAAGAGAGAATGTCCACTTGGGAGAGATGAGGATTCCAGTGCCACCACCCCGCTGACCAGATGCTCTCGGGGTATGCGAGAACACGTGGTCAGACGAGGAGAGAGCAGTAGGAGTAGCAGTGTTTTCTGTGGTAATCCATGTTTCCGTCAGCGCCAAGAAGTCAAGGGACTGGAGGGTAGAATAGGCTGAGATGAACTCTGCCTTGTTGGCCGCAGACCGGCAGTTCCAGAGGCTGCCGGAGACCTGGAACTCCACGTGGGTCGTGCGCGCTGGGACCACCAGGTTAGAGTGGCAGCAGCCATGCGGTGTGAAGCGTTTGTATGGCCAGTGCAGAGAGGAGAGAACAGGGATAGACAGACACATAGTTGACACGCTACAGAAGAGGCTACGCTAATGCAAAGGAGATTGGAATGAAAATTAACTAAACAACTGGGGAAGTGAGGGAGCAGGGCCTCCCTCACTAACCTTTCACTGAAACACTCAGATATAACTCTTCCAACTTCCACTTTAGAAATTATAATTGATGTAAACTACAGTGGTTCAATGTTTCAGGAATAGGCTCAAACTTAGTTTATTCAGCTAGATAACTTGGCACAGTATTCTTCCGTGAAACCCACCCAGTGCACCGTATCCTATGACACCGTAGCTAACTAGCATGCTAGCTTCCAATAACACACGGTTAGCACCAATACTTGGTTACAACAAACCAATGTTTGTTGTAATGGATCAGACGTGTCCGTGTCAGACGTGTCCTGATCCAATGGATCAGACGTGTCCGTGTCTAGTTCCTTTCATAACGCAGAAGTAATTAAACGTTAGCTAGCTAGCACAAAGTCAGTCCTGCTAGCTACACAAGTGGACTACACATCTCGAATGTTCAGAAAGTTAAGCTTACGTTGCAAAAATCTTATTGACTAAAATGATACAGTACTGCTAGCTGGTAAAGTTGGCCAGCTAGCAGTGGCTGCGTTGTTGACTTTGTTTGAAAATGTAGCTGGCTAGCTAACCTCGATAGTTTCTCTGTACTACACCTCTATCTTTGATACAAAGACAAAGACAACTATGATACAAAGACAACTATGTAGCTAGCTAACATTACACTAATCAAATCGTTCCGTTGTAATGTATTTAGTTTATACAGTACTGCTAGTTGGTAAAGTTGGCTAGCTAGCAGTGGCTGTGGTGTTGACTTTGTTGACTTTGTTTGAAAAATGGCGTCGCTGCGAACGAATATAGCTGGCTAGCTAACCTCGATAGTTACTCTAAGCTATACCTTTATCTTTGATACGAAGACAGCAAAGACAACTATGTAGCTAGCTAACATTGCACTAGCTAACAAACACACAGCAGGGGATCAACAATGTGAGGGTGTTTTCTGGCTGCTGACACTACAGACATACTGTTCTATGTGGGAGCTGTGTGGAGTGCTGAGAAGTGTCTCTCGCACTATTTCTTCTCAGAGGGAGCATCGAGGAACCAGCTCCAGTTTGTCAAACCCCTATCTGCCTCTGGCTTCCTGAGGGGAATCCCTCTCTCCATATGTCCCTCAATCTTCCCTATTCCTCTCTCCAGTCCTCAGCAGCTATTATGGACCTGACTGTGGCAGTACCAGTTCAGGATCATCAAGTCGTCCCTGCTGAAGCGTTACACAGACGAGATATTTCTGGACTGCATCAACCAGACAGTAGGGGTGGACTTCTACGTGCACTTCCTGGAGGTGGAAACTGGTGTTAGGGTCAAACTGCAGTTCTGGGACACGCAGGCCAGGAGAGGTTCAGGTAAAGAACAGTACTGTGCTGTATTACCACAACAACACATTAAATCAGCCTACAACATCACTCCATTCTGTAACGTTAGCTATTCATTTACTAATCCACCACCCCACTACTTTACTGACTTGAGGGACCTGCTTTCTACTCCATGGCATAAATCATGTTAATACATAATTACAAGACATAATGCTATGATCTGCACAAACTGGGTATTTTAAAGAGGCTCAGGGGGATAGGATTGTTCCCATAAAAGGATCATTCTTACTAGTAAGGAAATAGAAGGCTTGTCTTGGGGTGGCAGGTAGCCTAGTGGTTAGAGCTTTGGGCCAGTAACCGAAAGGTTGCTAGATCAAATCCCCGAGCTGACAAGGTAAAATCTAATTCTGCCCCTGAACAAGGCAGTTAACCTACTGTTCCTAGGCTGTCATTGTAAATTACTTGTTCTTAACTGACTTGTCTCGTTGAATAAAGGTAAAATAAAAAATATGGGGCAGAATGCACCCTTTCCCTTCAGAGAGCTGCAACTTCCCCCTTCTCTGCACACCAATACAATGTCTATGCATTACAATGTAATACCCTGATAAACTACTGGCTCTTTGACTTGGGTATTTTCCACAATAGGAGTATTCATCAGTCTTTACCTAAAGGAAAATCCAACAAATGAAATACAACCTATATGGGAGTAAGGTGCAGAATGTAATAGACACCTGTCTGCAGGTACCGTATATATGTAGGTAGGTTACTGTATTCAATGTGAATAAAATACTCACATCTACTCTATTTTGTATTTCTAACTTTAATGCTATGAACATTCCAGTTGGGGTCAATTCCAATTTAATTTGAAATGTTTCATTCAATTTGATTCTTCACGTTATGGAATTGGAATTTAATTGGAATTAGAATTCAGTTGGAATGAAAAATATATATATAAATTTTTTTAATTGTAATTTAATCATCTCTCTGAATTCAAAGGCTGACCTGGAAATTGAATTGAATGACCTTTACAGGGAGAGTGAATTTAATTAGATTTGAATTTGTGGAATTAACCCAAACTCTGATTCCAGCCACCTGAATAAGCCCAAGATTGTGCTCACATGTGTTTTGATCATCCATCCAATCCTCTGTGACTCACCACAGCCAAACAAAATATTCCCTGTAAATCAATGGTTAAGGGTTTATTTTGTTAACTGTTATATACTTACACATTTGACAATAGCGCAAGCATTGCTTATAGTCTGGTTTATATTATCTGTCTCCCTCTCTACCCCATGAGTTGATATTCATTGTT
Source organism: Salmo trutta (assembly GCF_901001165.1). Classification (NCBI taxonomy): domain Eukaryota; kingdom Metazoa; phylum Chordata; class Actinopteri; order Salmoniformes; family Salmonidae; genus Salmo; species Salmo trutta. Next base: position 41,692,559 of record NC_042959.1, read on the forward strand.
GGGGAGTAATGAACTACTATAGTTCAACTAGTAATTTAACTACATTTTGCTGTAGCTTGGCGGTAGTTGAACTACATTCAAATCTTGGTAGTGTTTTCAATAGTTAACTTTGTGTTGTTGTTGCCATTTTAGAGGTATAGCTAACTACACAATACTTTGTGGCTAAAATAAAATATGGGTGAAGTAGGTAAGAATTGTCTTTCTTTTTTGGCATCAGATCTGCTGTCACGATCGTTGTAGGAAGGAGACCAAGGCGCAGCGTGGGTATTGATCCACATCTTTTATTTTAATGTGAAACTTCGCAAGACAAACAATAAACTATAAACAAAACACAAACCGTGACGACAGAGGTGCTACATGCACCAACTCAAAATAATCTCCACAAACACAGGTGGGAAAAACAACTACTTAAATATGATCCCCAATTAGAGACAATGATGACCAGCTGACTCTAATTGGGGATCATACAAAAACCCCAACATAGAAAAAAGAAACTAAAACCAAACAACATAGAACTAGATAACCCCCCCCCCCCCCCCCCAATTTACCGCATGGTGATGTCACCATGGAAAGCCGAAACTCTCACTATGCAAACCTGATGATTAGAAGGTCCTGTGTAGATTGTGTTTTCAACCAGCAACTATCAGGATCTACTTTTACAGTGTTAGTTTCATCAGCTGGAAAAAAAAGATTTTTGGACTGGGACTCCAGTATAGTTAGGATGTAGTGAATTACTTTTTCAAAGTAACTTTAGTTAAATCAATTATAGTTTTCTTAACTTGGGGATACGTTTTTTTTTTCAATTTTTGCCTAAAATGACATACCCAAATCACACAGCCTGTAGCTCAGGCCCTGAAGCAAGGATATTTTTTTTTATTTTTTTATTTTACTAGGCAAGTCAGTTAAGAACACATTCTTATTTTCAATGACGGCCTAGGAACAGTGGGCTAACTGCCTTGTTCAGGGGCAGAATGACAGATTTTTACCTTGTCAGCTCGGGGCTTCGATCTTGCAACCTTTCAGTTACTAGTCCAACGCTCTAACCACTAAGCTACCTGCCGCCCCCGCCGCCCCTGATATACTACAACCCTAATGATATGCATATTCTTGTTACCATTTGAAAGGAAACACTTTGAAGTTTGTGGAAATGTGAATTGAATGTAGGAGAATATAACACAATAGATCTGGTAGAAGAATATACAAAGAAAAAAACAACCATTTCTTTTCTGCCACCATCTTTGAAATGCAACAGAAAGGTCCCACTTCCAGCCATCACTCCGATGGTGTCTACAAGATGGCAGCAGTGTATGTGCAAAGTTTCAGACAGATAACTTGAAGTATGAGCGAACTACATGACATTTACAGTGAAGTCACCCAGGTACATTTGGACAAATCGTGTAGGAGACATTTGCATTCATACAGTGAGGGAAAAAAGTATTTGATCCCCTGCTGATTTTGTACGTTTGCCCACTGACAAAGAAATGATCAGTCTATAATTTTAATGGTAGGTTTATTTGAACAGTGAGAGACAGAATAACAACAAAAGAATGCAGAAAAACGTATGTCAAAAATATTATAAATTGATTTCCATTTTAATGAGGGAAATAAGTATTTGACCCCCTCTTAATCAGAAAGATTTCTGGCTCCCAGGTGTCTTTTATACAGGTACAGTGCAGTTATATTAACAAGAATTTAAGCTTTCAGCCAATATAAGACACTTACAGTACGTACCGACATTTGTTGTTTCTCTAAAATCTGCAATCGTGACACAAGGCGCTGCATGATTTACTGTCCCGTTGATGGGATGCCTATCCCTATTAAGGGTAGCTTTAGTGTAGCTTAACTTCTTCCAGTGTGAAGTAATTGGAGGCTTGGTAAACTATATTTTCAGAGTAGCTTCCCCAACACTGTTGTTATTATTCAGTGACGAAAGGGGAGCTGTATAAAAGTTATTTTATTTCCATTTGCAAGGGTGAGAGAAACAATCTGCTTAATCCTCTCTTTGGGGGGGATGTACAATGGAAGACCCCTTAAGGCATGACATCTGAATAGTTAAAAACCTGGCCCTCTGAGACTTATGAAAATGTTACATATGGTGGTAGATTTTGCCTCGTTTTTTTTGGCTTGCTCCTCAAAAGCCAAATGTGAGTTGGCTTGGTGGTGTGGTTGATGTTGGTGTGTCCTTACCACCACCAAGAGACACCCATCTGTCAGAACCATGCCCGTAGTTGTTTCCCCCTCTCAATCACAACAAACAAGTTGTGCAAGTTGAGTTCAATAACTACAGGCCTGGCCCCTATGGTGAGATGCCGGAGGAAGCTTTGAATTGGTCAGTAGCCTACAGAGTAATATGAGAAGAATGCAATTGCTGAATTTATGTAGATATTCTTAGCCCCTTTTTAAAAATGTTCACCTAAAATGACATGCCCAAATCTAACTGCCTGTAGCTCAGGCCCTACCTGCCGACCCCGCCGCCCCTGATATACTATACCCCTAATGATATGCATATTCTTGGTACCATTTGAAAGAACACTTTGAAGTGTGGGGAAATGTGAAAGGACTGTAGTAGAATATAACCCAATAGATCTGGTAACAGATAATACAAAGAAAAAACCAACTGTTCTTTTGTACCATCTTTGATATGCAATAGAAAGGCCATAATGTATTATTCTGTTCAAAATGTTGTATCAAGACTGCCCAAATGTGCCTAATTTGTTAATTAATTACTTTTCATGATTAAAATGGTGCACTCGCCTCAAACAATAGCATGGTATTCTTTCACTGTAATTGCTACTGTAAATTGGAGTGCAGTTAGATTAACAAGAATTTAAGCTTTCTGCCAATATCAGATATGTCTTATGTCCTGGGAAACTTTATTGTTACTTACAACCTCATGCTAATCGCATTAGCCTGCGTTAGCTCAACCGTCATGTGGAAGGGACACCGATTCCGAAGAAGTTTTAACCAAATGTTTTGATAACTTTCAAATGTAGTAACAGGTCCATATAGAATAAACAACCCTTTACATAATACCATAGAATCAGTGTTCTGTTAATATAACAATGTGCACCTTTCATCTCATCATTCATTGTCATTCCCAGCCAATAGAGATACTGTGCATATCAACATTTAGTCTGGTGGTATCTTGGCAAACATGTCAGAGTGGTCATACCTTCCTATGTAGTGCCCCATATAAACCAGGAGTTCCCCGATCCTGGTGCAGAATACACGGGGTTTCTCCCCCCCATATTGACTGATACCATTCAATAATAAAGAAAGACAATACAAGTAAAAGTTGTCTAGTAAAATTGTAACGCTGAATCAGGTCTCTCTCCATTCAGAGACATCAGTATCCGATGGACTTCATCACATCAGATTGCAAGTCTCCATGAGCTGGTTCCATACATGTTTCTGTGAACACATACACACATAGTCACTAATGGCAGTTAGGATAGGTAATTTCTGACACAAAACAGGTGCTACAGTGCATTCTGAAAGTATTCAGACCCCTTGACTTTTTCCATATTTTGTTACGTTACAGCCTTATTCTAAAATGGACTAAATACATGTTTTGCTTCATCAATCTGCACACAATACCTCATAATGACAAAGCGAAAACATTTTTGATTTGTTTTGTTGCAACCCCCCCTCCCCAAAAAAAACGGAAATACCTTATTTAATAAGTATTCAGACCCTTTGCTATGAGACTCAAAATTGAGCTCAGGTGCATCCTGCTCCATTGATCATTGGACCACCGGCCAAACTGAGTAATCGGGGGAGAAGGGCCTTGGTCAGGGAGATGACCAAGAACCCGATGGTCACTCTGACAGAGCTCCAGACTTCCTCTGTGGTGATGGGAAAACCTTCCAGAAGGACAACCATCTCTGCAGCACTCCACCAATCAGGCCTTTATGATAGAGTGGCCAAACGGAAGCCACTCCTCAGTAAAAGGCACAAGACATCTCGCTTGAAGTTTGCGGAAAGGCACCTAAAGGACTCTCAGACCATGGGAAACAAGATTCTCTGGTCTGAAGAAACCAAGATTAAACTGAATGCCTGAATTCCAAGAGTCACGTCTGGAGGAAGCTTGGTACCATGCCTATGGTGAAGCATGGTGGTGGTAGCATCATGCTGTGCGGATTTTTCAGCAGCAGGGACTGGGAGACTTGTCAGGATAGAGGGAAAAATGAATGGAGCAAAGTACAGAGAGATCATTGATGAAAATCTGCTCCAGAGTGATCAGGACCTCAGACTGGGTTGAAGGTTCACCTTCCAAAAGGACAACGACCCTAAGCACACAGCCAAGACAACGCAGGAGTGGCTTCGGGACAAGTCTCTGAATGTCCTTGAGTGGCCCAGCCAGAGCCCGGACTTGAACCCGATCGAACATCTCTGGAGAGACCTGAAAATAGCTGTACAGCGACGCTCCCCATCCAACCTGGCAGAACTTGAGAGGATCTGCAGAGAAGAATGGGAGAAACTTCCCAAACACAGGTGTGCCAAGCTTGTACCCAAGAAGACTTGAGGCTGTAATCACTGCCAAAGGTGCTTCAACAAAGTACTGAGTAAAACAGTGTTTGCTATGTCATTATGAGGTATTGTGTGTGGATTGATGAGGAAAAACAACAATTTAATCAGTATTAGAATAAGGCTGTAACGTAACAAAATGTGGAAAAAGTTGAGGGGTCTGAATACTTTCCAAATGCACTGTATAAGCAAGTCTCCATCCAAACTTTTTATGTCAGATAAAAAATGCCACAACAGGCCTGATACAAACAGCAGTTATCTGTACACTTTCCAAATGTCAACAAAAAATAATACCCTAGACAAGGTGGGATCTTTTTTTTGTAAAAGTAATTATGTGAGAGATGGTGGTGGAAATGCCTTTATGCGCAAATATTAATATAATAACCATCATATTGAAGTAAACAATATGATATGGTTTGTGGACTCAGGAAACTCAGGAAAGCATGTAGTTTATTAGGCTACAGATTGAATAAATGATGATGAACTTCACAGGGTGGTGAAAGTGCACTGTAATGAGCTTGATGCTCCTTTCTAATAAATATTGAGGGTCTTATTCTGGTGACATGATGATCGATGCTTGGCTGCCTTTTGACAAATAAATAATCTTGCTATTTTGTCCATAAAAATCTCATCATGTAGTAGGCTATACCCACACTATCTGCGAGCTGTTAGCTAGAGTGCACGTACCAAGACCGGAGTGGGCACATTCACTTTATAACACAGATTTTTTTTGTGCCAAAACCATCAGTAGAGTTGAAAATGTGATGAACCCATTTACCTTTTTGTTTTTATTCAGTACATGAGAATTTAACCCAAAAAGTTATTTTTATGTGCACTACGTCATTGCGCACAGCCTTTTATCCGTAACGAATACATTTGATGGAAACACATCTCTGGTTGGAAAAGGAGCATATGTTTTTATGCAGATTTTAGAATATTCACATGAAAATCTGTCACCATTTGGATGGATGCCTAGCTTATGTTGAAGATTGAACAGGTCAGATAAAATCTACCCAATTATGGTCTCCCCATCAAACGACTGAGGCTGCCGTCTGGCAAAAGCATCAACAGTCCATCTGTAGAAGTAGGCAGAGTTGAGGCAAAGTTCATCAGTGACACAAAAGGTGTTGCTATTACTGAACATTTGTGCTGTACTGTATTATTAGTAATCACCTCATTTGTAATTGTATTTATTATGGATCCCCATTGGCTGCTTTTCCTGGGGTCCATTACGGCAGTTATATACAATTACAAATATTACATTACATTTCACAATAGATTTCACAACACATTAAGTGTGTGCCCTCAGGCCACTCCATGTGTATGTGTGTGTAGTGCATATGTTATCGTGTGTGTGTGTGTGTCTTCACATTGTGGATGTGTTGAGTGGATATGTTGAGTGCCAGGTGTCTCTGCATCTCATGCATCTGTGAACACATACACACAGTCACTGTTCTATTACCAATGGTGGTATCTGACACACAAACATATACTATGTTGAAGTTTGAACAGGTCAGACTAAACCTACCTAATTACATTTACATTACATTTAAGTCATTTAGCAGACGCTCTTATCCAGAGCGACTTACAAATTGGTGCATTCACCTTATGATATCCAGTGGAACAACCACTTTACAATAGTGCATCTAAATATTTTAAGGGGGGGGGTTAGAAGGATTACTTTATCCTATCCCAGGTATTCCTTAAAGAGGTGGGGTTTCAGGTGTCTCCGGAAGGTGGTGATTGACTCCGCTGTCCTGGCGTCGTGAGGGAGCTTGTTCCACCATTGGGGTGCCAGAGCAGCGAACAGTTTTGACTGGGCTGAGCGGGAACTGTGCTTCCTCAGAGGTAGGGAGGCGAGCAGGCCAGAGGTGGATGAACGCAGTTTCCTTGTTTGGGGGTAGGGCCTGATCAGAGCCTGAAGGTACGGAGGTGCCGTTCCCCTCACAGCTCCGTAGGCAAGCACCATGGTCTTGTAGCGGATGCGAGCTTCAACTGGAAGCCAGTGGAGAGAGCGGAGGAGCGGGGTGACGTGAGAGAACTTGGGAAGGTTGAACACCAGACGGGCTGCAGCGTTCTGGATGAGTTGTAGGGGTTTAATGGCACAGGCAGGGAGCCCAGCCAACAGCGAGTTGCAGTAATCCAGACGGGAGATGACAAGTGCCTGGATTAGGACCTGCGCCGCTTCCTGTGTGAGGCAGGGTTGTACTCTGCGAATGTTGTAGAGCATGAACCTACAGGATCGGGTCACCGCCTTGATGTTAGTGGAGAACGACAGGGTGTTGTCCAGGGTCACGCCAAGGTTCTTAGCACTCTGGGAGGAGGACACAAGGGAGTTGTCAACCGTGATGGCGAGATCATGGAACGGGCAGTCCTTCCCCGGGAGAAAGAGCAGCTCCGTCTTGCCGAGGTTCAGCTTGAGGTGGTGATCCGTCATCCACATTGATATGTCTGCCAGACATGCAGAGATGCGATTCGCCACCTGGTTATCAGAAGGGGGAAAGGAGAAGATTAATTGTGTGTCGTCTGCATAGCAATGATAGGAGAGACCATGTGAGGGTATGACAGAGCCAAGTGACTTGGTGTATAGTGAGAATAGGAGAGGGCCTAGAACAGAGCCCTGGGGGACACCAGGGGTGAGAGCACGTGGTGCGGAGACAGATTCTCGCCACGCCACCTGGTAGGAGCGACCTGTCAGGTAGGACGCAATCCAAGCGTGGGCCGCGCCGGAGATGCCCAGCTCGGAGAGGGTGGAGAGGAGGATCTGATGGTTCACAGTATCAAAGGCAGCAGATAGGTCTAGAAGGATGAGAGCAGAGGAGAGAGAGTTAGCTTTAGCAGTGCGGAGAGCCTCCGTGACACAGAGAAGAGCAGTCTCAGTTGAATGCCCAGTCTTGAAACCTGACTGATTAGGATCAAGAAGGTCATTCTGAGAGAGATAGCAGGAGAGCTGGCCAAGGACGGCACGTTCAAGAGTTTTGGAGAGAAAAGAAAGAAGGGATACTGGTCTGTAGTTGTTGACATCGGAGGGATCGAGTGTAGGTTTTTTCAGAAGGGGTGCAACTCTCGCTCTCTTGAAAACGGAAGGGACGTAGCCAGCGGTCAAGGATGAGTTGATGAGCAAGGTGAGGTAGGGGAGAAGGTCTCCGGAAATGGTCTGGAGAAGAGAGGAGGGGATAGGGTCAAGTGGGCAGGTTGTTGGGCGACCGGCCGTCACGAGACGCGAGATTTCATCTGGAGAGAGAGGGGAGAAAGAGGTCAAAGCACAGGGTAGGGCAGTGTGAGCAGGACCAGCGGTGTCGTTTTGACTTAGCTAACGAGGATCGGATGTCGTCAACCTTCTTTTTAAAATGGTTGACGAAGTCATCCGCAGAGAGGGAGGAGGGGGGGAGGGGGAGGAGGATTCAGGAGGGAGGAGAAGGTAGCAAAGAGTTAGAGGCAGATGCTTGGAATTTAGAGTGGTAGAAAGTGGCTTTAGCAGCAGAGACAGAAGAGGAAAATGTAGAGAGGTGGGAGTGAAAGGATGCCAGGTCCGCAGGGAGGCGAGTTTTCCTCCATTTCCGCTCGGCTGCCCGGAGCCCTGTTCTGTGAGCTCGCAGTGAGTCGTCGAGCCACGGAGCAGGAGGGGAGGACCGAGCCGGCCTGGAGGATAGGGGACAGAGAAAATCAAAGGATGCAGAAAGGGAGGAGAGGAGGGTTGAGGAGGCAGAATCAGGAGATAGGTTGGAGAAGGTTTGAGCAGAGGGAAGAGATGATAGGATGGAAGAGGAGAGAGTAGCAGGAGAGAGAGAGCGAAGGTTGGGACGGCGCAATACCATCCGAGTAGGGGCAGAGTGAGAAGTGTTGGATGAGAGCGAGAGGGAAAAGGATACACGGTAGTGGTCGGAGACTTGGAGGGGAGTTGCAATGAGATTAGTGGAAGAACAGAATCTAGTAAAGATGAGGTCAAGCGTATTGCCTGCCTTGTGAGTAGGGGGGGAAGGTGAGAGGGTGAGGTCAAAAGAGGAGAGGAGTGGAAAGAAGGAGGCAGAGAGGAATGAGTCAAAGATAGACGTGGGGAGGTTAAAGTCACCCAGAACTGTGAGAGGTGAGCCATCCTCAGGAAAGGAACTTATCAAGGCGTCAAGCTCATTGATGAACTCTCCAAGGGAACCTGGAGGTCGATAAATGATAAGGATGTTAAGCTTGAAAGGGCTGATAACTGTGACAGCATGGAATTCAAATGAGGAGATAGACAGATGGGTCAGGGGAGAAAGAGAGAATGTCCACTTGGGAGAGATGAGGATTCCAGTGCCACCACCCCGCTGGCTCGATGCTCTAGGGGTGTGCGAGAACACGTGGGCAGACGAGGAGAGAGCAGTAGGAGTAGCAGTGTTATCTGTGGTAATCGATGTTTTCGTCAGCGCCAGGAAGTCTAGGGACTGGAGGGTAGCATAGGCTGAGATGAACTCAGCCTTGTTGGCCGCAGACCGGCAGTTCCAGAGGCTGCCGGAGACCTGGAACTCCACGTGGGTCGTGCGCGCTGGGACCACCAGGTTAGAGTGGCAGCGGCCACGCGGTGTGAAGCGTTTGTATGGCCTGTGCAGAGGGGAGAGAACAGGGATAGACAGACACATAGTTGACAAGCTACAGAAGAGGCTACGCTAATGCAAAGGAGATTGGAATGACAAGTGGACTACACGTCTCGAATGTTCAGAAAGTTAAGCTTACGTTGCGAAAATCTTATTGACTAAAAAATCTTATGACCCGAAGAGGGTAGTGTGTGGGCCCACCGAATCAATTGATCACGAACACCGAGCGGCACGTACATGCGACCCACGGGACACTGTGAAGGCGCAGGTTCCACCCTTAACGCCCGCTCGATGTCCGAGTCCACCTCCCATACCACCGGTGCCACCAGCCTAGAAGCTGGAATAATGGGAGTAGGATCGATGGGCCGGTCCTCAGTGTCACAGAGACGGGACAGCGCGTCGGCCTTCATGTTCAGGGAGCCTGGTCTATAGGAAATAGTAAACCTGAAACGGGTGAAGAACATGGCCCACCTTGCCTGACGTGGATTCAGTCTCCTAGCTGCCCGGATATACTCCAGATTCTGATGGTCAGTCCAGATGACAAAGGGGTGCTTAGCCCCCTCAAGCCAGTGTCTCCACACCCTCAAGGCTTTTACCACCGCTAGCAACTCCCTGTCCCCCACATCATAGTTGCGCTCCGCCAAACTGAGCTTCTTCGAAAAGAAAGCGCAGGGGCAGAGTTTCGGTGGCGTACCCGAGCGCTGTGATAGCATGGCACCCACCCCAGCCTCGGATGCATCCACCTCCACTATGAATGCTAGAGAGGGGTCCGGGTGCGCCAACACGGATGCCTCGGTGAACAGCACCTTCAACCAGGTGTTCTGCCTGCCCTCTCGACTCCCAGACTGACTCCTCCAGCACCGGTCGGCCGTGTATCCTCTCCGACCACAGCTGGTGCAGGAGGAGCCACCTCCTCTGGTACCCATCGGCACGGCCCCCCCTAACTCCATAGGAGTAGGGGCGGGAGTGCACGGAGGTGGAACAGACAGGACCCTTTCCGAACGCCTGCGGGCAGCCAGCAGATTGTCCAGTCGGATAGACATGTCAATAAGCTCGTCGAGGGAGAGAGCGGTGTCCCAACAAGCTAGCTCCCTGCGGACGTCTGCCCGGAGACTACACCTGTAATGGTCTATCAGGGCCCTGTCGTTCCACCCCGCCCCAGTGGCCAAGGTCCTGAACTCCAGCGCGAAGTCCTGCGCGCTCCTCGTCTCTTGCCTGAGTTGGAACAGCCACTCACCCGCCGCTCGTCCCTCCGGAGAGTGGTCGAACAAGGCCCGAAAGCGGCGGGTGAACTCCGGATAGTGATCCCTCGCCGAGTCCGGACCATTCCAGACTGCGTTGGCCCACTCCAGAGCTCGGCCCGTCAGGCAGGAAACGAGGACACTCACACTCTCCTCCCCCGAGGGAGCAGGTCTTACGGTGGCCAGGTACAGCTCGAGCTGGAGCACAAATCCCTGGCACCCAGCTGCCGCTCCATCATACTCCCTCGGGAGCGCAAGACGCAGCGCGCCGGAGCCAGACACAGTGGGAGGAGGAGGTGGCGGAGTCGGAGGAGCCGGAGGTGAAGAGAGGAGACCACTCCTCTCCATCATTTTGTCCATTCCGGATCCAATCCGATGGAGGACTGAGGTGTGATGGAGCACGCGTTCCTCCATCAAGGGAAGGGGGTTGGCAGCTGCTCCTGCTGACTCCATAGGTGGTGCGGGATTCTGTAAGGCTTGAGCGTTGTAGGAGAGGAATCAGACGCAGGAAGCAGCAATATAGGGTAATGGCTTTTAACCTGTTACATCTAGGGGGCAGTAATTTCACGGCTGGATAAAAAACGTACCCGATTTAATCTGATTATTAGTCCTGCCCAGAAACTGGAATATGCATATAATTATTAGCTTTGGAGAGAAAACACTCCAAAGTTTCTGAAACTGTTTGAATGGTGTCTGTGAGTATAACAGAACTCCTATGGCAGGCAAAAACCTGAGATGCTTCTGTTCAGGAAGTACCCTGTCTGAACATTTCTTGCCCTTCTTGATTCTCTCTATCGTTTACAAAGGATCTCTGCTCTTACGTGACACTTCTCACGTCAACAATGGAGTCTCACAGCCCGGGAAAAACAGGAATGATGTCATTCAAAGCCCTGGCTGAAGCACACGAGAGCAAAAGCTGAGTGGTCAGTCAATGGACTAAGCCTTAGGCGCGTGACACGCCCCGCCCCCGGCTTTTGGTTTTTTCCTCAGTTTACAGACAGGCAGATTCCCGGTCGGAATATTATCGCTTCTCTACGAGATAAATTGCATAAATATTGGTTTTAAACAGCGGTTGACATGCTTCGAAGTACGGTAATGGAATATTTCGAAATTTTTTGTCATATTTTGCGTCATGCTCGTGGCCGAGATTTAGCGTTGGGATAGTGTCTAGAACGCACGAACAAAACGTCGCTGTTTGGATATAACGATGGATTATTTGGGACCAAACCTACATTTGTTATTGAAGTAGAAGTCCTGGCAGTGTATTCTGATGAAGAACAAGCAAGGTAAGAACATTTTTCTTATAGGAAATGTGATTTTGGTGAAGGCTACACTGGGTGGGTGTCTAAATAGCTAGCCCTGTAACGCCGGGCTATGTACTTACATTATTGCAAAATGTGCTTCATCCGAAAAGCTATTTTAAAATCGGACATATCGAGTGCATAGAGGAGTTCTGTATCTATAATTCTTAAAATAATTGTTATGCTTTTTGTGAACGTTTATCGTGAGTAATTTAGTAAAATCACCGGAAGTGTTCGGTGGGAATGCTAGTTCTGAACGTCACATGCTAATGTAAAAAGCTGGTTTTTGATATAAATATGAACTTGATTGAACAGACATGCATGTATTGTATAACACAATGTCCTAGGTGTGTCATCTGATGAAGATCATCAAAGGTTAGTGCTGCATTTAGATATGGTTTGGGTTTATGTGACATGATATGCTAGCTTGAAAAATGGCTGTGTGATTATTCCTGGCTGGGTACTCTGCTGACATAATCTAATGTTTTGCTTTCGCTGTAAAGCCTTTTTGAAATCGGACAGTTTGGTTAGATAAAGGAGAGTCTTGTCTTTAAATAGCTGTAACATAGTCATATGTTTGAAAAGTGTAAGTTTTCGGATTTAGAGGAGTTTGAATTTCGCGCCCCGCCCATCATTGGATATTGGAGCAGACGTTCCGCTAGCGGAACGTGTAGATGTAAGAAGTTAATGAGCCCAACGGCGAAAACACAAGCCACCCCAAACAGTGAACTGAGCGCACACAAAACAAAGTGCCCAAAACACAGGGGACAAACACAGTCGGCGCAAAACCACGCACTAGCGCAAAACACCATCAGCGTGTACACAAGCATATACATACAGAGAAACAATCCTGCACAAAGAGCAGGTGGGCCTACTGGCTAATATAGCCCCGCTAATCAACCCAACACAGAACAGGTGCAAACAATAACGGAAAGAGGGAAAACCAAAAGGGAATCAGTGGCAGCTAGTAGGCCGGTGACGACGACCGCCGAGCGCCACCCGAGCAGGAGGGGGAGCCACCTTCGGTGGGAGTCATGACACTGGGTGATTTAAATATTGACTGGCTCTCATCAAGCTGTCCACTGAAGAAAAAACTTCAAACTGTAACCAGTGCCTGCAACCTGGTTCAGGTTGTCAGTCAACCTACCAGGGTATTTACAATCAGCATAGGAATGAAATCATCAACATGTATTGATCACATCTTTACTAATGCTGCAGAAATTTGCTTAACATCAGTATCCAAATCTATAGGATGTAGTGATCACAATATAATAGCCATATCTAGGAAAACCAAAGTTCCAAAGTCTGGGCCTAATATATTGTATAAGAGGTCATGCAATAAGTTTTGTAGTGATTCATATGTTGATGATGTAAAGAATATTTGCTTATTCCGGTTACTAATAAGCATGCACCCATTATTAAGAAGAAAATGACCGTACTAACTGTTAAATCCCCTTGGATTGATGAGGAATGGAAAAATTGTGTGGTTGAGAGGGATGAGGCAAAAGGTATGGCAAATAAGTCTGGCAGCCCAACTGATTGGCAAACGTACTGCAAATTAAGAAATCATGTGACTAAGCTAAATAAAAATAAACTATAGAATGAAACAAAGATGAATGATATAAAGAATGATAGTAAAACGCTTTGGAGAACCTTAAATGACATTTTGGGGAAAAAAGCTAACTCGGCTCCATTATTCATTGAATCAGACGGCTAATTTATCACAAAACCCACTGATATTGCCAACTACTTTAATGACTTTTTCATTGGCTGTGAACCCTCTCATTTCAACCGGCTGTGATCCTTTGAACGCGTTGGGGGTGATGAAACAATGGAGGGTTGTGAATGAGAGGGATCAACGGAGGGTTGTAAATGAGAGGGTTCATTTATCTGGCCCGGATTACCCCAGTGGGAGGAGTTTGAACAGGGTGAAAAGTGATTGCATATGTTTTGGAACCGTGCTGCCTCCTGGGCGTGAACCAGGTGCCCCGCTCTGGCCGATGGTGAAGTCAGCTCAAAACAAAAGTGAAGTAATCAAGCACGTGGAGTGATTAAGTAGGATTCTGAAGCAAAAGTGATTGATTTTGATAAAAATGCTGGTAACAGTTGACACCCAGCATTATGACACAGTTGTAACCAGGCCATAATATGTCATAACAGCTCATATAACTTGTCATAACCGGTCATAATATGGTCATAACACTGTCATGACACATGTATTTAGACCTGTTGTGACATACAGTACAGTATATATTATGTTATGGCTGGTTTTGACATCTACATAAGTGTCAAAACCCACAAACCCTACCACACAAGGCAAAACATTCCATTACACCATAAACAAGTCGGCTATGTTATATATAACATTTTCTGAAATTGACCATATTAAATTACCATTGTAATTGCGCACACATTGATGTCAGACATGTACCTACCTCAATGCTCTTTCTGAAGAAGGATGAATGCAGGAGCATATTTCAGGAGCAGGGCAAGAAACACTTTAACTGATGACTAACATAAGGGCATGTACGTCATAGGCCTATCTGGCTTATATGACTATGATGGTCACAATGCTTCTTGACAGTGTCATAAAGTGTATTTTCTTAGTCCAAGTAAAGGGACCCAGGATGGTCATAATGCTTCTTGACAGTGTCATAAAGGGTATTTTCTTAGTCCAAGTAAAGTGACACAGTAAAGTCATAATGCTTCTTGACAATGTCATGAAGTGTATTTTCTTAGTCCAAGTAAAGTGACACAGGATGGTCATAATGCTTTATGATGGGGTCAGAAAGTGTATTTTCAACAAGTTATTTAAAATATGATGGAAAAAAAACATGACTGTAAAGAATTCATTACAATAACAACAAAGGACTTAAAACTTCTTGAGGCTACCTGGGACGTTAGCGTGCCACCTGTGGCGCACCCTATCAACAGCAGGTGCATTTCAAGAGCGGCAAATTTGAAACCAAATAAATGTACAAATTCAAATTTCTCAAACATACAACTAACTTACAGCCTTTGAAAGATAAACATCTTCTTAATCTAACCACGTTTACCGATTTCAAAAAGGTTTTACGGGGAAAGCATAAAGTTAGGTTATGTTAGGAGAGTACATTGACAATAGCTGTGTGCAATGCATTGTCGATTCAAAGACATGCCTCACCAAAACCATACAATCAGCTAAAATTATGCACTAACCTTTTACAATCTCCATCAGATGACACTCCTAGGACATTTTGTTAGACAATGCATGCATTTTTAGTTCTATCAAGTTCATATTTATATCTAAAAACAGTGTTTTACTATGGCGTTGATGTTCAGGAAATCGTTTCCCTCCAATACCGGCAGTCAAGTCATGACGACAAAATAATTAATTAATATTAGAAAACATTGCTAAAATATTATATTGTCATTCAAAGAATTATAGATTTACATCTCTTGAACGCAATGGACTTGTCAGATTTTAAATTAACCTTACTGGGAGATCACACTTTGCAATAATCTGAGCACTGCGCCAGACAAATACGCATCGCGATACAGACTAACCGCCATGTTGGAGGAATCTAAAATCGAAAATACTATATAAATAATCCATTACCTTTGATTCTCTTCATCAGATGTCACTTCCAAAGAGTCCCAGGTCCATAACGAATGTATTTTTGTTCAAAAAAGCTCATCATTTATGTCGAAAAACCTCCGTGTTGTAGCGCATGATCTAAGCCAGCCGGACTTCACTTCACTTCAAGAACGGAAAAAATATATTTCCGTTCGTTCAAACATGTCAAACGTTGTATCGCATAAATCATTAGGGCCTTTTTTAACCAGAACATGAATAAAATTCAAGGCGGACCATTGGGTTTTCTTTTAAAACGTTTCGGAATGAGAGTACCCACCATCAAATCGCGCGCCAGGGTGAATGATGGACCATCACGTTCCATGGCTCTTATTCGGTCAGATCTCACTGTAGAACACTCAAAACACTTTGTAAAGGCTGGGGACATCTTGTGGAAGCAATAGGAAGTGCCAGAATATAATTCACCCCCTTTGTTTTTCAATGGCATAGGCTCAAAGTCAATTCAACACATCAGGTATCCACTTCCTGTCAGAATCTGTCTCAGGGTTTTGCCTGCCAAATGAGTTCTGTTATACTCACAGACACCATTCAAACAGTTTTTGAAACTTTAGGGTGTTTTCTATCCATATATAATAAGTATATGCATATTGTAGTTACTGGGTAGGTGTAGGAGGCATTTAAAAATGGGCACATCTTTTTTCAAAAAATTCTCAATACTGCCCCCTATACCCTAACAGGTTTTAAGAAACAAACTTTCAAACGGAAAAACATTTGAAAAAATGTGGGTTTTAACACTCTTATGTAGGTTTCATAACCAGCCACAAAATAATGCAATATATGTCACAACATGTGTAAATATATGGGTCATGACAGTGTTATGACCACGTTATGACAAGTAATGTCAGCTGTTTTGACATTGTATGCTATGGTTATGACTGTGTCATAACATATGAAACCGGGTTTCAAGTAAAGTGTTATCAAAATGCTTTATCTGCCTTCCCAATGAAAACTAGTTTGAAAATTCTAATATTTATTTCATGGAAAAGAGCTGTTGTATGTTTCTGGACAATGCACCTAGCTGCCTTGTTGACAACATGACCGAGCAATGAAGATTACTATTTTGAGAAGGGCACTCCTCCATCCCCGCTTTCACCCAATGACATGACGGGCCATTGCCCAATTCAACCAGAAAACATTAACAGAAGCCTCTCTAATGCAAATTCTGTTGAGTGTGGTGTACAGCTAGGCAGCCGGCTTGGACCATTATTGTTTTCTGTGTTTACTAATGACCTTCCACTGACCTTGAATAATATCCCCCTAGAGTCTGTTGACGCACCGGTGCATCAATCTAAGTAACATCATTTTTTTTTAAATCCCATCAAAATCCTCCAGTTTCACCTAGAGATACAGTTGAAGTCGGAAGTTTACATACACTTAGGTTGGAGTCACTAAAACTAATTTCTCTACCACTCCACAAATTTCTTGTTAACAAACTATAGTTTTGGCAAGTCGGTTAGGACATCTACTTTGTGCATGACATAAGTCATTTTTCCAACAATTGTTTACAGACAGATTATTTCACTTATAACTCACTGTATCACAATTCCAGTGGGTCAGAAGTTTACATAAACTAAGTTGACTGTGCCTTTTTTAAACAGCTTGGAAAATTCCAGAAAATTATGTCTTGGCTTTAGAAGCTTCTGATAGGCTAATTTACATAATTTGAGTCAATTGGAAGTGTACCTGTGAATGTATTTCAAGGCCTACCTTCAAACTCAGGCTTCTTAGCTTGACATAATGGGCAAATAAATAAAAAAATCAGCCAAGACCTCAGAATTTGTTTTTTAGACCTCCACAAGTCTGGTTCATTCTTGGGAGAAACTTCCAAATGCCTGAAGGTACCACGTTCATCTGTACAAACAATAGTACGCAAGTATAAACACCATGGGACCACGCAGATGGTACAAGTACAAGTACAAAAGTATCTATATCCACAGTAAAACAAGTCCTATATTGACATAACCTGAAAGGCCGCTCAGCAAGGAAGAAGCCACTGCTCCAAAGCCACCATAAAAAAAGCCAAACTACGGTTTGCAACTGCACATAGGGAAAAAGATTATACTTTTTGGAGAAATGTCCTCTAGTCTGATGAAACAAAAAAAGAACTGTTTGGCCATAATGACTATTGTTATGTTTGGAGGAAAAAGCGAGATGCTTGCCAGCCGAAAAACACCATCCCAACCGTGAAGCACCATCCCAACCGTGAAGCATCATGTTGTGGGGGTGCTTTGCTGCAGGAGGGACTGGTGCACTTCACAAAATAGATGGCATCATGAGGTAGTAAAATTATGTGGCTATATTGAAGCAACATCTCAAGACATCAGTCAGGAAGTTAAAGCTTGGTCGCAAATGGGTCTTCCAAATGGACAATGACCCCAAGCATACTTCCAAAGTTGTGGCAAAATGGCTTAAGGACAACAAATTCAAATTATTGGAGTGCCCATCAAAGTCCTGACCTCAGTCCTATAGAAAGTTTGTGGGCAGAACTAAAATAGCATGTGCGAGCAAGGAAGGCTACAAACCTGACTCAGTTACACCAGCTCTGTCAGGAGGAATGGGCCAAAATTCACCCAACTTTTTGTGGGAAGCTTGTGGAAGGCTACCCGAAACGTTTGACCCTAGTTAAACCTTTTATAGGCAATGCTACCAAATACTAATTGAGTGTATGTAAATATCAAACCACTGGGAATGTGATGAAAGAAATAAAAGCTGAAATAAATCATTCTCTCTTTTATTATTCTGACATTTCACATTCTTAAAATAAAGTGGTGATCCTAACTGAACTAAGACAGGGAATTTTTACTGGGATTAAATGTCAGGATTTGTGAAAAACTGAGTTTAAATGTATTTGGCTAAGGTGTATGTAAACTTCCGAGCTTAAAGTTTTCTTTACTGACCATCATTTTCACTTGTCTGACCACTTGCATGATGACGGGTTTCTCATACAACTGGCCTATCTGGGTGATGTTTTTTGCCTGAATGATCTGAATCTAGGATTACAGGTACTCTTCGCAACTATATTCAATGTGCGGGACAAAATTGAGGCTATGATTAAGAAGTTGGAGCTCTTTTCTGTCTGCATTAACAAGGACAACACAGAAGTCTTTCCATCATTGTATGATTTTTTGTGTGCAAATTAACTCAAGCTTACAGATAATGTCAAATGTGATATAGCGAAGCACCTAAGTGAGCTGGGAGCGCTATTACGCAGGTACTTTCCTGAAACGGACAACACAAACTGGATTTGTTATCCCTTTCATGCCCTGCCTTCAGTCCACTTACCGATATCTGAACAAGAGTGCCTCATCGAAATTGCAACAAGCGGTTCTGTGAAAATTGAATTTAATCAGAAGCCATTGCCAGATTTATGGATAGGGCATCACTCAGAGTTTCTTGCATTGACCAATCGCGCTGTTAAGACACTGATGCCCTTTTTAACCACGTACCTATGTGAGAGTGTATTCTCGGCCCTCACTAGCATGATAACTAAATACAGGCACAGACTGTGTGTGGAAAATGATTTAAGAATGATCCTCTCCAATACAACCCAACATTGCAGAGTTATGTATATCCTTTCAAGGACACCCTTTTCATTAACCTGTGGTGAGTTATTCACAATTTTTGATGACCAAATAAGGTTTTATATGTAAGATGGCTAAATAAAGAGCAGAATTATTGATTATTATTATATTATTATTTGTGCCCTGGTCCTATAAGAGCTATTACTCACTTCCCACGAGCCAGGATGTGACAAACTCATTCTTATGTTTAATAAATGTATAGTGTGTGTGTGGCAGGCTTACAATGATGGCAAAAAACATCATTTGAGAGTGCGCTGACCCAGCTGGAGGTTGAATGTTTGAAGGGGTACAGGACTATAAAAAGTTTGGGAATCACTGATGTATGTGATATGTGATTGGGGTACGACTGTGATATGTGGTTCTCGCATGGCTATCTTAAGATGAATGCACTAGTTGTGGGTCACGCTGGATGGGAGCATCTGTTGAATGGCTCAATGGTAATGTTAATGTAGTGCAAAATATGTACAGTTGAAGTTGGAAGTTTACATACACCTTAGCCAAATACATTTAAACTCAGTTTTTCACAAGTCCTGACATTTAATCCCAGTAAAAATTCCCGGTTTTAGTTAAGTTAGGAACAACACTTTATTTTAAGAATGTCAGACACAATGCGTCTGACTAGCTCTACTGAAACTACTACTAGGTGTCGTTCAATGAGGATGCCTAATCTGGTGAAACCTCCAATGAATACCACATCCTAATTTGCAGATGCAATAGGCAGAGGTCAACTAAGTTCCTCCATATATAGTCAACAATATCCTAATTTAGGTTAACATTTACCAATGTGTATGAGTTTATAGTAATTATCACAACATATCTGCTGATCATTGATCCACATCCATAAATTTAATCCATATTTTTAACAATTCCTTTAACTTTTTGATGTTTTTCTTTTCTCTCAGGTCAGTGACTCGGTCCTACATCCATAACTCAGTGGGGGACCTGCTGGTGTTTGACCTGACTAACCGGGCCTTTGAGCATGTGCAGGAGTGGCACGCAGAGGTGTGTGAACATGTGCAGCCCCACACAGTGCTGTTTTAACACAAGAATGACCGGGTGGCCCGCCATAACATGGCTGAGAAACTGGCTGGCCAGCTGGGGATGCCCTACATCGAGGTGTTGGCTAAGACTGGTCAGTGTGTGATGGGAGGCCTTCGAGCTGCTGACCGGCCGGGTGTACCAGGGCCTGCTGAGTGGGGAGGTGGAGCTGCAAGAGGACTGGGACAGGGTGAAGTGCCTGGCTCCACATGTTCACTAGTAGAGCTACAGCAGCCCAAGATCAACATACCCAACAACAGAAAGAAGTGCTGTTCCTGAGTTGGGTCTTTGGACTTGTGCTGTATTGTCATATACAGTTGAAGTCAGAAGTTTACATACATCTTAGCCAAATACATTTAAACTCAGTTTTTCACAATTCCTGACATTTAATACCAGTAAAAATTCCCCGTCTTAGGTAAGTCAGGATCACCACTTCATTTTAACTATGTGAAATGTCAGAATAATAGTTGAGTGATTTATTTCAGCTTTTATTTCTTTCATCACATTCCCAGTGGGTCAGAAGTTTACATATACTCAATTAGTATTTGGTAGCATTGCCTTTAAATTGTTTAACTTGGGTGAAACATTTCAGGTAGCCTTCCACAAGCTTCCCACAATAAGTTGGGTGAATTTTGGCCCATTCCTCCTGACAGAGCTGGTGTAATAGTCCGGTGCTTCACGTGCTTCACGCTCGCACACCTTTTCCAGTTCTGCCCACAAATTTTCTATAGGATTGAGTTCAGGGCTTTGTTATGGCCACTCCAATACCTTGACTTTGTTGTCCTTAAGCCATTTTGCCACAACTTTGGAAGTATGCTTGGGGTCATTGTCCATTTGGAAGACCCATTTGTGACCAAGCTTTAACTTCCAGACTGATGTCTTAAGATGCTGCTTCAATCCACATAATTTCCTACCTCATGATGCCATCTATTTTGTGAAGTGCACCAGTCCCTCCTGCAGCAAAGCACCCCCACAACATGATGCTGCCACCCCCGTGCTTCACGGTTGGGATGGTGTTCTTCAGCTTGCAAGCCTCCCCTCTTTCCCTCCAAACATAAATGGTCATTATGGCCAAACAGTTCTATTTTTGTTTCATCAGACCAGAGGACATTTCTCCAAAAAGTACAATCTTTGTCCCCATGTGCAGTTGCAAACCAATGTCTTGCTTTTTTTATGGCGGTTTTGGAGCAGTGGCTTCTTCCTTGCTGAGTGGCCTTTCAGGTTATGTCGATATAGGACTTGTTTTACTGTGGATATAGATACTTTTGTACCCGTTTCCTCCAGCATCTTCACAAGGTCCTTTGCTGTTGTTCTGGGATTGATTTGCACTTTTCACACCATCGTATGTTCATCTCTAGGAGACAGAACGCATCTCTTTCGTGAGCGGTATGATGGCTGCGTGGTTCCATGGTGTTTATACTTGCGTACTATTGTTTGTACAGATGAACGTGGTACCTTCAAGCATTTGGAAATTGCTCCCAAGGATGAACCAGACTTGTGGAGGTCTACAATTTCTTTTGAGTTCTTGGCTGATTTCTTTTGATTTTCCCATGATGTCAAGCAAAGAGGCACTGAGTTTGAAGGTAGGCCTTGAAATACATCCACGGGTACACCTCTAATTGACTCAAATGATGTCTATTAGCCTATCAGAAGCTTCTAAAGCCATGACATAATTTTCTGGAATTTTCCAAGCTGTTTAAAAAAGGCACAGTCAACTTAGTGTATGTAAACTTCTGACCCACTGGTATTGTGATACAGTGAATTATAAGTGAAATAATCTGTCTGTAAACAATTTTTGGAAAAATTACTTGTGTCATGCACAAAGTAGATGTCCTAACCGACTTGCCAAAACTATAGTTTGTTAACAAGAAATTTGTGGAGTGGTTGAAAAACGAGTTTTAATGACCCCAACCTAAGTGTATGTGAACTTCCGACTTCAACTGTATGCCATGTCACAATGCTGCCCTTGAAAACTGACTGCCATCTTAGACAAAAGATCATAAGATAGTCTTGACTTGAGGCTCTTCACCGGATGAGGAGAAGAAATGTTACAAGATGGGCATTACCAATTGTGCCAATTTGTCAGAACATGGACATAACACATGTAAAATTCTTTGCAAGTGCGTGAACAGGGAATTTTCTGAAGGAGGTCATTAGTTTGTCCTCCAGAATCGAGAAACTCTATACCAGTGGTATTACAGTTATGAAAATGTTGTCAAATCTCTTTACCCTGAATAGTGATATACTGATGTAATCCATTTATATAGAAAGTGAACTCTGAAAAACTAAAGTTTCCAACAAATGAGAAAGAACATGACTGAACAGTGAAATAAACACACAAATTAAATGTCAAGTGAAATATGAATCTTATTTATGGAATAAAAATAACAGGTTTAACTAAAACACTGCCATATAAAGTAAAACAAATGTTACAGCTTCCCCACACATCCCCAAATAAGGACCATTACCCAACCCCATCTCACTGCAGTCTGGCAACATAAGACATACTTCACATACTTATTATTTTTGAATAACTTCATTTGTTGTTAATTGTTGACATCTTATGAAAAACAATGTCCTGGGTAATTTTCTAATGAACTATGGAGATGACATCAGATCCCTACAGCACACAAAAACATTGTGCCATGACAGTATCCTGAAAACCAACTAAATGCAAATGGTGTATATTTCTGATGTTAGATGAAGGGGGTTAGTTTATGTGACAAAAACTAAACACATAACAGCAAACGCATGCCAGACAAAATAAAAAAAAACAAAAAGTGGGAAAGAGTATGGAAGCCACCACCATATTGAAGGTGTGTGTTTGGTGGTTACCCCCTGAACAAAAAAGTAAAGTTGAACAGATAATTCCAAAAACAAAACACTGTCCCAAAACAACACTCCATTACCGGAGTGTACATTTACACTGAATGAGGAGTGTGTGATTTTGGCCAGTCTGTGGTGAAAAGCATTAAAAAGGACTCAAGATCAAAATACTTGTGTGATGATGGAGCTGACAAATCACACACAACACCTGGGGAAGATGAAGACATGGGTGAAAGAATGTCCCCCATTATTAGAAATACACAGAGAAAAGACAAAGACAAACAGCACAGAGGGTTTGTGCGAGGCTGGTTCCAGGTCTTGCTACTTTTTGGTTGTTTTGCGGATCAATGCCATTCTCTGGATGAGACAAATGAAAAACATGCTCAATCACTATTGCATTTAGGTCATTTTTTCGTAGACATTCTTATCCAGAGCACCGTACAGTCAGTGCATTCAACTAAGGTTGGTAAGACAACCACATATTAGTCCCATATTAAATTCTGGAAATTATTTTCAATACTTCCTAAACAAACAATACACCAAAAATAATAATTACATAATACATGTACAATGCTGTGAAACAGTATTTGCCCCATTTCTAATTCTCTACTTTTGCATATTTTTGATACTGAATGTTATATCTTCAACCAAAACCTAATATTAGACAAAGGGAACCTGAGTGAACAAATAACACAACAATTACATACTCATTTCCAGTGGTGTAAAGTACTTTTAAGTAAAAATACTTTAAAGTGCTAAATAAGTAGCTTTTGGGGTATCTGTACTTTACTATTTATATGACAACTTTTACTTCACTACATTCCTAAAGAAAACAATGTACTTTTTACTCCATACATTTTCCCTGACACCCTAAAGTACACGTTATATTTTGAATGCTTAGCAGGACAGGAAAATTGTCAAATTCACACACACATCAAGAAAACATTCCTGGTCTGATCTGGTGGACTCACTAAACACAAATGCTTCGTTTGTAAAGATGTCTGGCCCACACATCCATGCAGAACTGCTTTAGCAACATGTGGGTTTTCAAGCATGAACTGCTCATTTCAAGTCCTGCCACAACATCTCAATTGGGATTAGGTCCGGACTTTGACTAGGCCATTCCAAAACTTCGAATGGGCTGCTTTTTAGCCATTTTCATGTAGACTTGATTGTGTGTTTTGGATCATTATCTTGCTGCAGGACTCAGCTGCGCTTCAGCTTCAGCTCACAGACGGATGGCCTGACATTCTCCTGTAGAATCATCTGATACAGAGCAGAATTCATGGTTCCTTCTAGGGCTGGGTGATATGGCCAAAATCTCATATCCCGATATAGATAATTTCATATCCCGATAACGATACATATCACATTTGCTGTAAATTCAATGAATAAATTGTTTATATAAAATGACCACATGTAAAGGCCTATTTCTTATTACATTTTGAATTATACTCAACAAATAAAAGGTACTTACTCATATTTGATTATTTCTCCTTTTATTTACAACCTTTGCGCAAATGTTCAATTAAGCATGTAACAAAATATAAAATATTAATGTATAAAATCTAAATATATATATATATATATATATATATATATATATATATATATATTTGTGGGCTTGCCTGTTTTGTATGTTATTTTGGCATTAATGTGTCACATATCAATTTGCATTTGGTACCTTGGATCGAGTGTGAGCACCAACTCACGAAACCCCCGTTCTCAACCGTGTAAATTGGGGCCATGTCTTTGCAGATGTAAGTTGTAATGGCAGCTGTTCTCTCCCATCTTCGTGATTCTTTGCCATATGGTGTGCCGCGGGCAAAAGCCTCTTGCGAGTAGGGGGTTTGTTTTGAGCACTCGACTGTACTTTTTTGGGTCTCACCTGTAGACTCTTTCCGTACTGTTTCACATGATTATTGCGTAGGTGGTAAAAGAGGTTAGTGATGTTTGAGCCTGTTGTTGGGACCGGCCTGCGGCATATTTTGCAGAGGACGGTTTTCTGGTCCATGTCAGACTTATCATACCCAAACCACGTCCATGGGACCAAAGTAGCCCCTCTTTTAGGTAGGAGCTCCTTGCTCTGTGTCACGTTCACTCTCCTCCATGTTTGTTTGTGTTGCAAATTTCCTCGTGTGGAAGAACGCAAAGCGTCGTCCAACTGACGACAAATATTGCCGTAAATAGTGATTTGCGACAACGAAATAAACGATAGAAAAACGTCTATCGTTTCATATTATGCTCTATCTTCACACGATATATATCGTCATATCGCCCAGCCCTAGTTCCTTCTATTAAGGCAAGTCGTCTAGGTCCTAGCAAAGCATCCTAAAACTATCACACTACCACCCACCACCATGCTTGACCATTGGTATAAGGTTCTTGCTGTGTAACTGGTTGTGCCACCTTTAGCTGAATGACTGCAACCAAATCTCATCGGAAAAGTTTACTCAAGTTTGCCAAAAAGCACCTGGATGATCATCAAGAATCTTTGAAGAATGTTCTTTGGATGACATGGGTCCCATTATGCCTGGTGAAAACCAAACATTGCATTCATTCTTCTAAGAGTCTTGTTGATCATCCAGGTGTTTTTTGGCAAACTTGAGTAAACTTTTCCGATGAGATTTGGTTGCATTCATTCAGCTAAAGGTGGCACAACCAGTTATTGAGTGTAAGGGGGCAATTACTTTTTCACACAGGGGAATTGGGTGTTGCATAACTTTGTTAATTAATAAAATAAGTACATCTTTCTTTGTTACTTGTAAACTCAGGTTCCCTTTATCTAATATTATGTTTTGGTTGAAGATCTGATAACAATCAGTATCAAAAATATTGAAAAATGGAAAAACTCAGAAATGGGGAAAACTTTCACAGCACTGTTCATTTAAATTATTGAACGTTTAGCACAATTCATTAGTATAAATGTGAACCCTGGATGTGATCAAGAAGAAAGAGTGACAAACAAACCTGTTTGTGCGCCTCTGTCGTACAAGCCTTCTTATACGGCCGAATCTCATCTGAACCATAGCCAGGAATCCACATGTTCCATTGGCGCTCTGTTGAGTGGCAGACAACACAGGGAGTGAGAATAAAAAATACACTCAACAGGAAATGGTCCATTAACTTCATCCACCTTTTATATGCATATCTTTAAAACTCAAAACTGCTCTCAAGACTCTGTTCATTTTTGGCATAGTAAATTAATCATTCCAGTAATGGAGACAAACACTGCTTATGCCACAATAGCTGCCAGGGCTCTACGGTACGACCATTTTACTCATATATGCACCTGGAATTTTTATTTAGAAGCACCAGTGCACCTAGAAAAATTAAGGATTCCAGCGTTATTACCGCTAATATTGTGATCCTAAATTTCTTTGTGTGCGCCAACATTTCTCAACTTAGGCGCACACGTGCTCCTTGTAAAAAAGTTCAGCATATAGCCCTGACTGCAGCTGCTGCAACCATTTTTTTTTATTTCACCTTTATTTAACCAGTTAGGCTAGTTGAAAACAAGTTCTCATTTACAACCGCAACCTGGACAAGATAAAGCAAAGCAGTGCGACACAAACAACACAGAGTTACACATGGGATAAACAAACACAGTCAATAATACAATAGAAAAAGTCTATAAACAGTGTGCAAATGAGGTAAGATAAGGGAAGTGAGGCAATAAATAGGCCATAGTGGCGAAATAATTACAATATAGCAATTAAACACTGAGTTGATAGATGTGCAGAAGATACTTGCATTTAAGAGCAGTTGGAGGCCACGGAAGGAGAGTTGTATGGCATTGAAGCTCGTCTGGAGGTTAGTTAACACAGTGTCCAAAGAAGGGCCAGAAGTATACAGAATGGTGTCGTCTGCGTAGTGGATTAGTGAATCACCAGCAGCAAGAGCGACATCATTGATGTATCCAGAGAAAAGCCAGTATCAGCCTGTACTTTTACTCACCCAGGTGTAGCTGAACGTCCTTCACTTCTAAGGTGTTGGATTTGCGATGGCGGGCCAGTTGACAGGCAGCCGTCACCACACTGTCAATGAAGTCATCTGCAATCTGCAGCAGCATCTGAGAGGAAGACAGATGGGGGACCTCAGGTCACAAGTGATGAGGCTCCAAAACATTGCATGCATTGTGGTTTGGGACGCCATCTTCAGTGAAAGACACTTCTGAGCTAGGAAGCATACCTCCTCCACATCCTCATCGAGCTGCTCATTGGGGTCAATCTCTCTTACGAGGTCCTGCAGCTTCTTTTTACTCAACACCTGAGTGGAGGGCAAACAGGTTGTTCGTCATAGTCAATGGTGCACTAGAAGCAGTCAAGCAGAGTGGCTACACGCTCATTGTACACCCTGAAACTTGGCATCTGGCTAGGGAGATGAACATAGAAGGCATGTTTTTACAGAACCAACCAGCACATGAAACTGAAGGATTGGCGTCAATGTATGTAAAGACAAGTAGTAATTGTACCTTACAGTTATAGTGAATTCTTTGAACAATTCTATTGAAAAACGTCACCCAGCAAGAGTATACCATGGTAGTAATTATTAGCCACCAAATGGAAGAATCCAAACTGAAACAGGGAGGGACTTCCTGTCCAATAAGAAAGATACATTTTCATTTTCTGTCGCAAAACTTTTTACAGCATGCCCCAGGTTGGTGATGAGGAGATGGATAGGAGGACTCACCTGACTTCCTTCTGGGCTGATTCTGCCGGCAGGGCCAGGTGTGCCCATCACCTTCCCTGGGGCGGCGGTGTTGCTATTGGCCATGCTGGTGGCGAGAGGTGGTGTTGATGAGGCCTCGGCTTTCACGGTGAAGAAGTTGGAGTGGTTGGACTGTGGTTGGTACTGGGTCATAATCTGCCAGACCTAGGATGTCAGATGGTGGGGCCTCTCTCTGGGTCTGCACTGTCGTCGTAAGGACCAGGTCCGTGAAACTGGAATCAGAAGGGAAAAGTGTGAGAAAAAAAGCTCCTTGCGCCCTCAATCAACAAGCACACAGAATGCCAGGGTGAGGACAGACTGGTACATGGGATATGACTAGGGCCTTATAAAATGTGCGTTGTGGAGAACGCCTACACTAAAGGGTAATTACAACCCCAAACCCACATTTCTTCTATTTTTCCCCAGACCTCAAAAGTGGTATCCTGATGTAGTTAATATTGTAGTCCACAACAATGCTTTAAGTGTGATTTTGAGCATGAAAACCTGAAAAACAAACATAATTTGGGAAAAAACATCTTATAGGGTCCTAGTCAAATCATGACATCTAGGTAGTTAGCTAGTCTGACATTTAAATAGCTAACTAAAACCTGGCATGATATTTCTATGGATATTTACTGAGTAGTTAAAAAAAACAAATATCACACATTGCGGCTGGCAAACAAGTAAACATTACACGTCTGCCAGTCAGTCTTACATTATCGCGTATGGGCATATCAACACTCACGTGACAGCTAAGTTAGCTAGCTGGCTATGTTTGTTGACTAGCTAGCCGGCCGACATGTTAACTGGATAACTATTTATTGAGTACATGTTGATTGTATGATATCGTGAGACAAGCGTTAAATTTAACTTAAAGGAATCCGTAATCACGTTGAAAAACTAACGTTGGTAACAAATGCATCCCAACCACAGCTAATTTCAGTTAACATCAGTTAGTTAGCAGGCTAACATGGTTTAGCTAGGTAACGTTACAGATTTAGCAAATATTCAGCTTGAAGACATTTTCCATGGAATGGTCCAAGCAAGCGTATCTACATATAGCAAATAAATACCTTTAGCCAGCTAGATACCTGCTAACACAACATGGGGAGGATCTCAATTGCAGACGTCATCTATCATCTACCTCCTTCTCAAAAACCATTGGAGGAGAGGGTCCGAAGGGCGGGACCTCTGGCTTTGTCATCCAATGTGTTTCTGAGAAGGAAAGAGGACGCGAGCAGTAAATAACTGGGATCTTCCCATAATCATTACGCTGTGCAAGCTTGCTGGACAAATATGCAAGCTTGATGTACAAGTCATCTCTCTCTCTCTCTCTCTCTCTCTCTCTCTCTCTCTCTCTCTCTCTCTCAAAAAAAAAAAGTATATATATATATGCGTGTGTGTATTTTAAATACTTACATGACAAAATAAACACTATCTCCCCATGTTTTAAACTAGCTAATTTAAGTCCACACAACACAAACCCGTCTATGGCTAGAAAGTCCGATTTATTTCTTATGTATTTCCGGTACACCCAAATTGACGTACTTCTCCCCCCAGTGTCTGATGAGGGAAATGTTGCACAATGTAGCAACGCCCACTTCCGCTCTACTTCCTACCCGATACATAGCTTCCTGTCTCGATCACGTCCTGTCAGCCTGATTGTAGCCATAGCAGCTTCGAAGTCCCTCGTTTTATTATCTCAGTATATTAATATAATCATATTTTTATAGCGTTTTTTTATTGTTATAATTCTTGTTGAAAATTATGTTTATCCCTTCAGTTAGGGATTTTTGTAATTCGATTATTTTGTTCTGTGTCTTTTTTGGTCTCTTCGCTAGCTAGCTATTAACATTCTAACTAGTAAGGTGACTCGCAATTAGCCAACGCCTCCCTCCCCTACCAATCATGGCACTGTTTTACTCAGGACGCTCGTAAAAGCTACCAAAGATCACATTGACGGATGTACATCGTCTGGCCAAGATAAGTAGCAAAGCACCGAACTCCAAGTTAAAAGCAAGGATTCAAACTTTGTGTCCAGTTACCTTTTCAACTATGAAGGTAAGTATAGCCAAGTTGCCTATCAGATCAGACAAGGACGTTTACTCAAGGCTGTAACGTAGTTTAAGACATGCCTTTTACAGTAGCTAGCTAACATGATTGCTCTTTCTTTTTATTCCAAAACAGCTTCGAACAGGGCCAACGTGACAGGAGAGGTCAGCATAAGGGCTTGCTGCTATAGGTCCATGAGGAAAAATTAGAAACCACACAGTTTGAGTGTAGGGTGAAAAGGCAGGTGTTTGTGACACACTATATGCAGGTTACACAGTCAGAGATGAAGCCTAGTCTTAGACTAAGGAGTTCCTGTCAATGGAGATCTGCATTAAGAGGCATTGCTTAGTCTAGGAATAGGCTTTAACCCATGTCTATCAAACCGTTCTTAGTGTAGTAATTGTTCAGTTGTTTTCCTTGCTGTTTATGTGAGCTCTGTTATGTTGGACGCATTAGATTACAATTAAACAAGGACATATACCATTAATAGAAAAGTTTAAATCCGTATTGTTGTAATGAATTTAGTGGCTGTTGCATGTTGCGGCAGTCATTTCTGTTTGCGTTGAGTGATTTTAGTCTAATCATTTTCTTTTTATATCTCTGCGTGGGTTATACTGAAGCCCTCTGAGCCACTAACAATGACACATCACCACACAGTTGCATTACTATTCTAGTCTGCACACTAAGATGGGAACACCAGTCGTCCCATCTGTGCACAGCTGCACAGAGGCCGAGCAGCAGTGGCATAAGCCAAGGACTATGGTATGTTTTAATAGCTATACCACATATCAAAATCATATGGTTATAATCCCATCACAATGCTAATAAATTATTTAATGAAAACTTAAATCGTCTCATGATTAGATTTAGAATAGTGCCCTTGTACTTTCTTTTTACAGGGTCTGCAACCTGGGCCCATAGGCAAAATGACCATCACCAAGGCCACCAAAAACCGCATGGCAGAAGGAGGGATTAGGTGAGTATTCCCTAATAGCCAGTATAATAGGTAGTAAGTAGCTGGTCATATCCTATTAAACTTTGACTATATAAAATTATTTAATTTCAGGTGGTTTCAAGTACATTGTTTAGATTGGCTAACCACAGCGGCTGCTTTGCGGAAGTACAGCGCCCTTTTTGGAATGCTCCCTGACCTCTCAGTTCTCCAGATAGAAGAGGCATACAAGAACTTTGACCCTCTATCCAAGCTATTGATCTGCAGCATGGGGATGTCTGCTGAAAAGCTTTTAGTTGACTCCCACTTTGGAAAGGTATAGTTGGGGAGCCTCCTGTCTTACCAGCGGCCTCCAATCACAACGTGACCATAGTTCACTATAAGGAGACATCACCATTCCCTTTACTGCCCCTGGATGGCTACAGACTGGAGAGCAACTTTCAAGGCTGCACTTGTGCTCAATGAAGAAGACCAGTTTCACATAGTCTCTTCAGGTGAGAGAATACATAGAGACCCAGCGGTGTTCTCACTAATTAGAGAGAAGGGTGACTGGTACTACTTATGTGTACATGCAAAAGTTCTTAGGCAGGAAAGACTAAATAACAAGGGACAGGCTCCTTCATCTTTCAATTAATGAAAGGGAAACAAACCAACATCTGTCTGTGCAATTCATTAATAATTTAAAATAATTCAGTAAAATGTTTCTGTTCTCATCACTGTAAATAAAAACTCTAACATTTTGTTTGGAGTATAAGCAGAGGTGTTTATTATCAATAAAGGGACTACTGGTGTTAGACAATGTGGATGGTCACAGCAAAAAAAGGAAAGATGCATTGCAGTAGTAGCTCATTGCTCCTTGGCCCATGCCTTCACAAGAGGCCTAAACTGGTAGTTTTGTGAGAAGGCAAGCCACAGCCCAGATGCAGTTGATGCTTCCCATCAGTGACATGAGGATCTCTTGGACATGGTAATATTCCACTGGAATAGCAAAGGTACTGCTCGCTTTTTTAGACGTCGAAGCCCACTAAAAAGGTTCAATGAAATCTTCTTAAATTCCTAACTTTCAATAAAGATGCCGCACCAACTAATAATGTTAACGTCCTTAGCACTAACGTTAGCTAGGTACTGGTAGCTAACGTTTGCTAGCTAAATAGACAAAAGACAGAACCCAATCGAATGACAAAAATCTATAGAAATATGATTATATTAATATACTGGGGTAATGATAAAACGAGCGACTTCGAGGCTAGTATGGCTAACAAGTTGGCTCTAAGAGCCAGCTCGCATATCAGAAGAGCCGAATCTATTTACAAAAAAATGAAGATATGAATAATCAAAAGATTTTAAATGAATAGAATAAACTAATTCAAAGAACGAAAAAATAAATAAAAGAATATAGGCCTAAATACTCAAGTGCACACATTCGTTCTGACTGCTCAGACTAACAGCCTTACCTGTTGTTCCTGTCAATCAGACACGCAATGTCAACCAATGAACCGCGAGGAAGGGCTGAGCCAACTCACCCACTGTCACACACTTAGCAGCCGAGGAGAGAGAGGAAGGACAGCTGTGAAAACAACAGTTGGAAGCACAGTAGCATTTGGATGCATTTGTTAGAGCACAGTGTACATTTTGCCAAAACAAAATCTCATATAAAGCCGGTTCTACGCACAACCTACACCGGCATATGCGAACTGTGCACCCAACTGTGAAGCTAGCTGTAGCGAAGCTTCAAGAAGCTAGTGATAGTGGTGGAGCCACCACCTCCACACGTGGAGATGTATCCACTCAGTCAAGTAGGCCTACACCGCGACCCACAGCAACACAGTCTTCTATGGACCAGTTTATGCCAAAGTCTATGCAGCAAAACAAGGCCAAATTGATATTGCATTGGCCAAAATGATTGGCACCGATTTCCAGCCATTTTCGATCGTGGAGGACAGCGGTGTTAGAAATTATCGCAATAGTCTAAATCCAATGTACACAATTCCAAGCAGGAAAACCCTTTTAAAATCACTTATTCCACAACTGTACGAGAGCACACAGGCTTCAGTGCAGGAAAGAGTCCAAAAAGCTACTGCAGTTTGCCTTACCACTGACGGTTACATGTTACTTCATTGAAGATTTTTCAATGTCTAGCTGTCTTCTGGACTGCTTTGAGTTCAGCGACAGACACCTCGGAGGAACTGTTGAGTGGCCAGAGAATGGCAAGTAGATGGAAAAGTGGTCTGTTGTGTTAGCTACAATGCAGCTAACATAACCAAAGCAATGAACATTTTAAAATAGACCCATCATCCATGTCTTGCCCACACAATCAACCTGATTGTAAGAGATGCTCTGAAGGTGATGAAGCCCACTGGACAAAGTGAAAGGAGCTGTGGAATACTTCCACAGGAGCACAGTAGGTGCTGAAAAACTAAAGTCTACACAACGCCAGATGGGGATGCCTGAGCTGAGACCTAAACAAGACTGCACCACAAGGTGGAATTCAACATTTTATATGTTGAAGCGGTTTTTTGAGTCAAAGGATGCCATCATCTCTACCCTGGCCATTGTCAATGCACCTACATTTACATTACATTTTAGTCATTTAGCAGACGCTCTTATCCAGAGCGACTTACAGTAGTGAATACATACATTTCATGCATTTTTTTTTTTTTTTTTTTGTACTGGCCCCCCGTGGGAATCGAACCCACAACCCTGGCGTTGCACACACCATGCTGGCATTGCAAACACCATGCTCTACCAACTGAGCCACAGGGAAGCCTGTTGATGCTCTGACCCAAGATGAATGGGAGGTGGTGGAGGAGGTGTGCAGAGTCCTGGATCCCTTTGAGCAGGTCACTGTGGAGATCAGTGGAGAGGGCAGTTATTACTACATCATTATTTAATCCAGTATTATATATGTATATGAGCAGTAGATGAGAATGTAGTATCAGTAGACACAACATGAACCTGAACTAATAAGTTACTGTTCTCTCTCTTCAGCTATGTGACAGCCTAAAAAATGATACTCCTGTGTAAGGGTCTGTAGTGATCACAGCCAGCCGCCAGTGAGAAGCAAATGTTACCACAGGACATGTGACAGAGTTGATGGACACCCTATGTTCATCAACAGACAGAAAGTTCCATAGAATGGAATATAATCACGTGCTATAAGAAACCGCTGCACCAGGTTTAAGAAGTTAGCCTTCAGTGATGCCAGAGTGATTGATGAGGCTCTTCAAAGAATAACCTCAGCAGCAGGGAGGGACAACCCCAGCAGTCAGCTGGCTCGGGCAACAGGAAGAAGAGGGATCAGATGGAGCAGAAGCACCAGCAGTAGTGCCACAAACGTCTGCTGTTTATATGCTTTTTGACGAGAGCAACTGGGGATGCAGCACGAAGGAATCCCTCAGCCATAATGGAGGTCCGATCCTATTTGGAGGAGGCCCTCCAAAGATCTGCAGATCCTCTGAGCTGGTGGAAGAACAAGGCCTCGGTCTACCCACGGCTTACTAAAGTCATGACAGGGAGACTGCATATTGGCCACATCCGTTCCCTCTGAGATGGTCTTCTCGAAAACGGGACAAATAATTATTGAGAGAAGAAGCCGCATCAGCCCCTCAAAAGTGAGGTAGCTTGCATTTCTGATTGCAAATCTCTCATAAACGCAAAATATGGTCAGCATTGCTGTGTGCTGCTGGTTATAACATGGCAATAAAGAATAGAGCGAAAAGAGGGACCAGTTTAGTGTTTTAAGTAGGATGCTGCAGTTTTGCACATTATTTATTTTTCTTTGATCTGGTGCAATATTCTATTATTATGTTCAGATTGTATTCGTTTTGAATTGTTAGATTTATATGCACTTTGTTTATATACTTTAAATGCAAATGTTTAATAGCATTCTTTTTCATAACAAACCAATGCATTTATTAAATACATTGTGGTTATGGTAGAGTAGGATTTAATTTCATTTTATTAGAATTGTTTTAACACCAATCATAGTCAAACTATTGCAAACTGTTTGACTTGAAAAAATACATTTTGGGCGCCAAAAGACCCGGCTCTTTTTGGTGAGCTGAGCCGAACGAGCCGGCTCACTGAAAAGAGCCGGAATGCCCATCACTACTGGCAAGACGCGATCGGGACAGGAAGTTATGTATCGAGTAGGAAGTTGAGCGTTAGTGGGCGTTGCTATGTTGTGCAAAAGTCTATCTACAATATGAATGTGAACTCAATCCCCCAAAACTGATATCACGTGTAGCCTAGTCAATAACCCACAACTGGTCAGTGTGATTGTGTATGGGTAAATTTGGGCGTAACATAATTTAATACTAAATAAAAATTATTGGTTTTATGTTTTCACACATCATTTTCTTTACCACTTGATGTCAACAAAGCACGTTTGTGTGTCAGTTTTATTTAACCATAACACACACTTTTAGCTCTGTACACAAACATTTGAGGCCCAAATAAAATAGTGTTAAATATAATAGAAATAACTATTCGTCACAATTGTTTTACAGTACAAACATTCACATTTCAATGTCATTCAGTTCACTCTGTGAACATGAAGTTCTCATAAATTCTTTAAAAAATATCACAGTAAAAAAGAAAATAGTAAGCATTATCTAAACAGATTAGTCACAACTTGATACAAGATAATACACTGTAATCAGACAGTCATATTGCTGTTTCCAATATATGCTCTTTTTTTGTACAGCTCCTGTAAAACAAAGATTTCAACTGTATAACAAGTTCATATGACACTTCAATGTGCATTTCAGCTTTCAAATATGTTAAACTTTGATTTGTAATTCATATTTTACTTTTTGTGCTGTTTTATTTACGAAATATATTAGATATTGGAATCAATATATAGCCTTTAGCCATTCAATGCTAAAACATTAGACACATTTTCTTGTAAATAACAGGTCATCAACGTTGGATGGTACTGGTCATGAATGGTCCCTGCATTGCCCATTAACCTCTCTGGGCCAGTGGGACGCTTGCGTCCCACCTACTCAACAGCCAGTGTAATCCCGTGGCGTGATATTCAAATACCTTAGAAATGCTATTACTTCAATTTCTCAAACATATGACTATTTTACACAATTTTAAAGACAAGACTCTCGTTAATCTAACCACACTGTCCGATTTCAAAAAGGCTTTACAACGAAAGCAAAACATTAGATTATGTCAGCAGAGTACCCAGCCAGAAATAATCAGACACCCATTTTTCAAGCTAGCATATAATGTCACATAAACCCAAACCACAGCTAAATGCAGCACTAACCTTTGATGATCTTCATCAGATGACAATCCTAGGACATTATGTTATACAATACATGCATGTTTTGTTCAATCAAGTTCATATTTATATCAAAAACCAGCTTTTTACATTAGCATGTGACTAGCATGTGACTAGCATTCCCACCGAACACTTCCGGTGAATTTACTAAATTACTCACGATAAACGTTCACAAAAAACAAATTATTTTAAGAATTATAGATACAGAACTCCTTTATGCACTCGCTATGTCCGATTTTAAAATAGCTTTTCGGTGAAAGCACATTTTGCAATATTCTGAGTAGATAGCCCGGCCATCACAGGCAAGCTATTTTGACACCCACCAAGTGTGGTACTCACCAAACTCCGATTTACTATTAGAAAAGTTTGATTACCTTTGCTGTTCTTTGTCAGAATGCACTCCCAGGACTTCTACTTCAATAACAAATGTTGGTTTGGTTCCAAATAATCCATAGTTATATCCAAATAGCGGCGTTTTGTTCGTGTGTTCAAGACACTATCCGAAGGGTAAAGAAGGGTGACGCGCCCGATGCGTTTCGTGACAAATTTCAAAATATTCCATTACCGTACTTCAAAGCATGTCAACCGCTGTTTAAAATCAATTTTTTATGCTATTTTTCTCGTAAAAAAGCAAAAATATTCCGACCGGGAGTCGTTGTTTTCGTTCAAAGAGAGAGAAAGTAAACATGGTGTCGGCTCGTGCACGGGCCTCCAGTCTCATTGTCCTCAGATCGACTACTATCCAAATGCGCTAATGTTTTTCAGCCAGGGCCTGCAAAGCCACCATTTATCGTTCTGGCGCCTTCTGAGAGCCTATGGGAGCGTTAGAAAATGTCACGTTATGCCAGAGATCCCCTGTTTTGGTTAGAGATGATCAAGAAGGCCAAGAAATAGTCAGAGAGAGCGCTTCCTGTTTGGAATCTTCTCAGGTTTTGGCCTGCCAAATTAGTTCTGTTATACTCACAGACACCATTCAAACAGTTTTAGAAACTTTAGGGTGTTTTCTATCCAAATCAAAAGGGTTCCCATGGGCGCCCACGTCATAGTAGTAATGGCCCTCCCCCTGTGACCAACTTCCCAAGCCTCTCTTTGGGTCAGTTTCTACCATAGAAGACCCAAACCACTTTGTAAAGACTGTTGACATCTAGTGGAAGCCTTAGGAAGTGCTAAATGATTAATAAGTCCCTGTGTGTTTCAATGGCAAAGCTTGAAAGTGATTCCACACATCAGATTTCCACTTCCTGTTAGGATTTGTCTCAGGGTTTTGACTGCCATGAGTTCTGTTATACTCAGACACCATTCAAACAGTTTTAGAAACTTTAGAGTGTTTTCTATCCAAATCTACTAATTATATGCATATTCTAGTTACTGGGCAGGAGTAGTAACCAGATTAAATCGGGTACGTTTTTTATCCGGCCGTGCAAATACTGCCCCCTATCCCCAACAGGTTAATTAAGGTGGCCTAAGGGTTGGGAGTGCCAAGCAGAGAGCAGCCAATGGTGCCACCAAATGCGTACTGGTACTCCTCATATGTGTGCTGTAGCAGCAGGGAGTCAGACAACAGGGGCTCAGGCTCAGTGTAGGCCACACTGGCCGGGTGTGGGCCATTGGCATGGCGAGATGTAGTGCAATAGCCATTGGGAAACTCTCTGTGAGAGGGGCAGTCATACTGGGCCTGGGTTATTGTGGTCATTGTCCCTGTCGAAACCATAGGCAGTACATGTTTGTTGTTGTGTAGTGTCCCTGTGGAGTTGCCAGATTGGGATCTGGTCACTGAATGGGGTGGCATACTTGGGCTCAGTGTGCTCTAGGAGCTTTCCAGGGGTGTCATAGTGACTTGAAAGTGAAGGGGACGGTGTAGCCCTACTCCACTGTGAGCCGGAAGGTGGAGCCAAGCTTCTGCCCCCCAGCCATCACATCTGGCTCTGCATAGTTTAAGAAGCAGAAACACAACAAACATGAAGGTGTCATAGCGCTCACATATTATTTATAGTTCTATGATGCACCAGAAACATATAGCTGAAGTAACATCCTTAATTTCAGAAAGGGTAACGGGGTTAAGGATTGTAATGACAACATACCCCAGTACTGTACACGCAGGGCTCCCGAGTGGCGCAGTGGTCTAAGGCACTGCATCTCAGTGCTAGAGGCGTCACTACAGATACAGCCTGGGTTCGAACCAGGGTATCACAACCGGCCGTGATTCAGAGTCCCATAGGGCGACGCACAATTGGCCCAGCGTCGTCTGGGTTTGGCCGGTGTAGGCCTTCATTGTAAATAAAATTTGTTCTTAGCGGACTTGCCTAGTTAAATAAAGGTTAAATGTTTTTTACAGTACTGGCATTAGGGCTCATA
Organism: Salmo trutta; assembly: GCF_901001165.1. Lineage (NCBI taxonomy): Eukaryota > Metazoa > Chordata > Actinopteri > Salmoniformes > Salmonidae > Salmo > Salmo trutta. The sequence continues at coordinate 41,730,640 of NC_042959.1, forward strand.
AGGGGGAAAATACATTCAAATTCAAGTGTTGCTCTGTACTCTCTCCAGCCATGTCTTGAAAGGGCCTCCCTCATACTCAGTAGGGCTCATATCATGGGCATTGTTGAGCCCCTACAAGAGCTCTGTGGCTGGGATGAGGGCTGACAGGGGAGGCCTCAGACCCTATTCCGTACCCAACCTCCGAGAAGGAGCTATTTTAATTAGAGACACCTATAATTGTCTTAGCGACTGACCCTCTGTCTTGTTTATCACTGGCCTTCTCATTGTAGGGCCCCCTCATCTCTGGGAAGGAGGGGGAGGCTGTGCTTCCCTGGCATGAGTGCCTTTGATCCAGCACCTATTAAAGGGTCTCTTTTAGAGCGGGCTCCGCAGACCAAAGAAAGGAATGTTTATACTGCAATTGTGAGACTGACTAAGGGAAGGGGAAGAATGGGCAGCCCATGGAGAAAGCTGTTTGCTTGTCGAGAGATGAGGTGGGACTGAAAGACGGTGATGGACTCAGAGTCATCGATGGCTGGAGGGAGGGAGTTCCAGAGCCTAGGAGCAACCCTGGAGCTTGGACCTGGGAATGTCAAGGTGGCCTGCTGTGGTGGAACGGAGTGAGCTTGGAGGTTGGTGCGGCAGGTAGCCTAGCGGTTAGAGGTGAGCCAGCAACCGGAAGGTTGCCAGTTCTAATCCTATGGGCCACTGCCTGCTGTTCTGCCCTTGAGCAAGGCACTTAACCCCCCACGGGAGAGGGAGGTCTTGACTTTGGCAATGTTGCAGAGGTGGAAGAGGGTAGAGTCCAGGCTGATGCCAAGGTTACATGCATGAGGGGCCTCAGTGTGTGGCCATTGAGGGTCCGGTTTGTGAGGTATGATTGTAGCCTGGTGAGGAGGATCTGATGGCTCACTGTCAAAAGCGGAACTTAGATCGAGAAGAATCAGGATGTTGAGGGCATCAGCAGAGGTGAGGAGGTCATTGACAACTTTGAGGAGTGCAGTTTCAGCTCTGCGAAGGTGGCGGAAACCAGACTGGAAGGGCTCGATTAGCAGGTGGGTTTGGAATTGGGAGGCAGCAGTCCATTCCAGTCTTGGCAAGGAAGGGGAGCAGGACATAAAATTGTATTTTTGGTCCACCAGCCATTGTGTCAGGTAGACAAATCTGAGTAGCTGGTATATATTTATTTTTTTACCAGCCAAAATATTTTTGTTGTTGCTAAAATTACACCATCAAAAAACAGATGAGCATGCTTTGTATGTTTCTAAAACAAATGTATTACCATTAAGAAGTAATGTGGTATATTGTTTAATTTCATTTTTTGTGACCCGAGTCTTTTAACCAAATTTCACAAATGAGACAAAAATGTTCACCTGACCCTTTAAGGGTGTGAGGTTACATGGTAGCATGACTCCAGTCATATTTGTGCCTGTGAGATTGAGTCTGGCTAGTTGAAACGTTGTCTTCTCTTCCCTAACAGTTGAAACTCAAACATAGAAAAACAACCTAATTTGTGAACAAAACTATGTAAATAGCCAAGAAACATGAGGACAAAACCTCACTTCAGTAGACTTTCATTTCAAATAAATTAAACCAACTTTTATGCCTCTGGAAAAGTAAAAAAGAAACAGTGAGCAAAGCGCAAGAATACCTTTTGGGTAAGGAATACTTTTTCATGTGTGCAGCTTTTTTCTTATAAAAGACAAGACAACAAATTAAATTAATAAAACTACACCATAATTATATGCCGTTGAAGTCGGAAGTTTACATATATTTAAACGGATGTCTTGAGATGTTGCTTCAATATATCCACAAAAATGTTATTCCTCATGATCCATCTATTTTGTGAAGTCCACCAGTCCGTCCTGCAGCAAAGCACCCCCACAACATGATGCCACCACCCCTGTGCTTCACGGTTGGGATTGTGTTCTTCGGCTTGCAAGCATCCCCCTTTTTCCTCCAAACATAACGATGGTCATTATGGCCAAACAGTTCTATTTTTGTTTCATCAGACCAGAGGACATGTCCCCATGTGCAGTTGCAAACTGTAGTCTGGCTTTTTTATGGCGTTTTTGGAGCAGTGGCTTCTTCCTTGCTGAGCGGCCTTTCAGGTTATGTCGATATAGGACTTGTTTTACTGTGGATATAGATACCGTAATTTCCGGACTATTAAGCGCACCTTAATATAAGCCGCACCCACTGAATTAAAAAAAACATATTATTTTGAACATAAATAAGCCGCACATGTCTATAAACCGCAGGTGCCTACCGGTACATTGAAACAAATGAACTTTACACAGGCTTTAACGAAACACGGCTTGTAACAAAAAATACAAAATTAGCAGTAAGCTTTAGTTGTCTTTTTGCACTGAGTCAATTCCTCCCGCTGCTGTTTCCAACGTCTTATCATCGACTCATTAAGACCAAGCTCCCGTGCAGCAGCTCTATTTCCTTTTCCAACAGCCAGATCAATCGCCTTCAACTTGAAAGCTGCATCATATGCATTTCTCCATGTCTTTGCCATGATGAGGGTGACAAAATGACTACCGTAATCAGAATGATGGGAAGTTTGAGAGCGCTCGATTTAATCTAAACAGTAAACAAAAAAGTTGTTTGACCTTAACCTGTTCGGCAATTTCATTGGTCTAATGAAAGCTTCATGCCGCCAAAAATCTGAGCACGTCACAGAATGTGTTTTTTTTTTTTAGAAAAAAATGTGAAAGCGGGAAAAATCCATATATTAGCCGCGTCATTCTTTAAGCCGCGAGGTTCAAAGCTGGGGAAAAAGTTGCGGCTTATAGTCCGGAATTTACCGTACTTTGTACCTGTTTCCTCCAGCATCTTCACAAGGTCCTTTGCTGTTGTTCTGGGATTGATTTGTATTAGTAGGACAAATGTCAAACTTGATAATGCTTTATGGAAAGCTGAGAAATACAAAAAAAGTATGATCAACTGATGAACAAAATGGAGAGACAAGATTCCCCAAAGACAAAACAGCAAATGAAGGGAACTCCGAAGAACTTGAAGGATTTTATTGTTTCAAAATGCCATCATTGCAGAGTTAAAACAAAAATATAAAAAAAATGTGCATTGCCAAGGACAAACAAGTGGCTTCAAAAATGCTCAGAGGCAACATCCTGAGAAAGTATGGCCTGGCCAAAGATGCAAACAGAGAATTTTGCTTTTCAGCAAAAGCAATGAGGGCAAATGAAAACAGGCCATCAAGTCTTCAATACTCCAGGAAAAAGCAGTGTAACATAATTACCACAGCCACAGAAGAGAATCTTTAGATTATATGAATGTGGTGACAACAGTAGAGCAACAACAGGGGAAAAGGACACACTAACGAGGAACAAGAAGAAAAAGCAGAAGTGCTTCTTGGAATGGAACAACCCAGAAACTTTATCAAAAGTTTAAGAGGGAATATTCAGAAATTCAAATTTCCTACTGTGAATTCTGCAAAATATGTCCTTTTTGGGTTGTCAAGCCAACGATTCTGGATAGGGACACATGCCTCTGGAAAACCCACGCCAACCTCCAGTTCATGGCGGACAAACTACAGTATCACAAAGTGATCAGCTGCAGCAATTGAGAAAGTTTGAGTCTTTGTGCTGTGAGAACCTGAAGAAAGAGTGCATGTATAGAGAGTGCTCCCTTTGCCAAGCAAAAGAGCTTAAAACATCTGACTTTGATGCTGGTGAGCAGAAATGGTGGTTTGAGTGGAAAAACAAAGCTGAAGAGAGAGAGAAGAAAAACAGAGGGAAACATGGAGAAGTTCACTGTACATTTGACAGTAAAAGAAAAGGTGGACCAAGATGGAAAATTCAACTCATCTCAAAGCACCATCCAGCCCATTGAAGATCTAAGTGAAGCATTGATTGGAAAGTGGTGTGTGGTGGAGTATGATCAGGACGTTTACCCTGGTATCGTGCAAGATGTTCACGCAGAGTGGTGCTCTTGTAAAAACCATGAGCTGCGTTGACCCCAACCGTTTCTTTTTGGCCAATGAGAGACGACATCATATGGTACAGACCACAGCATGTGCTTGGACTAGGCCCTGAGCCCCATCCAGTGACCAGAAAGCACATGGAGCTAGATGCCTTGGTCTGGGAGGAACTTAGCTCTCTTTCTAAGCCTTAGATTCCCTTGGAAATCTAAGGCTACATTCAAAGCAGGGCATAAAATCATACATTAAATAAAACATGTGTAGCTCTCAATTAACTCTTCCCTCTATATATGTGTGGACAACAACGACAAATATGCTGTTTTATTTGACCGCACGGATCATCATTAGGCCACTAAAGGAGTGTTATTATAATTAATATGAATATATTATTTGCATGCAATAAGTAATGTTGGTTGAGAGTGTAAAATTATTTAGCATAATAAATATGTAGAAATCAATGCACACGTTGTACCAAATGGTGGCGGACTTTTACAGTTATACAGTTACTTTTACAAAAATATTAAGTCAGTTAAAATCAAATTATTATTTAGAGTGACAGTGGGTTAAATGCCTTGTTCAGGGGCAGAACGACAGATTGTCCACTCAGGGATTCGATTTAGCAACCTTTCAGTTACTGGCCCAACGCTCCAACCACTAGGCTACCTGCCGCCCCTAAACAGAGCGCACATAGTTTTATTAGGCTATGGGCTCAACCATCTATTTATATTAGCACTCAAATTCAGAAAATATAGGGAATGTTTCTCACCAGCTCCGCATAGGAGGGTAAGCTATTTATTCCCTTGTATCTTTTCTCGTCAATGTATAGAATAGTATAAGATCTGTAGAGCAATAGACAACCAAATACATTAGACTAGCTATCTTTTTTTATCCATCACTTATAGTTTTATTGAGATAATTACTCTGAGCCTTGACTGGATGATTATCAAATAACTATAAATTGTAAGCTATTATATTTATATAATAAAAGTTGTGGAATTTAGTTGGTACTGTAAACTGAGTTTAATCGACGAATAGCCTACATAAATTAACATATTCACAGATTATCTTCATTTTAATGTTGTGTGGTGCTTACTTTATTGAAGATATTGTCATCACTTTCTATGTTCTTTTTTGTTGGCTGAGGGCTACACACATTGTCCACATTTGAAATTTTCTAAAGTGGCTATTAGTGACATAAATAGACAATGTGCTCCTGCTGCAATTTCCAGTTTTCAGAAGGTATATATCATAGATTATAGATCAATCAGATGATGCATGAGTTTAATTCAAGTTTCTTATAAAAATCCTCATTAACAAGGTAGCTGTCGTATTGGTAAATTAAAGGTACACTGCCCTTCTTTGGTAACTCATTCTTATTGGCAAAGGGTGAGTTGTGTGTACCAATCCTCGTTTGGAGCTGTTCTGCTTGTGTTAGCCATTCCAAGTATTTACGACAAACTGAGTATCCTTTCCATTGCTGAGCATCCTTTTAATTTGTGTCAAAGATGAAATATTTTATGCAAAAACCCTGTCACACATACAGTTGACTTCAGCAAAAGGGGTGCGTGCAAGTAGTTAACAACACTAGCTTTGATAGGGATTAAATTAATATAAGGGTACAGCTATAGCCTAGTTGTAACAACACTGGCTCAGTGCTCCGGTGACTAACTCTCTTCCACACATGGGGTGGATCAAACCAAAGCCACAAATATCTCTGGGTCTGTCTGGAGTAAACAATCCCGATAGTTCAAAGGTAATCTGTGATGTCATGGTGGCATTCCATTGCCGGTCTAGAGGCAGATAGTGAACTCTCATCTGTGTTTACCTATGTGGTCCAGGGCCAGTAACCGAAAGCTCGCTGGTTTGAATACCCAAGCCGACAATGTGAAAATCTGTGGATGTGCCCTTGAGCAAGGAACATAACTCTAATTTGCTCCAGGGGCGCTGTACTACTTTTACATTTTTTATTTCACCTTTATTTAACCAGGTAGGCTAGTTGAGAACAAGTTCTCATTTACAACTGCAACCTGTCTAAGAATAAAGCAAAGCAGTTCGACACATACAACAACACAGAGTTACACATGGAATAAACAAACATACAGTCAATAATACAGTAGAAAAAAATCTATGTACAGTGTGTGCAAATTAGGTAAGATAAATGAGGTAAGGCAATAAATCCGCCATGGTGGTGAAGTAATTACAATATACCAATTAAACACTGGAGTGATTGATGTGCAGAAGATGAATGTGCAAGTAGAGAAACTGGGGTGCAAAGGTGCAAGATAAATGAATAAATAAATACAGTATGGGGATGAGGTAGTTGGATGGGCTATATTACAGATGGGCTATGTACAGGTGCAGTGATCTGTGAGCTGCTCTGACAGCTGGTGCTTAACCTGTTATGGATAGGGGGCAGTATTTTCACGGCCGGATAAAAAACGTACCCGATTTAATCTGGTTACTACTCCTGCCCAGAAACTAGAATATGCATATAATTAGTAGATTTGGATAGGAAACACTCTAAAGTTTCTAAAACTGTTTGAATGGTGTCTGTGAGTATAACATAACTCATATGGCAGGCCAAAACCTGAGAAGATTCCATATAGGAAGTGCCCTGTCTGACAATTTATTGTCCTTCTGTAGCATCTCAATCGAAAATACAGCATCTGTGCTGTAAGGTGACATTTTCTAAGTCTTCCATTGGCTCTCAGAAGGCGCCAGAAAGTGGAATGACGTGTCTCCTGTCTCTGGGCTAAGAACAGCAGGAGTATTTGTTAGTGGTCAGGCTGTGAACAGTGACACTGGAGATGCGCGTCCACGAGACTACTAAATTGTTTTCTTTCAGCCTTTGAATGAATACAACGTCGCCCGGTTGGAATATTATCGCTATTTTACAAGAAAAATAGCATACAAATTGATTTTAAACAGCGTTTGACATGCTTCAAAGTACGGTAATGGAATATTTTGAATTTTTTTGTCACGAAATGCGCTCGCGCGTCACCCTTCGGATAGTGACCTCAACGCACGAACAAAACGGAGCTATTTCAATATAACTATGGATTATTTGGAACCAAAACAACATTTGTTGTTGAAGTAGAAGGCCTGGGAGTGCATTCTGACGAAGAACAGCAAAGGTAATCCAATTCTTCTTATAGTAAATCTGAGTTTGGTGAGGGCCAAACTTGGTGGGTGTCAAATTAGCTAGCCATGATGGCCGGGCTATGTACTCAAAATATTGCAAAATGTGCTTTCGCCGAAAAACTATTTTAAAATCTGACACCGCGATTGCATAAAGGAGTTCTGTATCTATAATTCTTAAAATAATTGTTATGTTTTTTGTGAACGTTAATCATGAGTAATTTAGTAAATTCACCGGAAGTTTGCGGTGGGTATGCTAGTTCTGAACATCACGTGCTAATGTATGTTATACATGCATGTATTGTATAACATAATGTCTTAGGAGTGTCATCTGATGAAGATCATTAAAGGTTTATGTGACATATATGCTTGCTTGGAAAATGGCTGTGTGATTTTTTTTCTGTCTATTTACTCTCCTAACATAATCTAACGTTTTGCTTTCGCTGTAAAGCCTTTTTGAAATCGGACAATGTGGTTAGAGTAAAGAGTTATCTTTAAAATGGTGTAAAATAGTTCATTGTTTGAGAAAATTGAATTGTGGTATTTTAGTTGGTTTTGTATTTCGCGCCGTGCGATGCTGTTGGCTAGGGGTTCCGCAGGCGGAACGGGGTTCCGCTAGCGCAACGTCTGCCCTCAACAGGTTATACAATACATGCATGTTTTGTTCAATCAAGTTCATATTTATATCCAAAAACAGCTTTTTACATTGGCATGTGATGTTCAGAACATGCATTCCCACCCAAAACTTCCGGTGAATTTACTAAATTACTCATCATAAACGTTGACAAAATACATAAATTATTTTAAGAATTATAGATACAGAACTCCTTTATGCAATCGCTATGTCAGATTTTAAAATAGCTTTTCAGCGAAAGCACATTTTGCAATATTCTGAGTACATAGCTTAGCCATCACGGCTAGCTATTTTGACACCCGCCAAGTTCGGGTCTCACTAAACACACAATTACTATTAGAAAAATTGTATTACCTTTGCTGATCTTCGTCAGAATGCACTCCCAGGACTGCTACTTCCACAAGAAATGTTGTTTTTGTTCCAAATAATCCATAGTTATGTCCAAATACCTCTGTTTTGTTCGTGCGTTCAGGTCACTATCCAAATGGTAACGCGCGAGTGCATTTCGAGACAAAAACATTCAAAATGTTCCTTTACCGTACTTCGAAGCATGTCAAACACTGTTTAAAATCATTTTTTTATGGTATTTTTCTCGTAAAATAGCGATAATATTCCAACCGGACAATAGTGTATTCATTCAAAGAGGAAAAGAAAAAACAGCATGGTCGCGTGAAGGCGCATATCCAATCTCTTTGTCACCAGGCAGACCACTAACAAACTGAGCTACTATACTCTGCCCAGAGACAGAAGACGCCTCAATCCACTTTCTGAAGGCTTTAGAGAGCCAATGGAAGCTTTAGAAAGTGCTACGTAACCCCACAGATACTGTAGTTTCGAAAGGGACTAGAAAGAAGAACTACAAATTCTCAGACAGGCCACTTCCTGCTTGGAATCTTCTCAGGTTTTTGCCTGCCATATGAGTTCTGTTATACTTACAGACACCATTCAAACAGTTTTAGAAACTTTAGAGTGGTTTCTATCCAAATCTACTTATAATATGCATATTCTCGTTTCTGGGCAAGAGTAGTAACCAGTTTAAATCCGGTATGTTTTTGTCATCCGGCCGTGAAAATACTGCCCCCTATCCCAAACAGGTTTAAATAAAGTGCCATAGAATTCCGCGGCACAGTACGCTGCAACTTTTAAAGGATGAACCACTGTACACCACTGTATACAAAAAGGGTTAAAAAAGGGTTCCTCAGCTGTCCCCATTGGAGGACCCTTTTTGGTTCCAAGTATAACTGTTTTGGGTTCCATGTAGAACCCTCTGTAAAGGGTTTTACATGGAACTCAAATAAATGGGTTCTACCTGGAACCAAAAGGGGTTCTTTAAAGGGTTCTCCTATGGGATTCTAGATAGCACTTTTTTTATAAGAGTGTAACATAAACATTGTCATATACAGTACTCTATATCAGAGGAAACACCATTTGTACTGTACTTACAATAGCTAGGTTTGGATCCCTGCACTAAAAGTAACACCATTGCTTAAGTTATTTCTGCTTACCTGATATGTATATAGACTATTACTATGTTAGGTTTTCTTATTTCAGTGTTCATTGCCCGATGATATACCAGTACAACCATGTATCCTTCCTCAGTGCTGGAGGACCAGAGGAAGCCGAGGCAGGATGAGCCCCCACCCAGCCCTGGTCACCTCTATGTGGGCAGCTTCTCCAAGGCCACCCCCTCAAAGTGCCCATAGCTGCATTGCTCTAGCTCTTCCACCACCCAGCCTCAGAACCAGGCCACCCAATCGTCCATTGTCTTATTCCGCATCACCACATCCCCAGTGGGTCAGCCTCTCAATGTGGCTGGCCTGCCTGTGGCCACACTGTCCGAACTCCCCATCGGCTCCCAGCTCTTCACCCACTACACCACTGGCAACACCTCTGCAGGAAAGAGAGGCAGGGCCGGGTCTGTGGCTCTCCATGCAGCCTACAGGGTGACTGCTCAACACTACCACAGAGGTGGAGACCCCTCTACAGGTGCTTCATCTAACCCAGGAGAGGGAGCAGGAGTCTGGGGACATGGCGAGCCAGAGGCTGGGGGAGGAGAGGATAGTACTTGTGCAGCAGGGGGTACTACTGGATACTCCAGAGATTCACACACACTAGGCTGGGAACAGTGGGGTCTCAATCAGAGATGGGGGAGGAGGAGCAGGGGAGGGACAGGAGAATGAAGGTACAGAAGGGTTGCATAATGTAGAGCATGTCTTTGGCAAGAAGAGGGCATTAAAAGAACATAAAACCAAGTGAGAGAAGAGAGAACCGTAATGAAAACAGTTAAAAGAAAATAGAGCGAGCGAGAGAGGGTGTGTCCATGTGGAAGAGAACAAGAAGGTGAACTTCGCCATGTCATGTGTAACTCCACACAGACGTTTCAGATTTTTTTTTTTACGTACAGTACATTTTCACATGGTGTTTATTACTGCAGTACCCATGGTCTTCATCATCAAGGACATTGAAATACTTAATGATAAGGGACAGTAGGCTAAGTTGAGCCATTTTTTACATTCAGCATTACTCCGTCTAGGGAAATATTGTATTCTTTCTAACAAAGATATCTACATATATTTCAGGATGTGCATCCCTGGAAATAATCTGAATAATTTAAATATTACAGTTTTGCGGGACAAGGTAAGTTAAGCCGCCTATTTCTGTACTGAATTAAATATTACCACTACTGTTTTAAAACACTGTCTATCTTTATTTCCCAAACACAAATCAACACAAATCACTTTTTTGTGTTTTAATAATATAAAGCATATTTAACACTGGCTTAAAACCTGACTAACACTTTACTTTTTTAAAACACTTTTAACTTAGGCCAGACTCTGTTTTCACCTCATATCCCAGCGATAATGTGAAGAAAACACTTACATTTGCTCAACTTTCACCCCAAGGCAAAAATGTTGATTATATTAGCCCACACAGCTACAAGGATGCACTTTCATGCTAGGTTTAGGACCTCACATTGAAGCTTATAGAGACCCCGACTGATGTATAGAACAATCTTAAAATGATCTACTTTGGTTTAGCATCATGAAAACTGTAACACAATAAATGCATTTTTTTAACCTAACCTTTAACCTAACACTTTTTCCATGTGGTTTCTTCCTTCACAGAGCTCTTCCTAAATATTTGGTCAAATAATAAAAAATGTTGTGAATGGTTTCTTTAAAAACTTACCCTTTTGGCTCTGCTTACCCCACTCTCCCTTACAGGGTTTTATCACAACCTCTTCAGTAGTTCTCATCAACTCCTGTAAATCACAGCTTCTATTCATCAAGCATATCAGAGTAGGATTGCTGCTTTTGGATCAGTTTTGCATTTTAAATCATAATGGATAAAAGGGGGGACCTGATCCTTAAACAGCACAGATGATTGTGGAATACAGGAAAAAGAGGACTGAGTACTCCCACATTCTCATCAACAGGGCTGCAGTGGAGCAGGTTGAGAGCTTCAAGTTCCTTGGTGTCCACATCACCAACAAACTAACATGGTCCAAGCACATCAAGACAGTCGTGAAGAGGGCACGACAAAACCTATTCCCCCTCAGGAGACTGAAAAGATTTAGCATGGATACTCAAATGGTTTTACAGCTGCACCATCGAGAGCATCCTGACTGGTTGCATCACTGCCTGGCATGGCAACTGCTCGGCCTCTGACCAGAGGGCACTACAGAGGGTAGTGCGAACGGCCCAGTACATCACTGGGGCCAAGCTTCCAACCATCCAGGACCTCTATACCAGGTGTCAGAGGAAGGCCCTAAAAATTGCCAAAGACTCCAGCCACCCTAGTCATAGACTGTTCTCTCTGTTACCGCACGGCAAGCGGTACCAGAGTACCAAGTCTATGTCCAAGAGGCTTCTAAACAGCTTCTACCCCCAAGCCATAAGACTCCTGAACATCTAGTCAAATGGCTACCCAGACTATTTGTATTTCCCACCCCTCCCCCTCTTTACACCACTGCTACTCTCTGTTGTCATCTATGCATAGTCACTTTAATAACTCTACCTACATGTACATACTACTTCAACTAACCGGTGCCCCCGCACATTGACTCTGTATTGGTACCCCCTGTATATATTAAGGGGCGGCAGGTAGCCTAATGGTTAGAGCATTGGACTAGTAACCGAAAGGTTGCAAGATCGAATCCCTGAGCTGTCAAGGTAAAAATCTGTCGTTCTTCCCATTAACAAGGCAAATTCTTATTTTCAATGACGGCCTAGGTGGGTTACACTGCTCCTAGGCCGTCATTGAAAATAAGAATTTGTTCTAAACTGACTTGCCTAGTTAAATAAAGGTAAAAAAAAATAGTTCTTTTTTACTGCTGCTCTTTAATTACTTGTTACTATTTTTGTTAGTAATGGAATGCTCCATGATACATGTTTTGGTTTTTATAGGTGCTTCTGATGCATTCACATCTAATGTTTTATTATTTGGTATACTATAAAAAATAAATAGTCACACACCATGTATAAGCCTCCCAGAAATGTATTGGGTAAACCACCAACATTTCAACATCATATTGCCTTCTTCAAGATTATTATTTTGTATAGCAAAATAATTTGAGATATTATACTCAGAGATATGTGCCTGTAGTGTTATAGTTCTCTTTTTTAGTAGCTCAGCACTTAAGTTACTGTTTAGATCCCTTTCTTATTGATATGAGACCATCTGTATTCTGATACTGTCCCACTTTTGTGATTAAATATCCAGGAAATGGAGCCAATATTTCACTATGCACTTCCCTCACCTAAAGTTGTGGAGAAGATGAGAAAAAGTTACATTATTTTGTGATTATTTTTTAACCGGAAAATGTGTGCTACAGTTTTGAGCACCTCTTTTTTAGTGTTTGTCACTTTCCTCCCACATCATCTACCTAACAACGATTGCAAAACAATATATATTGAAACTTCATAGCACCTTTAATTGTGAGGGTAAATGCACCACATTGAGTAAGACTGATAATGACAATTGTACAAACTTGTTTTGTAAAAGTATAATTAAAACCCCATTGCATATGAGATCTCTATCTGTGAATTCATTAGAAAAATGAAAGACACATGACAACAACCCACACTGTCATTGCTTTACATTTACATCGCAATACCGTGATTGTAGGGTTGGCACAGCGTTTGGAGGCTTAAAGAGCGGATGCAGCGGTGTGGAGTCACCATTGGTTTATTTTACAAAAAAGGTGCAGAGTTCCAGATCCAGTAAAGAATATTGAAATTGCAGGATTTTTTTGGTTCGTTTTTGGGACAAAACTTAAAAATATTCCACAGTTCAAATTCTAGTTTTGATTTACATTTGGCTGAGTTTTCAACTAACGTGAATTCAATGTGAACTCAACAAAAAATGTCACCATGTCATTGGATTTAGGTTAAAAGTTGGGTTAAAAAAAATATGAAATTCCATTGAATTTTTGGATTGAAATTACGTGGAAACCATGTTGATTCAACCAGTTTTTGCCCAGTGGGATGAGGCTAGACTTAGGCTATGCCTATATGGCTTGGTTTCCTCCTAACCAACTTTAAAGGTGAGCAGGCTTATGAACTGGGAAAATATGCCTGCAGTCTTAATAAATAAATAAATCCATCACCATGGTAAGTGTAGTTAACATTGTTCAGTCAATCAGGTGGCTGCTAACAAACAGAGTCAAGCCCTGGTGTGTATGTACAATGTGCAAATGATTGGCTGAACGCCGAACATTACTTCCTGTTGTAGCACTGGCATGGTGGTGGAGATTTTGTTTTACTGTAGGCATACTTTCCCAGTCTTTTAAACCTCCTCCCCTTGCGAGTTAAGAAGGAAGGTAAGGAGGAAACCTACACCAAGGCAGTCTGAATGGCGCATGTTTGATGTACCCGCTAGCTCAAGGCAACTATGCAACTATGCTGCACTCTGGAGTAGTGGGCATGTGGGTGTGTTGAAAGGAAGGAGTGGGCGTGTAAAAAGGAGTACGTATGTCAAAAGCACTCTGCTATTGGTTAGAGCTTTTGACAGCTTACGTAAAAATAATAAAAAAGAATCATAGCAGGTTAAGAGAATTAACATAGCAGGTTATGAGAATTTGCTTAACCTCTTACATCTAGACGTTCCGCTAGCCCGGCTACGGGTACTTCCTGTTTGAGTTTCTGCCTATAGGAAGGGAGGAGCAAAATTGAGTCGTGATCAGATTTGCCTTAAGGAGAACTGGGGAGGGCCTTGTAGGCATCCCGGAAGATGGAGTAGCAGTGGTCGAGTTTTTTAGCAGCCGAGTACTACAGTCAATGTGATAATTGAATTTCGGCATTCATTTCCTCAAATTTGCTTTGTTAACCTCTCTCGAGTATGTGGGACAAAATCGTCCCACCTAGTCAACAGCCAGTGGAATCGAGTGGCGCGATATTCCAAAACCTTAAAAATGCTATAACTTCAATTTCTCAAACATATGACTATTTTACAGCATTTTAAAGACAAGACTCTCCTTTATCTAACCACACTGTCCGATTTCAAAAAGGCTTTACAGCGAAAGCAAAACATTAGATTGTCAGCAGAGTACCCAGCCAGAAATAATCAGACACCCATTTTTCAAGCTAGCATATAATGTCACAAAAAACAAAACCACAGCTAAATGCAGCACTAACCTTTGATGATCTTCATCAGATGACACGCCTAGGACATTATGTTATACAATACAAGCATGTTTTGTTCAATCAAGTTCATATTTATATCAAAAACCAGCTTTTTACATTAGCATGTGATGTTCAGAACTAGCATTCCCACCAAACACTTCCGGTGAATTTACTAAATTACTCACGATAAACGTTCACAAAAAACATAATTATTTTAAGAATTATAGATACAGAACTCCTCTATGCACTCGCTATGTCCGATTTTAAAATAGATTTTCGGTGAAAGCACATTTTGCAATATTCTAAGTAGATAGCCCGGCATCACAGGGCTAGCCATTTAGACACCCACCAAGTTTAGCCCTCACCAAAGTCAGATTTACTATAAGAAAAATGTTATTACCTTTGCTGTTCTTCGTCAGAATGCACTCCCAGGACTTCTACTTCAATAACAAATGTTGGTTTGGTTCAAAATAATCCATAGTTATATCCAAATAGCGGCGTTTTGTTCGTGCGTTCAAGACACTATCCAAGGGTGACGAAGGGTTACGCGCCCGACGTGTTTCGTGACAAAAAAATTCAAAATATTCCATTACCGTACTTCGAAGCATGTCAACCGCTGTTTAAAATCAATTTTTATGCCTTTTTTCTCGTATAAAAGCGATAATATTCCGACCGGGAATCTGTGTTTTAGTTCAAAGAGAGAGAAAGTAAAAACATGAGGTCGCCCCGTGCACGCGCCTCAGTCTGATGGTCCCCTGATCGGCCACTTACCAAAGGCGCTAATGTTTTTCAGCCAGCGGCTGGAATTACATCATTCAGCTTTTTCCCGGGTTCTGAGAGCCTATGGGAGCCGTAGGAAGTGTCACGTTACAGCAAAGATCCTAAGTTCTCAATAAACAGAGGCAAGAAGAGGGTACTTCCTGTTTGGAATCTTCTCAGGTTTTTGCCTGCCATATGAGTTCTGTTATACTCACAGACACCATTCAAACAGTTTTAGAAACTTTAGGGTGTTTTCTATCCAAAGCCAATAATTATATGCATATTCTAGTTTCTGGGCAGGAGTAATAATCAGATTAAATCGGGTACGTTTTTTATCCGGCGGTGAAAATACTGCCCCCTAGCCATAACAGGTTAAGACAAAAAAGCGAATTTCTGTTTTCATGAATTTTTACAACATAGAACATTTTTACTTTGTTATCTATTGTTATCTTTGTGTTATCTAGTGGTAACCCGAATTGCAGGACGCGATCACACCCTTCTCGATGAGAGGGGCCTGAGAGATGAGGTCTGCAGCTATAGTTTATTGGGATTCATTCGGCCCTTGAGCAAGAAGGGGTTAGCTGCAGACCAGTATGGCGATCAGAGTATGGGCGTGAGGAAAGGAGTGGTCGTTTTGAAAGCAAGCAGCTAATTGGTCATACTGCTCCGCCTAACCCTTTCTGCATTTTAGCTAACCCTTACCCTAAATCGTGCTTTGTGTTTGCTTTTCATGTATTGTGTAATTAATGTGTATATAGACACTGTTTGCATAGTGTAATTGTTGTTTATTGATATGTTCATTCAGAGCTCATCTGCAAAATAGACCGTGGCTCAGCATGATTCCCTGCTTAAATAAAGGTTAAATAAAATAAAACCCTTTTCCTGACCTTAAAACCTGTTAGGGATAGGGGGCAGTATTTGCACGGCCGGATAAAAAACGTACCCGATTTAATCTGGTTACTACTCCTGCCCAGTAACTAGAATATGCATATAATTTGATTTGGATAGAAAACACCCTAAAGTTTCTAAAACTGTTTGAATGGTGTCTGTGAGTATAACAGAACTCATATGGCAGTCAAAACCCTGAGACAAATCCTGACAGGAAACTGAAATCTGATGTGTGGATATCACTTCAAACATTTGCCATTGAAACACACAGGGGCTTGTGAATCATTTAGCACTTCCTATGGCTTCCACTAGATGTCCCCAGTCTTTACAAAGTGGTTTAAGTCTTCTATGGTAGTAACTGACCCAAAGAGAGGCTGTTTATCTTGGTCACAGGGGATGGGCCATTACCATTGTGACGTCGGCGCCCATGGCTACTCTCCCTTTTCGAAACGTTTTGAAAAACAATGCAACCGTCCCAATGGAATATTATTGAAGCCTGGTTGAAAAAGCCCCTAAAGATTTATGTTATACAATGTTTGACATGTTTGAACGAACTTAAATATATATTTTTTGCTCATTCCTGACAAGTCAGACGCACACGGTACATTTTCACTAGCCTTCGGAGCGCGCTAACACTATTGGGACATAAATTATTAACTTTTTTGAACAAAACTACATTTTTTATGGACCTGGGATGCCTAGAAGTGCCTTCAGATAAAGATAATCAAAGGTAAGGGATTATTTACAATAGTATTTTTGATGGTTGATCGTTCCAAGACGGCTCCAACATTTATAGCCTAGACTTTTTTTCTGGGCATACCACGTCGTTTATTGCAAAGTGTGATTTCCCAGTAAAGTTATTTTTAAATCTGGCAAAGCGATGGCATTCAAGACATGTTAATCTATAAGTCTTTGAATGACAATATTACATTTTAACAATGTTTTCGAATAGTAATTTTGTAAATTGTAGCGCTATTTCACCGGAAGCATTTGAGGGAAAAGATTTTCTGAACGTCATGTGCCGATGTAAAATGCTGTTTTTATATATATGAACTTTATCGAACAAAAAATGCATGTGTTGTGTAACATGATGTCCTAGGAGTGTCATCTGATGAAGGTTGTCAAAGGTTAGTGCTGCATTTAGCTGTGTTTTGGGTATTTGTGATGCATGCTAGTTGCTTTGAAAATGGCTGTGTGATTATTTCTGGCTGGGTACTCTGCTGACATAATCTAATGTTTTGCTTTTGCTGTAAAGCCTTTTTGAAATCGGACAACGTGGTTCGATTCAGGAGAGGTGTATCTATAAAACAGTGTAAAATAGTCATATGTTTGAGAAATTGAAGTTATAGCATTTATGAGGTTTTGCATTTAGCGCGACGCGATTCCACTGGCTGTTGATTAGGGTGGGACGCAAGCGTCCCACTGGCCCAGACAGGTTAACAAAAATGTGGTTTTCTTTAAAAAACAAGGACATTTCTAAGTGACTCTGAACTTAACAGTAATGTATGTGTTATGGCTTTACAACCTCTGCTATATTGTGGATAAACATTTACCTGTCTAACAAAACACAGAGGGTGTTCTTTAATGGCAGCCTCTCCAATATAATCCAGGTAGAATCAGGAATTCCCCAGGTCAGCTGACTAGGCCCCGTAATTTTTCAATTTTTAATAATGACATGCCTCTGGCTTTTAGTAAAGTCAGTATGCGGATGGCTCAACATGTCTGCTACTACACCGACTGAAATGACTGCAACACTTAACAAAGAGGTGCAGTTAGTTTCAGAATGGGTGGTAAGGAATAAGTTAGTCCTAAATATTTCTAAAACTAAAAGCATTGCATTTGGGACATCATTCACTAAACCCTAAACCTTAACTAAATATTGTAATAAATAATTGAGCAAGTTGAGGTGACTAAACTGCTTGGAGTAACCCTGGATAACCCTGCAATTTCCAAACACCTGAAGGTACCACGTTCATCTGTACAAACAATAGTACGCAAGAATAAACACCATCGGACCACGCCGCCGTCATACCGCTCAGGAAGGAGACGCGTTCTGTCTCCTAGAGATGAAAGGAATTTGGTGAGAAAAGTGCAAATCAATCCCAGAACAACAGCAAAGGACCTTGTGAAGATAATGGAGGAAACGGGTTCAAAAGTATCTATATCCACAGCAAAATGAGTCCTATATCGACATAACCTGAAAGGCCACTCAGCAAGGAAAAAGCCACTGCTCCAAAACCTCCATAAAAAAGCCAGACTACGGTTTGCAACTGCACACGGGGACAAAGATCGTACTTTTTGGAGAAATGTCCTCTGGTCTGATGAAACAAAAATAGAACTGTTTGCCATAATCACCATCATTTTGTTTGGAGGAAAAAGGGGGAGGCTTGCAAGCCGAAGAACACCATCCCAACCGTGACGCACTGGGGTGGCAGCATCATGTTGTGGGGGTGCTTTGCTGCAGGAGGGACTGGTGCACTTCACAAAATAGATGGCATCATGAGGGAGGAAAATTATGTGCATATATTGAAGCAACATCTCAAGACATCAGTCAAGAAGTTAAAGCTTGGTCGCAAATGGGTCTTCCAAATGGACAATGACCCCAAGCATACTTCCAAAGTTGTTGAAAAACGGCTTAAGGACAACAAAGTTAAGATATTGTAGTGGCCATCACAAAGCCCTGACCTCAATCCCATAGAACATTTGTGGGAAGAACTGAAAAAGCGTGTGCGAGCAAACCTGACTCAGTTACAGCAGCTCTGTCAGGAGGAATGGGGCAAAATTCACCCAACTTATTGTGGGAAGCTTGTGGAAGGCTACCTGAAACATTTGACCCAAGTATAAACATTTAAAGGCAATGCTACCAAATAGTAATTGAGTGTATGTAAACTTCTGACCCACGGGGAATGTGATGAAAGCTCTACTTTTATTCTGACATTTCACATTCTTAAAATAAAGTGGTGATCCTAACTGACCTAAGACAGGGAATTTTAACTAGGATTAAATGTCAGGAATTTTGAAAAACATAGTTTAAATATATTTGGCTAAGGTGTATGTAAACTTCCGACTTCAATTGTATATCCTGCCAACAGGACTTCAAAAACTAGTATCTTATGTTTCTGGCTGAACGACGACATGAATAACATACAGCTGGTGGGTTATACATTGTATCGGCAGGATAGAACAGTAGCCTCTGGTAAGACAAGGGGTGGCGGTCTATGTGTATTTCTCAACAGCTGGTGCACGAAATCTAAGGTCTTGAGATTTTGCATCTCATTATAAGCTCCAGACCACACTGTGTACCTAGAGAGTTTCCATATTCTTTGTAGCTGTCTATTTACCACCACAAACCGATGTTGGCACTAAGACCGCACTCAAAAAGCTGTATATGGCCATAAGCTCTAGACCACCTTTGCTCCACACACACAAAGCTCACTCTCACCCTCCATTTGGCAAATCTGACCAAAATTCTTAGCTCATCACTAAGTTAAGGACCCTGGGACTAAATACCTCCCTCTGCAACTGGATCCTAGACTACCTGATGGGTCGCCCCCAGGTGGTAAGGGTAGGTAACACATCAGCCACGCTGATCCTCAACACAGGGCCCCTCAAGGGTGGGTGCCCAGTCCCCTTCTGTACTCACTGTTCACTCATGACTGCATGGCCAGGCACGACTCCAACACCATCATTAAGTTTGCTGATGACACAACAGTGATAGGCCTGATCAATGACAATGATGAGACAGCCGATAGGGAAGTCAGAGACCTGGCCCTCAACGTGACAACAACCTCTCCCTCAATGTGATCAAGACAAAGGAGATCATTGTGGACTACAGGAAAAGGAGATCCGAGCAAGCCCCCATTCTCATCGACAGGGCTGTAGTGGAGCAGGTTGAGAGCTTCAAGTTCCTTGGTGTCCACATCACCAACAAACTATCATGGTCCAAGCACACCAAGACAGTTGTGAATAGGGAATGACAAAACCTATTCCACCTCAGGAGACTGAAAAGATTTGGCATGGGTCCTCAGATCCTCAAAATGTTCTACAGCTGCACCATCCTAACTGGTTGCATCACTGCCTGGTACAGAGGGTAGTGCATACAGCCCAGTATATAACTGGGCCAAGCCTCCTGCCATCCAGGACCTCTATACCCTTAAAATGCCCTTTAAAGTGTCAAAGACTCCAGCCACCCTAGTCATAGACTGTTCTCTCCGCTACCACACGGCAAGCGGTATCAGAGCACCAAGTCTAGGTCCAAAAGGCTTCTAAACAGCTTCAACCCCCAAGCCATAAGACTCCTGAATAGCTAATCAAATGGCTACCCAGACAATTTGCATTGCCCCCCCCCCTTTTACACTGCTGCTATTCTGTTTATCTATGCATAGTCATTTAATAACTCTACATGTACATATTACCTCAATTACCTTGACTAACCAGTGCCCCCGCACATTGCTCTGTACCGGTACCCCTTGTATATAGCCTCACTATTGTTATTTACTGCTGCCATTTAATTATTTGTTACTTGTATTTCTTTTTTTTATATCTATTTTACTTAACACGTATCTTTCTTAAAACTGCATTGTTGGTTAAGGGCTTGTAAGTAAGCATTTCACTGTAATGTCTACACCTGTTGTATTCGGCGCATGTGACAAATAAAATTTGATTTGAGGACGACGCCAACCAGAGGAACGGCCCCGAGGACGAGGAGCGGGCCAGTTGCCAAAGGTGAAATCACGGATGATGTTTGGATCCTGAATTTCCTCCACTAGAACCCAACACCGCTCCTTTGGGCCACACCCCTTCCAGTCCACCAGGCACTGGAGCCGACCCCCACGACCTCGGGAGTTCAGTCAGGATCTGACTGATCCCTCGTGTCGTGGGGGACTGCATCAGCTAAGGGACCAGGAACCACCGGCCTGAGAAGGGAGACATGAAAAGAAGGTGAGATACTTAACTGGGAAACTGTAACCTATATTCACCTCGTTGATCCTCCGGAGAACCTTGAACGGCCCCACAAACCAGGGGCTCAGCTTCTTGCAGGGCAGGTGGAGTGGGAGGTTCCTGGTAGAGCACCAGACATGATCCCCAGGATTGAAAATGGGATTCGCACTGCGGTGGGGGTCTGCACGCTGGAGTCTCACGTGAGTATAACTCTCCCCACTTCTGCGCACCTGAACCACGCATCAACTGCAGGAGCTTTGGTCTGGCCCGGGGGTCCACGGAGCCAGGGCCGGCTGAAAACCCAGAACACACTGGAAGGGGGTCAGCCCAGTGGAGGAATGACATAGCAAATTCTGGGTGTAATCCACCAATGGAAGGAATCGGGCCCACACTCCTGGCCGGCCCTGGCGGTGACTCCTCAGGAACCTCCCCAGCTCCTGGTTAATCCTCTCCACCTACCTGTTTGACTTAGGCCTATACCCGGAAGTGAGGCTGACCATGACCCCGAGTTTCTCCAAAAAGACTCCATACCTGTGATGTGAATTGGGGGCCACGGTCGAAGACGATGTCCTCCGGAAGGCCATAATGCCGGAAGACCTGCTGGAATAGTGACGCAGTGATCTGGAGAGCAGTAGGGCGACCAGAGAGAGTGATAAAACGATAGGATATGGAAACTCTATCCACAACCACCAAAATGGTGGTGAAACTGTCAGAGGGGACATCAGTAACAAAGTCAATGGATAGATGAGACCAGGGACGCTGAGGCACGGGGAGGTGTTTCCTTGCTGGAGCGTTATGGGTGGATTTGGTTTGGGCACATGAGTTGACGTAGCGAGTGGCATCCTGCGCCAATGTGGGCCACCAGTACTTCTCAGAGATGGATTGGGTAGTGTGAGAAATACCTGGATGTCCAGCGACGACAGCTGTGTGTGCCTAGGTCAGCAGCCGATCCCTCTCCAGAACCTGGCGGATGTCCACATCCACGTCCCAGACCACAGGGGTAATGACTCGAGAGTATGGGGTTATAGGTGCAGTCTGGACAGGACCCTCTTCAGAATCGTAGAGACGGGACAGGGCATCGGCCTTGGTGTTTTTTTAACCTGGGCGATAGGTCAGCGTGAAGTCAAATCTTGTGAAGAAAAGGGCCCACCTTGCTTGGCACAGATTCAGTCTCCTCGCTGTCCATATGTACTTCAGGTTCTGATGGTCAGTGAGGATGGCGAATGCGTCCTTGACGCCCTCTAATGCCAACTTCACTGCCAGGAGCTCTCGATCACCAATGTCGTAATTCCTCTCTGCAGGTGACAGTTTCTTAGAGTAGCGGATACAATTTCTGTGGATAACCTTGTCGTTGAGACAGAACTGCCCCCACGCCCACCTCTGAAGTGTCCACCTCCACCACAAAGGATATCATGGGATCAGTAGGGTGGAGGTGAAACGTCCATTGAGTAGACGGAAGGCCTCCTACGGGGGCCAACCTTAAAACCTGTTGGGGATAGGGGGTAGTATTGAGAATTTTGAAAAAAATATGTGCCCATTTTTAACTGCCTCCTACACCAACTCAGAAGCTAGAATATGCATATTATTGTTCAGGTTTGGATAGAAAACACTCTGAATTTTCTACAACTGTTTGAATGGTGTCTGTAAGTATAACAGAACTCATATGGCAGTCAAAACCCTGAGACAAATTCTGACAGGAAGTGGATACCTGATGTGTTGAATTACCTTTAAGCCTATGCCATTGAAACACACGGGGGCTTATTAATCGTTGAGCACTTCCTATGGCTTCCACTAGATGTCACCAGTCTTTACAAAGTTGTTTGAGTCTTCTACTGTGAGAACTGAACGAACAAGAGCCTTGGAACGGTGGTGGCCGACAAGACTCTGGCGAGCGAGTTCATGTTGGGTACTCTCGTTCCAATACGTTTTAAAAGAGAATGCAATCGTCCGCCTTGAATATTATTCATGTTCTGGTTGAAAAAGGCCCTAATGATTTATGCTATACAACGTTTGACATGTTTGAACGAACGTAAATATTTTTCTCCCCTATTTCATGAAGAGAAGTCCGGCGGGCATAGATCATGTGCTAACAACACGGAGCTTTTTGGACATAAATTATGAGCTTTTTCGAACAAAACTACATTTGTTATGGACCTGGGATTCCTGGAAGTGACATCTGATGAAGAGAATCAAAAGGTAATGGATTATTTACATAGTATTTTCGATTTTAGATCTCTCCAACATGGCGGTTAGTCTGTATCGCAAAGCATATTTTTCTGGGCGCAGTGCTCAGATTATTGCAAAGTGTGATTTCCCAGTAAGGCTATTTTTAAATCTGGCAATCCGGTTGCGTTCAAGAGATGTAAATCTATAATTCTTTGAATGACAATATAATATTTTACCAATGTTTTCGAATAGTAATTATTTAATTTGTTGTGCTGATTTGACTGGCGGTATTGGAGGGAAAAGATTTCCTCAACATCAAAACCATAGTAAAACGCCGTTTTTGGATATAAATATGAACTTGATAGAACAAAAAATGCATGTATTGTCTAACATAATGTCCTAGGAGTGTCATCTGATGGAGGTTGTCAAAGGTTAGTGCATAATTTTAGCTGGTTTTCTGCTTTTGGTGACGCCTGTCTTTGAATCGACAAAACATAACACACAGCTATTTTCAATGTACTGTCCTAACATAATCTAACTTTATGCTTTCGCCGTAAAGCCTTTTTGAAATCGGACAACGTGGTTAGATTAAGGAGATGTTTATCTTTCAAAGGGTGTAAGATAGTTGTATGTTTGAGAAATTTGAATTATGACATTTAATTGTTTTCAAATTTGGCGCTCTTGATATTTCACCTGTTGTTAATAGGGTGTACCAGGGGTGGGACGCTTGCGTCCCACATAGCCCATAGAGGTTAAGGAGAGATAGGGGCGGAGACGGAGCTGAAGTTCCTGATGAAACGGCGGTAGTAGTTGGCTAACCCCAAAAACCGTTGTAACCCATTTATGGTGGTTGGGGCTGGCTATGACCAGACCGCATCTACCTTCTTGTCGTCCATCCTCACTCCCTGCAGGCTGATTTGGTAGCCTACGAAGGAGATCGCCTTCGGATGAAACTGGTACTTCACAGCCTTGACGAACTGGTGGTTTACCCAGGAGGCGTTCCAGGACTGCCCGAACGTGAGCGATGTGATCTTCCAGGGTAGCCGAGTAGACCAGGATGTCATCGATATACATGATCCCCTGGCGTCCAAGCATGTCCCTGAACACCTCGTTGACAAATGCCTGGAACACTGACGGAGCATTGGCTAAGCCAAATGGCATCACTAAGTACTCGTAGTGACCAGACATCGTGCTAAAAGCCATCTTCCATTCATCCCCCTCACAGATTCGGATGAGATTGTATGCACTCCGCAGGTCCAGTTTGGTAAAGAACCGGGCCCGCGGAGCTGTTCGATGGCTGCCGGCACCAACGGGAGAGGGTAACGGTGCCTAGTGGTGATTTCATTGAGTCCTCTGTAATCAATACATGGACGTAACCCTCCAACATTCTTGGCCACGAAGAAGAAACCAGCCAACGCAGGAGAAGTGAATGTGCGAATGAAACCTTGTTGGAGTGCCTCTTGGATGTACTCCTCCATGGCTTGGGTTTCAGCCACCGACAGAGGGTAGATGTGTCTGCACGGGGGCGCAGAACCTGCAAGCAGGTCGATGGCACAGTCCCAGGGGCGATGAGGAGAAAGACGGATGGCACGGGTCTTGGAAAATACCTCCGGGATGTTGGGCTTAAGGGCAACCACAGGACTCAACCAACGTGGAACCACAGGGGATGGGGAAGCAGGTCCTCCGGCATTTGGATGACCAGTCTGTGATTCTCATCCTCGACCATGAGATGGTGGGGTTATGGCCAAGGGAGGCCGAAGATGATCTTGTGAACTAGTACACTGGTGATGAAGATGGGGATGTTCTCTGATAAATTGACTCCACGGTGAGGGTGAGTGGTTGGGTGATGTGTGTGATGGTTCCGGATCCTAGTGGCCTGACTATTGGAGGGCTTGAACCGGGGAAGGAGAGGGGAGCGGTATGAGATGTTAAGAGAGGAGGCAAGGGTCTGGTCAATAAAGTTCCTTGCGGCACCGGAATCCACTAACGCTGTACATGAGGGACAGTCAACTATTGTGGTGGACAACAAAGAGTTCAGCAGAAAGTGATGAAAAGGGAATACTCACTCCTGCCCCAGGAGGTGGAAGATCACGTGACCGTTCCTCTACTCTCGTGGATTCCGGGTTGGGAAGTATCGGACACCGCTGGAGCTGGTGCCCTCCTTGACTACAATAAAGAGAGAGCCCCAGCTGTCTCCGTTTGCGTCGCGCCACCGCTTGGAGGCGTGTGACCCCTACCTCCATGGGTTCAGGCTCTGATCCAGGGTGTTCACTGAGGCAGGGAGAGAAGCGATGAGAGTACTGACGCTCCTGAAGTAGATTATCCAGACGGATGGCCATCGCAATGAGTGCGTCCAAGGAGAGGTTGTCATCTCGACAGGCCAGTTCCGTCTGGACCACCTCGCTCAGACCTCTTCTGAATAGCGCACGAAGCGCCGGCTCATTCCATCCTCTGGATGCTGCTACTGTCCGGAAGGTGAGCGTGTACTCGGCAGCCGTCTGATCCCTCTGCCGTAATTGGAGTAGGCGCTCACCCCCCTCTCTGCCCTCCGTTGGATGATCGAAGATACATTTCAACAGAGCCATGAACCCCTCATATGAATCTAGCTCCTCCTCTCCCAGACGGCCATGGCCCATTCCAACGCCCGCCCAGTCAACAGAGAAATAACCGTGGCAACCTTGGTTAATTTGGGGAATTTCTTTCCTTCTTAATGCGCTTGAGCAAATCAGTTGTGTTGTGACAAGGTAGCGGAAGAAAACAGAAGATAGCCCTATTCGGTAAAAGACCAAGTCCATATTATGGAAAGAACAGCTCAAATAAGCAAAGAGAAACGACAGTCCATCTTTACTTTTAAGACATGTAAATGCGGAAAATTTCAGGAAAGGAAGACCCAGAGTTACCTCTGCGGCAGAGGATAAGTTCATTAGAGTTACCAGCCTCAGAAATTGCTGGCCAAATAAATGCTTCACAGAGTACAAGTCACAGACACATCTCAACATCAACTGTTCAGAGGGGTCTGCATGAATCAGGCCTTCTTGGTCGAATTGCTGCAAAGAAACCACTACTAAAGGACACCAATAAGAAGAAGAGACTTGCTTGGGCCAAGAAACATGAGCAATAGACATTAGACCAGTGGAAATCTGTCCTTCGGTCTGATGAGTCCAAATTTGAGATTTTTGGTTCGCACAGTGAAGCATGGAGGAGGAGGTGTGATGGTTTGGGGGTGCTTTGCTGGTGACACTGGTGATCTGTGATTTATTTAGAATTCAAGGAATTTAAGGCACCAGCATGGCTACCACAGCATTCTGCAGGGATACGCCATCCCATCTGGTTTGTGCTTAGTGGGACTATCATTTGTTTTTCAACAGGACAATGACCCAACACACCTCCAGGCTGTGTAAGGGCTATTTGTCCCAGAAGGAGAGTGATGGAGTACTGCATCAGTTGACCTGGCCTCCACAATCACCGGACCTCAACCCAATTGAGATGGTTTGGGATAAGTTGGACCACAGAGTGAAGGAAAAGCAGCCAACAAGTGCTCAGCATATATGGGAACTCTTTCAAGATTATTGGAAAAGCATTCCAGGTGAAGCTGGTTGAGAGAATGCCAAAAAATGCAAAACTGTCATCAAGGCAAAGGGATGACAGATGTGTCGCGCTGAATGAGGCAAATGGTGGTCACACCAGACACTGACTGGTTTTCTGATCCCCGATCCCTACTTATTTTTTAAGTTATCTTCGACCAATAGTTGCATATCTGTATTCCCAGTCATGTGATATCCATAGATTAGGGCCTAATAATGCATTTATTTAAATTGACGGATCTCCTTATATGAAATGTAACTCAGTAAAATCTTTGAAATTGTAGCATGTCGTGTTTATATTTTTGTTCAGTGCAACATCAGAAAGGTCCTGGTTGATAGTTTGTTTTCCTATTCTTTGCTCTTATAAGATTTTTTACATTAAATAAGGATATCACAAAATGGCAACTAAACATATAATCAACACACTTCATGGATTGGCAATAATCCCTGTTGAATTCATGATGAGTTTTGGTCAAAGCAGATCAAATCAAATGTATTTATATAGCCCTTCTTACATCAGCTGATATCACAAAGTGCTGTACAGAAACCCAGCCTAAAACCCCAAACAGCAAGCAATGCAGGTGTAGAAGCACGGTGGCTAGGAAAAACTCCCTAGAAAGGCCAAAACCTAGGAAGAAACCTAGAGAGGAACCAGGCTATGAGTGGTGGCCAGTCCTCTTCTGGCTGTGCCGGGTGGAGATTATAACAGCACATGGTCTAGATGTTCAAATGTTCATAAATGACCAGAATTGTCAAATAATAATAATCATAGTAGTTGTCGAGGGTGCAACAAGTCAGTAACACAAGAGTAAGTGTCAGTTGGCTTTTTCATAGCCGATCTTTGAGAGTATCTCTACCACTCCTGCTGTCTCTAGAGAGTTGAGAACCGCAGGTCTGGGACAGGTAGCACATCCGGTGAATAGGTCAGGGTTCCAGCAGGTCTGGGACAACAGGTCTGGGACAGGTAGCACGTCCGGTGAACAGGTCAGGGTTCCATAGCTGCAGGCAGAACAGTTGGAACTGGAGCAGCAGCACGGCCAGGTGAACTGGGGACAGCAAGGAGTCATCAAGCCAGGTAGTCCTTAGGCATGCTCCTAGGGCTCAGGTCCTCCGAGAGAGAGAAAGAAAGAAAGAAAAAGAGAGAATTAGAGAGAGCATATTTAAATTCACACAGGACACCGGAAAAGACAAGAGAAATACTCCAGCTGTGACAGACTGACCCTAGCCCCCCGACACATAAACTACTGCAGCATAAATACTGGGGCTGAGACAGGAGGGGTCAGGAGACACTGTGGCCCCATCCAACGAAACCCCCGGACAGGGCCAAACAGGTAGGATATAACCCCACCCACTTTGCCAAAGCACAGCCTCCACACCACTGGAGGGATATCTCCAACCACCAACATACCATCCCGGGACAAGGCCGAGTATAGTCCACAAAGATCTCCGCCACGGCACAGCCCAAGGGGGGACGCCAACCCAGACAGGAAGACCACGTCAGTGACTCAACCCACTCAAGTGACGCACCCCTCCCAGGGACGGCATGGAAGAACACCAGTAAGCCAGTGACTCAGTCCCCGTAATAGGGGTAGAGGCAGAGAATCCCAGTGGGAAGAGGGGAAACCGGCCAGGCAGAGACAGCAAGGGCGGTTCGTTGCTCCAGCCTTTCCGTTCACCTTCACACCCCTGGGCCAGACTACACTTAATCATAGGACCTACTGAAGAGATATGTCTTCAGTAAAGACTTAAAGGTTGAGACTGAGTCTGCGTCTCTCACATGGGAAGGCAGACTATTCCATAAAAATGGAGCTCTATAGGAGAAAGCCCTGCCTCCAGCTGTTTGCTTAGAAATTCTAGGAACAATTAGGAGGCCCGCGTCTTGTGACCGTAGCGTACGTGAAGGTATGTACAGCAGGACCAAATCGGAAAGATAGGTAGGAGCAAGCCCATGTAATGCTTTGTAGGTTAGCAGTAAAACCTTGAAATCAGCCCTTGCCTTAACAGGAAGCCAGTATAGTTTATTTAGTGCTTTATCCGGGTAGACGGAAAGTAGAGAATTGCAGTTGTCCAACCTAGAAGTAACAAAGGCATGGATTAATTTTTCCGCGTCATTTTTGGACAGAAAGTTTCTGATTTTTGCAATGTTACATAGATGGAAAAAAGCTGTCCTTGAAACAGTCTTGATATGTTCATCAAAAGAGAGATCAGGGTCCAGAGTAACGCCGAGGTCCTTCACAGTTTTATTTGAGACGACTGTACAACCATCCAGATTAATTGTCAGATTCAACAGAAGATCTCTTTGTTTCTTGGGACCTAGAACAAGCATCTCTGTTTTGTCTGAGTTTAAAAGTAGAAAGTTTGCAGCAATCCACTTCCTCATGTCTGAGACACAGGCTTCTAGCGAGGGCAATTTTGGGGCTTCACCATGTTTCATTGAAATGTATAGCTGTGTGTCATCCGCATAGCAGTGAAATTTAACATTAAGTTTTCGAATGACATCCCCAAGAGGTAAAATATATAGTGAAAACAATAGTGGTCCTAAAACGGAACCTTGAGGAACACCGACATTTACAGTTGATTTGTCAGAGGACAAACCATTCACAGAGACAAACTGATATCTTTCCAACAGATAAGACCTAGACCAGGCCAGAACTTGTCCATGTAGACCAATTTGGGTTTCCAATCTCTCCAAAGAATGTGGTGATCGATGGTATCAAAAGCAGCACTAAGATCTAGGAGCACGAGGACAGACGCAGAACCTTGGTCTGACGTCATTAAAAGGTCATTTACCACCTTCACAAGTGCAGTCTCAGTGCTATGATGGGGTCTAAAACCAGACTGAAGCATTTCGTGTACATTGTTTGTCTTCAGGAAGGCAGTGAGTTGCTGCGCAACAGCTTTTTCTAAAATTTTTGAGAGGAATGGAAGATTCGATATAGGCCGATAGTTTTTTATAATTTCTGGGTCAAGATTTGGCTTTTTCAAGAGAGGCTTTATTACTGCCACTTTTAGTGAGTTTGGTACACATCCGGTGGATAGAGAGCCGTTTATTATGTTCAACATAGGAGGGCCAAGCACAGAAAGCAGCTCTTTCAGTAGTTTAGTTGGAATAGGGTCCAGTATGCAGCTTGAAGGTTTAGAGGCCATGATTATTTTCATCATTGTGTCAAGAGATATAGTACTAAAACACTTTAGTGTCTCCCTTGATCCTAGGTCCTGGCAGGGTTGTGCAGACTCAGGACAACGGAGCTTTGGAGGAATACGCAGATTTAAAGAGGAGTCCGTAATTTGCTTTCTAATGATCATGATCTTTTCCTCAAAGAAGTTCATGAATTCATCACTGCTGAAGTGAGAGCCATCCTCTCCTGGGGAATGCTGCTTTTTAGTTAGCTTTGCGACAGTATCAAAAATAAATTTCGGATTATTCTTATTTTCCTCAATTAAGTTGGAAAAATAGGATGACAATGTGTTCTCAACCTCATTCCAATATTTAAATGTAGTTGATATTAGTCGAATATAGTTTTTAAACTTGATAGTACTGAAATTAAATAACTGTTTACTGTCTTTTTGAGTGGTGAATAAAGGTTGAAATCTCATTGATCAACTTCTTTACAAAATATTACGTTGAAATTATGTGGTGTGCTCATTGGGATGCTGTTGCCTTGTCAGCACTTTTTATTTATTTTACCTTTATTTAACTAGGCAAGTCAGTTAAGAACACATTCTTATTTTCAATGACGGTCTAGGAACGGTGGGTTAACTGCCTTGTTCAGGGGCAGAAAGACAGATTTTTACCTTGTCAGCTCAGGGATTCAATCTTGCAACCTTACGGTTAACTAGTCCAACGCTCTAACCACCTGCTTTACATTGCACTCCACGAGCTTACGCGAATGCAGTAAGAAGCTAAGGTAAGTTGCTAGCTAGCATTAAACTTATCTTATAAAAAACAATCAATCATAATCACTAGTTAACTACACATGGTTGATGATATTACTAGTTTATCTAGCCTGTCCTGCGTTGAATATAATCGCTTAGGTACACGTTGCTCCAACCATAAACATCAATGCCTTTCTTAAAATCAATACACAAGTATATATTTTTAAACCTGCATATTTAGTTAATATTGCCTGCTAACATGAATTTATTTTAACTAGGGAAAATGTGTCACTACTCTTGCAAACAGAGTCAGGGTATATGCAGCAGTTTGGGCCGCCTGGCTCGTTGCGAACTGTGAAGACTATTTCTTCCTAACAAAGACAGCCGACTTCGCCAAACGGGGATGATTTAACAAAAGCGCATTTGCAAAAAAAGCACAATCGTTGCACAACTGTACCTAACCATAAACATCAATGCCTTTCTGAAAATCAATACACAGAAGTATATATTTTTAAACCTGCATATTTAGCTAAATGAAATCCAGGTTAGCAGGCAATATTAACCAGGTGAAATTGTGTCATTTTGCGTTCATTGCACGCAGTCAGGGTATATGCAACACTTTGGGTCATTTGTCAGAATTTTACGTAATTATGACATAACACTGAAGGTTGTGCAATGTAACAGGGTGCGCGCTAATAGCGTTTCAAACGTCACTCGCTCTGAGACTTGGAGTAGTTTTTTCCCTTCCTCTACATGGGTAACGCTGCTTCGAGGGTGGCTGTTGTTGATGTGTTCCTGGTCCGAGCCCAGGTAGGAGCGAGGAGAGGGATGGAAGCTATACTGTTACACTGGCAATACTAAAGTGCCTATGAGAACATCCAATAGTCAAAGGTATATGAAATACAAATCGTATAGAGAGAAATAGTCCTATAATTCCTATAATAACTACAACCTAAAACATATTACCTGGGAATATTGAAGACTCATGTTAAAAGGAACCACCAGCTTTCATATGTTCTCATGTTCTGAGCAAGGAACTTAAACGTTAGCTTTTTTACATGGCACATATTGCACTTTTACTTTCTTCTCCAACACTTTGTTTTTGCATTATTTAAATCAAATTGAACATGTTTCATTATTTATTTGAGGCGAAATTGATTTTATTGATGTATTACATTAAGTTAAAATAAGTGTTCATTCAGTATTGTTGTAATTGTCATTATTACAAATAAATAAACAAAAAAAATCTGCCGATTAATCGGTATAGTCCTTTTTGGGCCCCAATAATCGGTATCGGTATCGGCGTTGAAAAATCATAATTGGTCGACCTCTAGTAAATGACCAGTAAGAGTGACAGACCAAGCGTCCTAATTTAAGTGTCCTTAACCTGTGTTGAAGGATTAGCTAAGGACTAAAATGCCTGATGGAACATGTAACAATGATTTTCAGTAAACAGACCAGACAAGAGAAAATACTTAAATTAGAGACTTTAACAGATCAGTAACATGCAGGAATCTTCTTCTTCAGAACAACACATTGGGATAATCTTAATTGCATACTTCTCGCATCCTCTCTCCTCTTTCCTCTCCTCTCCTCAAAACATATTGGAAGAGAAAGCCCCTCCCCTCTGACCTTCTCCAATGGATTTTGAGAAGGAGGCAAGGAGAGAGGACGTGAGGAGTATGCAATTGAGATTCTCCCATAAACAAATGTATTTGTATTTATTATGGATCCCCATTAGCTGATCTGTTAGTCTCTAATTTGTATTTTCTCGTCTCTTCCTGGGGTCCAGCAAAATGAAGGCGGTTATATTCAAATAAAAACGTTAGATTACATTTCACAACACAGTGTGCCCTCTAATACCATATATCTACAACAAAAAAATCCATGTGTACGTGTGTGTATGTGTGTCTATCTGTGCCTGTGTCTCTTCACAGTCCCCACTTTTCCATAAGGTGTATTTTTACTTGTGTGCATCCTTTATGGAGTAGAGATATGCACCTCTGAACAAGTCACACATACCCATAGCCTACACAGTACAATGTCATAGAGACTGAGCTATACAGAGTACATTTACATTGATAGATGGATTAACATTTGGATATCTATGTCCCTTCCACTACCCCAGTTATGACATAGCAGCCAGCCAAAGTGGTCGGCTCCGCACAAGGTACTCCTATTCATGGCTCAAAAGGTACCTGGTCTTTTGTCGTGTGCTAAAAAGATTTGCCGTATCCACTCAACCTGCGAAGCTGTCAGAATAATTAATCTGTTTCCCATTCTGCAGACTGTGTCCATTGCTGCAGATCTGCTCATCTCACCTTTGATCATAAAGCCACCAGTGAATCCATTGTTGAGGCTACTTTGAGTCACTGGTCACAGTGGATCTGGTGTGACATCTTTTGGGAGATCATCAGGTGGATGACCTCAGCACCCAGAACCAATCAGTTACTCCATTTTGATGGAGACTAGGCTATTGCAAGAGACTAGGTGGATGTATGTGAATGCTTGGCGAGGCACACACACACGGAGAGTGAGAGACATGTAGCGAGTTCAGTCTTACCTCAGAAAAACCTTTAGACGCCAGAATAGTTGCAAGATGGTGCCACTTGGAGGCGTCCGTCGCATATTTTTAATCACACACATATCGAGACAGAACGTGTGCTTGGCGGAAGAGTGAAAATGTTCTGTACTGTTTATCCTGGCGTCAGTTAGCACGTCTTGCACTACTGCTGCTGTCTCGCAACTACGTTTCAGAAAGAATTAGGGAATCGATAGGCTGGAGTCCACAATTAGCACATCGGTCCTCGCGGAGTCACTGAAATTATTTCTGCATCTATTCCAAACTGGACTAAAACAGCACAATGAACAACTGCGCATTTCTACTGATCCTGGCCGTTCAAATCTACGCCGAAGGCATAGAGGGACCAACAGGTAAAGAGCCCATTTCTTCATGTTTTCAAGTCACTGCGCACTTGGGAAGCGATGCATCCAGTGTGGAGAGTTTTAAATCGATGTATTGATCCTGAAAAGGGGTGTGAAAGGTGTCGCAGTATGTTTTCCGCAGTTAACTTTATTCATAGGCGACTGAAGGCTATTCAATGGAAGGCTCGATTTATTGGATAATGAAGAGGGTTTACTGATAATTGTCAAGATGCGAGATGAGGGGCTTTTCATAAGAATAGGCAACTTTTATGAAAATGTGTTTCATTAGATTGCTTCGAATCTGAGAATAGTGCTTGTTTTGTGGCTTACTGTTTTAAGACTTGACCCTCAGTTTAACAGATCAGAATCCACCTCACATTCCCGCTTTTTGTTATAGCTTTACCATATTTAAAGAAACGGGTAGTCTAGGGTATGTTATTAGTATATTCGCCTAATCCTTTACAGCCAATATTTCCCCCTTGGAAGTAGGCTATTCAAACAGTGCGTCGGCTACCCTGTCATGATAACCTATTCGTATTTTTTGCTACTCTAATTCTAGATGAACATTTCTGGACATTAAATTCCCGAAATTGCATTCCAACCTGTAAATGTGGATACAGCTTCACCGATGTTTTGTGTTAAGTTCCGTTTTAAAGCCTCATATCTAATTGAAATATGCAGACTGCTGAGGGAAAATCACGCTTTGATTGAGAACATGTGCTGACCAGCTGGCAAGTGTCTACACTGTCATTTTCAACCTCTCCCTGACCCAGTCTGTAATACCTACATGTTTCAAGCAGACCACCATAGGCTATGTGCCCAAGAACGCCAATATAACTGTCTAAATGACTATCACCTCATAGCATCAAATCTGTAGCCATGAAAGGTTAGTAATGGCTCACATAAACACCATCATCCCAAACACCCTGGACCCATTCCAATTTGCATACAGCCTCCACAGATGACGCAATCTCTATTACACTGCCCTCTCCCACCTGGAGAAACACCTACGCTATATATACAAAAGTATGTGGACATCCAATCAAATGAGTGGATTCGGCTATTTCAGCCACAGCCGTTGCTGACGTGTATAAAATCGAGCACACAGCCATGCAATCTCCATAATCGACATCCAAGATGCCATATGTCCCGTGTATATATATTTTTTCTTTGCATATATTTTTCTTAACCTCAACTTCAACATACTCTCCTGCAATCCGCCTCACTCAATGTGGTATGGATCTGCTATTTTCTTTACTTTAGAACCAGAACCCCCAACAGTAGCTAGCCAGCTAACTAGCTACTAGCTAGTAGTCAGCTAGCCACTGCTAGTGGTCATCAGTTAACTTTTAGCCCGGACAGCTCTTGCCAGTCTGCACAGCGCAATTCAAACCAGAGCAAATCGGACTTATTTTTCTCCATATCTCCGGATTCCTACAGCAAGCTCTGAACCGTTTCACCTGGATCATCGCAGCTAGCTATCTGCTATCCGAGTGGCCACTCCTGGCTAACATCTCTGTCACGAAGCAAGCACCAATTAACCTGGAGCTAGCCTATGCTAGGCCCATCTCCCTGCTAGCTGAAGAGGTCCATCAGCCACTCCTCGGGCTACAATACCTATTTTGCCAATTGGCCTATACCCCTTTTACTGCCGATTATGGAGCCCCGCCGATCCATCACGACTGGACTACCAACGTAATCTGCCCAAGGGTCTTCTCAACAGGCTCCTCCATCGCGACCTCCCCCTGAATGCCCATCTGCTAGCCTGCTAGCCGCGGCCCGCTAGCTGTCTAGAGCATATCGGACTGTTAACTGAAGAGGCCCGTCAATATAGCTATTTTGCCAATTGGCCTGGACCTAGAGGTCGACCGATTAATCGGAATGGCCAATTAATTAGGGCCGATTTCAAGTTTTCATAACAATCAATCTTAATAACATAATCACTAGTTAACTACACATGGTTGATGATATTCCTAGTTTATCTAGGGTGTCCTGCATTGCATATTATCGATGCGGTTCCTGTTAATTTCTCATTGAATCACAGCCTACTTCGACAAACGGGTGATAATTTAACAAGTGCATTTGCGAAAAAAGCACTGTTGTTGCACCAATGTACCTAACCATAAACATCAATGCCTTCTCTTTAAAATCAATACACAAGTATATATTTTTAAACCTGCATATTTAGTTAATATCGCCTGCTAACATAAATTCTTTATAACCAGGGAAATTGTGTCACTTCTCTTGCGTTCCGTGCAAGCAGTCAGGGTATATGCAGCAGTTTGGGCCGCCTGGCTCATTGCGAACTGTGTGAACTCCATTTATTCCTAACAGGCCGTAATTAATTATGACACAACATTGAAGGTTGTATAATGTAACAGCAATATTTAGACTTAGGGATGCCATCCGTTAGATAAAATACGGAACGGTTCCGTATTTCACTGAAAGAATAAACGTTTTGTTTTCGAAATGATAGTTTCCGGATTCGACCATTTTAATGACCAAAGGCTCGTATTTCCGTGTGTTATTATGTTATAATTAAGTTTATGATTTGATAGAGCAGTCTGACTGAGCGATGGTAGGCACCAGCAGGCTCGTAAGCATTCATTCAAACAGCACTTTCGTGCATTTGCCAGCAGCTCTCCGTAATAATTCAAGCATTGTGCTGTTTATGACTTCAAGCCTATCAACTCCCGAGATTAGGCTGGTGTAACCGATGTGAAATGGCGAGCTAGTTAGCGGGATGTGCGCTAATAGCGTTTCAAACGTCACTCGCTCTGAGACTTGGAGTAGTTGTTCCCCTTGCTCTGCATGGGTAACGCTGCTTCGAGGGTGGCTGTTGTCGATGTGTTCCTGGTTCGAGCCCAGGTAGCGATGAGAGGGACGGAAGCTATACTGTTACACTGGCAATACTAAAGTGCCTATAAGAACATCCAATAATCAAAGGTATATGAAATACAAATTTGTATAGAGAGAAATAGTCCTATAATTCCTATAATAACTACAACCTAAAACTTCTTACCTGGGAATATTGAAGACTCATGTTAAAAGGAACCACCAGCTTTCATATGTTCTGAGCAAGGAACTTAAATGTTAGCTTTTTTACATGGCACATATTGCAGTTTTACTTTCTTCTCCAACACTTTGTTTTTGCATTATTTAAACCAAATGCCTCGGCCCGCTAGCTGTCTGAATGGCCGTGTCTTCAGCCCGCCTAGCTACTCATTGGACCTCTATGATCACTCGGCTACGCATGCCTCTCCCTAATGTCAATATGCCTTGTCCATTGCTGTTTTGGTTAGTGCCTTATTTCACTGTAGAGCCTCTAGCCCTGCTCAATATTCCTTAGCTAACCTTTTAGTTCCACCTCCCACACATGCGGTGACCTCACCTGGTTTAAATGATGTTTCTTGAGACATCATCTCTCATTGTCACTCAATGCATAGGTTTACCGCCACTGTATTCATATCCTACCATACCTTTCTTTGTCTGTCCATTATGCCTTGAATCTATTCTACCGTGCCCAGAAACCTGCTCCTTTTACTCTCTGTTCCAAACGTACTAGACGACCAGTTCTTATAGCCTTTAG
The DNA here is from genome assembly GCF_901001165.1 of Salmo trutta. Lineage (NCBI taxonomy): Eukaryota > Metazoa > Chordata > Actinopteri > Salmoniformes > Salmonidae > Salmo > Salmo trutta. The sequence goes on from NC_042959.1 coordinate 41,767,688, forward strand.
CTCCACTCCCATTACCCAGGCACTCTGTAAAAGCCTTAGCTTCATGCATGTTAACATTAGAAGCCTCCTCCCTAAGTCTTTTTAATTCACTGCTTTAGCACACTATGCCAACCCAGATGTCCTAGCCGTGTCGGAATCCTGGCTTAGGAAGACCACGAAAAACCCTGAAATGTCCATCCATAACTATAACATTTTCCGACAAGATAGAACTGCCAAAGGGGGCAGAGTTAGCCTGCAGAGTTCTGTCTTACTATCCAGGTCTGTGCCCAAACAATTTGAGCTTCTACTTATAAAAATCCACCTTTCCAGAAACAAGTCTCTCACCATTGCCACTTGCTATAGACCACCTTCTGTCTCTAGCTGTGCCCTGGACACCATATGTGAATTGACTGCCCCCCCCCGTCTATCTTCAGAGCTCGTGCTGTTAGGTGACCTAAACTGGGACATGCTTAACACCCTGGCCATCCTACAATCTAAGCTTGATGCCCTCAATCTCACACAAATTATCAATGAACCTACCAGGTACAACCCCAAATCCGTTAACACGGGCAACCTCATAGATATCATCCTAACCAACCTGCCCTCCAAATACCTTTGCTGTCTTCAACCAGGATCTCAGCGATCACTGCCTCATTGCCTGCGTCCGTAATGGGTCTGCGGTCAAACGACCACCCCTCATCACTGGCAAGTGCTCCCTAAAACACTTCAGCGAGCAAGCCTTTCTAATCGACCTGGCCTGGGTATCCTGGAAGGATATTAAACTCATTCCGTCAGTAGAGGATGCCTGGTTATTCTTTAAAAGTGCTTTCCTCACCATCTTAAATAAGCATGCCCCATAAAAAAAATAGAACCAGGAAAAGATATAGCCCTTGGTTCACTCCAGACCTGACTGCCCTTGACCAGCACAAAAACATCCTGTGGTGTACTGCATTAGCATCGAATAGCCCTCGCGATATGCAACTTTTCAGGGAAGTTAGGAAAGCAAAGGCTAGCTTTTTCAAACAGAAATTTGCATCCTGTAACACAAACTCCAAGAAGTTCTGGGACACTGTAAAGTCCATGGAGAATAAGAGCACCTCCTCCCAGCTGCCCACTGCACTGAGGCTAGGAAACACTGTCACCACCGATAAATTTCAATAAGCATTTTTATATGGCTGGCCATGCTTTCCACCTGGCTACCCCTACCATGGTCAACAGCCCTGCACCCCCCCCGGCAACTCGCCCAAGCCTCCCCCATTTCTCCTTCACCCAAATCCAGATAGCAGATGTTCTGAAAGAACTGCAAAATCTGGACCCTTACAAATCAGCCGGGCTAGACAATCTGGACCCTCTCTTTCTAAAATTATCCACCAAAATTGTTGCAACCCCTATTACTAGCCTGTTCAACCTCTCTTTCGTATCATCTGAGATCTCCAAAGATTGGAAAGCTGCCGCGATCATCCCCCTCTTCAAAGGGGGAGACACTCTAGACCCAAACTGCTACAGAAAGGTAGGATAGATATAGGTCTAAGGTCTTCGAAAGCCAAGTTGACAAACAGATCACTGACCATTTCGAATCCCACCGTACCTTCTCCGCTATGCAATCTGGTTTCCGAGCTGGTCATGGGTGCACCTCAGCCACGCTCAAGGTCTTAAAGGATATCATAACCGCCATCGAGAAAAGACACTACTGTGCAGCTGTATTCATCGACCTGGCAAGGCTTGCGACTCTGTCAATCACCACATTCTTATCGGCAGACTCAACAGCCTTGATTTCTCAAATGACTGCCTCGCCTGGTTCACTAACTACTTCTCTGATAGAGTTCAGTGTGTCAAATCGGGGGGCTGTTGTCCGGACCTCTGGCAGTCTCTATGGGGGTGCCACGGGGTTCAATTCTTGGGCCGACTCTCTTCTCTGTATACATCAATGATGTCGATCTTGCTGCGGGTGATTCTCATATCCACCTCCTTCACTCATGCTGCCAAACATACCCTCGTAAAACTGACCATCCTAGCGATCCTTTACTTCGGCGATGTCATTTACAAAATAGCCTCCAACACTCTTTACTGAGCAAATTGGATGCAGTCTATCACCAAAGCCCCATATACTACCCACCACTGCGACCTGTACACTCACGTTAGCTGGCCCTCGCTTCATTTTTGTTGCCAAACCCACTGTCTCCAGGTCATCTATAAGTCTATGCTAGGTAAAGCTCTGCTTTATCTCAGCTCACTGATCACCATAGCAGAACCCACCTGTAGCACGCGCGCCAGCAGGTATATTTCACTGGTCACACCCAAAGCCAATTCCTCCTTTGGCTGCCTTTCCTTCCAGTTCTCTGCTGCCAATGACTGATATCTATCTCCCTCACTAACTTTAAGCACCAGCTGTCAGAGCAGCCTACAGATCACTGCACCTGTACATATCCCATCTGTAAATAGCCCATCCAACTACCTCATCCCCATACTGTTATTTTATTTATTTTGCTCCTTTGCACCCCAGTATGTCTACTTGCACATTCATCTTCTGCACATCTATCACTCCCGTGTTTAAATGCTATATTGTAATTACGACGCCACTATGGCCTATTTATTGCCTTACCTCCCTTAATCTACCTCATTTGCACACACTGTATATAGACTTTTTCTATTGTGTTATTGACTGTATGTTTTATTCCATGTGTAACTCTGTGTTGTTGTTTATGTCGCACTGCTTTGCTTTATCATTGCCAGGTCGCAGTTGTAAATGAGAACTTAACTAGCCTACCTGGTTAAATAAAGGTGTGAAAAAAATCAAACATTGGCAGTAGATGGCCTTACTGACTAGCTCAGTGACTTTCAATGTGGCACCGTCATAGGATTCCAACTTTCCAACAAGTCAGTTAGTACAATTTTTGCTTTACTAGAACTGCCCCGGTCAACTGTAAGTGCTGTTATTGTGAAGTGGAAACATCTAGAAGCTTCAACAGCTCAGCCGTGAAGTGGTAGGCCACACAAGCTCACAGAACGGGACCGCTTAAGTGCATAGTGGGTAAAAACTGTCTATCCTTGGTTGCAACACTCACTACCAAGTTCCAAATTGCCTCTGGAAGCTGTTGGGGTTCGTTTCCTTGTTCCTTGTCAATCATTGTCCAATTGGTGAAATTAGCATTATGACAATATCTTTAACTAAATCATTCAAAAACCTTTATTAATGCAATTGCAGACAGAAGTTGACATCAGGAACATAACGCATGTTTCCGAGTAAGTTCTGCAAAATTTTAAAGGTCCCAAGTTATTTTATTAAACCCGAAGTCCAGCCCTTGTGATGTCACTGTATGCATCATTACCTTCTACTCTTCAGACCAAGTCCATGCATACACAGCTATATAAACTTGCAAGAGTAGTTCCAGTGTTTTCTAAGGCCTAGACAATAAATGTCCACTCCCCAAAGTTGATTTATTCGTGGAATGTCTGACTAGTCTCTTATCTCCTACACTCCCCTGCAAAGTTCTGTCTCAGTCACACATTTCTCAGAGGGGTCTCTTTATAAGAGGCAGAATTTGGAAAACAACTGTGGAACAATACTAAACCTCTATAATGAATATATATTGTTAATCTGTAGTCTAGGACCCTATACATGTAAGGAGGGAGGGGTCTTATAACCCCTCCCCTTCTATTAATACAACATAAGCATAATACATTTTTATAATACATCAAACATTTGGTACAGCCCCGATCATGACCCCTAGGTGAAACCCTTTCAAAGCAATGTCAGCACAAGAAACAAACCTTTTCAAAATATAAAGGCCTATGGGCTAGGCTGCATGAGGTGTGCGACTATGATTAGAAAAGGTCAGGAAAAAAGGCATTGTTTCTTGCCTTACACTGGGCATCATTCACAAGTGATAATATACACTGCTCAAAAAAATAAAGGGAACACTTAAACAACACAATGTAACTCCAAGTCAATCACACTTCTGTGAAATCAAACTGTCCACTTAGGAAGCAACACTGATTGACAATAAATTTCACATGCTGTTGTGCAAATGGAATAGACAACAGGTGGAAATTATAGGCAATTAGCAAGACAACCCCAATAAAGGAGTGGTTCTGCAGGTGGTGACCACAGACCACTTCTCAGTTCCTATGCTTCCTGGCTGATGTTTTGGTCACTTTTGAATGCTGGCGGTGCTTTCACTCTAGTGGTAGCATGAGACGGAGTCTACAACCCACACAAGTGGCTCAGGTAGTGCAGCTCATCCAGGATGGCACATCAATGCGAGCTGTGGCAAGAAGGTTTGCTGTGTCTGTCAGCGGTGTCCAGAGCATGGAGGCGCTACCAGGAGACAGGCCAGTACATCAGGAGACGTGGAGGAGGCCGTAGGAGGGTAACAACCCAGCAGCAGGACCGCTACCTCCACCTTTGTGCAAGGAGGAGCAGGAGGAGCACTGCCAGAGCCCTGCAAAATGACCTCCAGCAGGCCACAAATGTGCATGTGTCTGCTCAAACGGTCAGAAACAGACTCCATGAGGGTGGTATGAGGGCCCGACGTCCACAGGTGGGGGTTGTGCTTACAGCCCAACACCGTGCAGGACGTTTGGCATTTGCCAGAGAACACCAAGATTGGCAAATTCGCCACTGGCGCCCTGTGCTCTTCACAGATGAAAGCAGGTTCACACTGAGCACATGTGACAGACGTGACAGAGTCTGGAGACGCCGTGGAGAACGTTCTGCTGCCTGCAACATCCTCCAGCATGACCGGTTTGGCGGTGGGTCAGTCATGGTGTGGGGTGGAATTTCTTTGGGGGGCTGCACAGCCCTCCATGTGCTCGCCAGAGGTAGCCTGACTGCCATTAGGTACCGAGATGAGATCCTCAGACCCCTTGTGATGGTGCGGTTGGCCCTGGGTTCCTCCTAATGCAAGACAATGCTAGACCTCATGTGGCTGGAGTGTGTCAGCAGTTCCTGCAAGAGGAAGGCATTGATGCTATGGACTGGCCCGCCCGTTCACCAGACCTGAATCCAATTGAGCACATCCGGGACATCATGTCTCGCTCCATCCACCAACGCCACGTTGCACCACAGACTGTCCAGGAGTTGACGGATGCTTTAGTCCATGTCTGGGAGGAGATCCCTCAGGAGACCATCCGCCACCTCATCAGGAGCATGCCCAGGCGTTGTAGGGAGGTCATACAGGCACGTGGAGGCCACACACACTACTGAGCCTCATTTTGACTTGTTTTAAGGACATTACATCAAAGTTGGATCAGCCTGTTGTGTGATTTTCCACTTTAATTTTGAGTGTGAATCCAAATCCAGACCTCCATGGGTTGATAAATTGGATTTCCATTGATTATTTTTGTGTGATTTTGTTGTCAGCACATTCAACTATGTGAAGAAAAAGTATTTAAGATTATTTTATTCATTCAGATCTAGGATGTGTTATTTTAGTGTTCCCTTAATTTTTTTGAGCAGTGTATAATTCACAAGTGATAGGCTAATATTTTCATCCATCAGACTATTCTTGATTTAATCTTGTCTTTACATAAAGTACCAGTCAAAAGTTTGGACACACCTACTCATTCAAGGGCCCAACATCAGCATGATTTTCTTCCAATTAGCCAATTACGGTGGTGCATTGTCTGTGGATCATCATACGAGTGGTTGAACTCCCCCCACTCTTTTCCATGTGTGTCGGCTGGTTTCACAGATGAGGCGATGTTAGGTTGATTCGGTCTTGACTTTAATGCAAGGGTTGGAACTGGTTCTGGGAACAGAACAGAGAACCAGAAAATAACACAATTATTTGACAAACAGAACCCAAACCGGAAAAGAAAGTATTCAGTTCCACAACAGAACATTTTATTTTATTTTTTATTGAACTTTTATTTAACTAGGCAAGTCAGTTAAGAACAAATTCTTATTTACAATTACAGCCTACCCTTGTTTAAAGCATGGGAGCGGGTTAATAACGTTATTTTACATTCCAGGCGTTTTTTTTCAGTCCCACAAAAATCACAACAAAGTGCCTATGCAAAGCCCTCACTCTGTCATGCAGAAACTTATTCCAGCGTCTGCCAACCAGCTGGAAATCGTTGTGTGTGTTACCTGCTTTGTGTGTGCTACCTGCCCCTACCCTCTGAAGCATAGGTTACTGTAGCCTACTGACAATATTACATGCAAGTTTCAGAAACTACTCAGGCTATATAGAATAAGCAGAGGTTAAACATAAGCTGAGACTCAAAGAGACCGAGAGGAAGATGAATGGGGCCCCTGGTGAAGAGCGTGCCTGCCTTCGACTGACCATACAAATCACAGCACTTGGTGTTAAGCTGAAATTCATAAAACACACATGGATAAGTTTGATTTTTCTGCTGCCTGTAGAATGAGTAACCCAGTCGCTGTCTGGCACTCATCCAAGTAGCCCTGCCACATTGTATATCAGTGGGAAGGGGAGCAGAGACAGGAGAGCACAGCACTCCTCTCATAAGTACACTGCTTAATCACACAAGGCTTGGGAGGATGGGGGTAGGATGGTCTGGGGGACACCTAGGGGGTTATAGCACCACCCTGGGGACCCGCTCTGAGACAAAACCGCCTGTCACTCTATATGACAAAATCACTCCCTCTCTGTCTTTTCCCTTCTCCCTCCTCGCCCTCTCCCTACAGATGTTGGTTGGTCTGGCTCGTCGTGGAAATGTTTCCCCTCTGTGGGTCCAAAAACAACATTGATAGATGTTTCTTCTGTAATGATTTGCAACCTTTTCTCTTGGACTTTTTGTAATAGACTTGAACCAAATTAACACTCAAAAAATTTACCCAATATGCCTACAGACCCAGTGGACTCTGAGGCCAGTATCTAAGCTAAACATGTAGAGTATAATATTCAGTGGATATTTCATAATTAACACAATAAAGCTCCTCCCAAGAGAAACATGAGTGGATACACAGCATGCATTTATTTTGATTTTTTTTATTTCACCCTTATTTAACCAGGTAAGCTAGTTGAGAACAAGTTCTCATTTATAACTGCGACCTGGCCAAGATTAAGCACAGCAGTGCGACACAAACAACAACACAGAGTTACACATGGAATAAACAAGCATACAGTCAATAACACAATAGAAAAAAAGAAAGTCTATATACAGTGTGTGCAAATGGCGTGAGGAGGTAAGGCAATAAATAGGCCATAGTAGTGAAGTAATTACAATTTAGCAAATTTAACACTGGAGTGATAGATGAGGAGATGGTGATGTGCAAGTAGATATACTGGTGTGCAAAAGAGCAGAAAAGTAAATAAAAACAATATGGGGATGAGGTAGGTAGATTGGGTGGGCTATTTACAGATGGGCTATGTACAGCTGCAGCGATCGGTTAGCTGCTCAGATAGCTGATGTTTAAAGTTAGTGAGGGAAATACAAGTCTTTTTTTGCAATTAGTTCCAGTCATTGGCAGTAGAGAACTGGAAGGAAAGGCAGCCAAAGTAGGTGTTGGCTTTGGGGATGACCAGTGAGATATACCTGCTGGAGCGCCTGCTACGGGTGGATGTTGTTATCATGGCTAGTGAGCTGAGATAAGGAGGAGCTTTACCTAGCATAGACTTATAGATGACCTGGAGCCAGTGGTTCTGGCGACGAATATGTAGCGAGGGCCAGCCGACTAGAGCATACAGGTTGCAGTGGTGGGTGGTATAAGGGGCTTTGGGGACAAAACGGATGGCACTGTGATAGACTGCGGAAGGAGTGTTTTATGACATTGAAGCTCGTCTGTTGGGGCTAGGGGGCAGTATTTGCATGGCCGGATAAAAAACGTACCCAATTTAAACTGGTTACTACTCTTGCCCAGAAACGAGAATATGCATATAATTAGTAGATTTTGATAGAAAACACTCTAAAGTTTCTAAAACTGTTTGAATGGTGTCTGTGAGTATAACAGAACTCATATGGCAGGCCAAAACCTGAGAAGATTCCATACAGGAAGTGCCCTGTCTGACAATTTGTTGTCCTTCAGTTGCATCTCTATCAAAAATACAGCATCTGTGCTGTAATGTGACATTTTCTAAGGCTTCCATTGGCTCTCAGAAGGCGCCAGAAAGTGTAATGGGGTGTCTGCTGTCTCTGGGCGAAGAACAGCAGGATAATTTGTGAGTGGTCAGCCTGGGAACAGTGACACTGGAGATGCGCGTTCATGAGAATTCAAAAAAAAATTCTTCAACCTTTGAATGAATACAATGTCGCCCGGTTGGAATATTATCGCTATTTTACGAGAAAAATCACATAAAAATAGATTTTTAACAGCGTTTGACATGCTTCAAAGTACGGTAATGGAATATTTTGAATATTTTTGTCACGAAATGCGCTTGCGCGTCACCCTTCGGATAGTGACCTGAACGCACGAACAAAATGGAGGTATTTGGATATAACTATGGATTATTTGGAACCAAAACAATATTTGTTGTTGAAGTAGAAGTCCTGGGAGTGCATTCTGACGAAGAACAGCAAAGGTAATCCAATTTTTCTAATAGTAATTCTGAGTTTGGTGAGGGCCAAACTTGGTGGGTGTCAAATTAGCTAGCCCGTGATGGCCGGGCTATGTACTCAGAATATTGCAAAATGTGCTTTCGCCGAAAAGCTATTTTAAAATCTGACACCGCGATTGCATAAAGGAGTTCTGTATCTATAATTCTTAAAATAATTGTTATGTATTTTTTGAACGTTAATCATGAGTAATTTAGTAAATTCCCCTGGAAGTTTGCGGTGGGTATGCTAGTTCTGAACATCACATGCTAATGTAAAAAGCTGGTTTTTGATATAAATATGAACTTGATTGAACAAAACATGCATGTATTGTATAACATAATGTCCTAGGAGTGTCATCTGATGAAGATCATCAAAGGTTAGTGCTGCATTTAGCTGTGGTTTTGGTTTTTGTGACATATGCTTGCTTTGAAAATGGCTGTGTGATTATTTTTGGCAGGGTACTCTCCTAACATAATCCATAATCTAATGTTTTGCTTTCGCTGTACAGCCTTTTTGAAATCGGACGACGTGGTTGGATTCAGGAGAGGTTTATCTTTCAAATGGTGTAAAATAGTCGTATGTTTGAAAAATTGAAATTATTGGATTTTTGAGATTTTTGTATTTCGCGCCATGCGATCCCGTTGGCTAGGGGTTCCGCTGGCGGAACGCCTAGATGTATTAACTTGGCTTTCGAAGACTTTAGAAAGGCAGGGCAGGATGGATATAGGTCTGTAACAATTTGGGTCTAGAGTGTCACCCCCTTCGAAGAGGGGGATGACCGCGGCAGCTTTCCAATCTTTAGGGATCTCGGACGATACAAAAGAGAGGTTGAACAGATGGGTAATAGGGGTTGCAATGGCGTCAGATCATTTTAGAAAGAATGGGTCCAGATTGTCTAGCCTAGCTTATTTTGTACGGGTCCAGGTTTTGTAGCTCTTTCAGAACATCTGCTATCTGGATTTGGGTGAAGGAGAAGCTGGGGAGGCTTGGGCAAGTAGCTGCAGGGAGTGCGGAGCTGATGGCCGGGGTTGGGGTAGCCAGGAGTAAAGCATGGCCAGCCGTAGAGAAATGCTTATTGAAATTCTTGATTATCGTGGATTTATCGGTGGTGACAGTGTTACATAGCCTCAGTGCAGTGGGCAGCTGGGAGGAGGTGCTCTTATTCTCCATGTATTTTACAGTGTCCCACAACTTTTTGGAGTTAGAGCTACAGGATGCAAATTTCTGTTTGAAAAAGCTAGTCTTTGCTTTCCTGACTGACTGCGTGTATTGGTTCCTAACTTCCCTGAAAAGTTGCATATCGCGTGGACTATTCGATGCTAGTGCAGTCCGCCACAGGATGTTTTTGTGCTGGTCAAGGGCAGTCAGGTCTGGAGTGAACCAAAGGCTATATCTGTTCTTAGTTCTACATTTTTGAAAGGGGCATGCTTATTTAAGATGGTGAGGAAATTACTTTTAAAGAACGACCAGGCATCCTGAACTGACGGGATGAGGTCAATATCCTTCCATAATACCTGGGCCAGGTCGATTAGAAAGGCCTTCTCGCAGAAGTGTTTTAGGGAGTGTTTGACCGCGGTCCCATAGCGGAGGCAGTGATTGCTAAGATCCTGATTGAAAACAGCAGAGGTGTATTTGGAGGGCAAGTTGGTCAGGACAATATCTAAGAGGGTGCCCATGTTTACAGATTTAGGGTTGTACCTGGTGGGTTCCTTGATAATTTGTGTGAGATTGAGGGCATCAAGCTTAGAGTGTAGGACTGCCGGGGTGTAAAGCATATCCCAGTTAGGTCACCTAACAGAACGAACTCTGATTTAACTGGTGTCAAGGGGTTCCACTCATCTTTCAAGCAAACTGCTTAGGAATAATGACTCTGTGTCTGTTTGTCTGCCTGTCTGTTTGTGTGGATGTTCTAGCATGTCCTGCCAGCAATAACTGATGTTGCTGCCGGTGTTGAAGACAGTGGCTCTGCTCTAATAATAAGAGCACATTCTCACTAGGCAGTCATTTAGACTAAGTGTGCCGCTTGATATCCCTTCTCATCTCGAAACTGGGTTAAGTTCTCACAGCATTGAAATAGGTGATAAACTTCGGCACACTTCGGAAAATGAGAGATGTGACACAGGACAATTGGCATAGATTATGCCACTTAGCCGACAGCATATGAGGGACAGATGGGGAGCAGTTTTCTATTCTATTCCCATTGGACAGAGCAGAGGAGGTGAGGGGTGAAAGTGTTGGATAGGGATCCTGTATCATTAAAGAGCAACTGGACGTAATAATGAACTTAGGCCGTTTTCAACCAGATATGTGGCATCGATTGTTAGTTATTTATTCCAATGCCAAAATGGATTTAAAAGTCTTATGTCATGACGTTGCCCTCTTTGAGTACAGGGAGCACAGTTGACCCCCTCCCCCTTGCACCATCCCCCTACCTACCTCTCCCTACCCAGGCCCTGTGAAGGCGGTCGTAAAATTCTAAAGGAGAATGTCCTGCCGCATGGCCCAGTTGAGACAGAGAGGGGTTTCATAGAGAGACAAAGGAAATTCTTCCAACTCACAGAATTGGAGAACCAAACGACATTTATGTTCTGGAGAAGGTATAAAAGATCGGTGAAGAATCCAGCTACAAACTGGTCCGCTTGGTACAATTTTGTGATACCCATTGGAGACAATAGTACCATATTACCATACTAAGGTTTATATAATAGCCTCAGCTATGGGACTTGCATCTAAATGGTTGTATACAATGATTTAATAAGATTAAAGCTATTTGGAATATATTGAGAGGCAATGTACTAATGTTAGTGTGATAGAATTGTATTTCTGTTCAAAGCTTAACTCAGTCATCGGCATGCCCCCAGGGACACAGACAAGACCTGGCGTCATGAGACAGCCTTTTTCTGTCATTCTGAATAAAACCCCCACCCAGGGTTACTTTCTTCAGACCAGGCTTCCACTCCATTATAAGTTGGCCAATAGGTTTGACCATCCAATTCCTCTACTGAAAGTTAACTACACCACGTGGTTAACTTTTAGACTATCGATACCGACAGAATAAGAACAAGTCTTTGATATTAATTATTAGTCTGCAGCTAAGTACTCGATATCATCGAACGCGAAGACCGACGAAACATCCATTCTATAACGACATTAATGAATGTCGCTTTGAAAGATCCATTCTAACCGAGAGAGAGAGAGAGAGAACGCGGACAAAACTCTCCAACAGGACAAAAACTCTCCAACAAGGATCTCGACGACACACTGAGCGTAAATATATATTGATTGCAATTGTTCCCAAATGAGTGAGCGTTCATGTGCAAAGGATTAGCATATCAATTGTTAATATTTATCAACTCTGTGTGCCTTGTCCGCTGCCCTCACCCCCCTTATTTGTTTAACAGGCCGCCATGCCTGTTTAGCCCACTAGGGAACATTACTCCACCAATGCTTTGTAACGATAACCAACTTTGCTTTCTGTGAATTACTTAGTTTAGTAAATAAATGATTTTAAGACAATTGATGTATGGATGACTCTTAGTAAAGGCTGGGTTCGTGCAGATACAACAATTTACGACGTTTGGAATGAGACTGGACGCGAGGTAAAATACACCATTTAAACCAGAAGATAATCGGCCTATACTATAATATAGGAAAGTTATATTAGGAAAATTATAACTTTGTAATCTGAATATTTTCCTTGGTGCCCCGATCTCCTAGTTAATTACAGTAAGTCGCTAAATGACTAAAATGTAAATGTTAATCGCGTAATAATAATTACAGGGAGTTAATTGATAAACATGTCTTCAGTTAATGGTGCCCAAAGACACGACACTAAGTAGGATTAGGGCTAGCACAATTATCATATAATTGTATAACAAACAAATATGGACAATAACTTTGATTTATACATTGTTTCTCATATGTCTTAATACATTTTAGGGGTTTCAACTTCAAGTAGATATAGTTGACCCAATAGCAGTTTTTCATTTTTACATTAAGTTGGTAGTAATTTTACGAGCAGAACAACACCATTGGGAGGAGAAGCTTCATTTAAATGATGACAATCACCGTTGCCATGACAATTAATCGTTACCCAAAATTCCATAATCGTCACAGCCTTAGTAGGTAGGATCAGAGGTGTAAAGCACTTAAGTAAAATACTTTTTGGGGGGTATCTGTGCTTTACTATTTATATTTTTGTCTACTTTTACTTCACTACATTACTAAAGAAAATAATTTACTATTTATTCCATACATTTTTCTTAAAACCAAAAGTACTCGTTACATTTTGAATGCTTAGCAGGACAGGAAAATGTCCCAATTCACACATTTATCAAAAGTACATGCTTGGTATCCCCACTGCCTCTGATCTGGCGGACTCACCAAACACACACATTCTTTGTTTGTAAATTATGTCTGAGTGTTGGAGTGTGCCCCTGGTTATATGTAAAAAAAACAAATTAAACTAGAAAATGGTACCATGTGGTTTTTTTAATATAAGGAATTTGAAATTATTTATACTTTTACTTTTGATACTTAAGTATATTTCAATCCAAATACTACTTGAGTAAAAGTCCAGAAGTATTTTGCTGGTTGACTTTCTTTCACTTGAGTCGTTTTCTTTTAAGGGATCTTTAATTTTACTTAAGTATGACAATTGGGCACTTTTTCCACGACTGGGTGAGATTTGTGTAACCGAGTTCACCCGGCTTTACATGAGGGTTGGTTTTGGATTACAATCTTGCCCACTATCACGAGATGGTAGATTTGTCATGCATGGAGAAACAGCTGTGCTGATTGTGCTCGATTTGATCAAGGCAGCCAGAACCTACAGACAGTGAGATAAAATTCCCGTTACGCAGCGTCTCATATCTGTTTACATAAGACAACACGTCGCCAATGTTATGTTTTTTAAAGAACGTTCGGCCCCTAATCCCTTTATGGAGTGGCCACTTGCTGATGTGTTCGATAGTGATCATGATGTGATCACTCGAGTCTGGAACTCATTTAGTCAAAAGTTGAATTGAGACGATGCGCACTTGTATCCCAACTGGCACTCAATGTTCCAACATTCTAAACCCATTTGCGAGAATCTTGTGTCCTGCCGCAACATGTTTTGGAACATGATTTGCTATGAAACACTGGCAGGCTGATGCACACTCTGGTAAGAGTGAGAAAGTTATAAAACAATGGCACCGAAGCACACACGTCACCACTCACCAGTGACTTAGGGTGCATTCGTAAATTCACTCTGGCAATCTATACACCATACAGTTAAGCACATTCTGGTTTGAGAGAGCACAGAAAAATAGATTTAATTTAAAATGACCGAGCACCAGGTTGATATCTAAGGAAGTCTCGAAGTTTTGCTTGCCTGAGGTAATCTTATGATAAGCTGTAGACTACACTATTTATCAAGAGTTTTCATCTATATTCTTCTATATTCTCCCTAACCCTATCACGGGGGCTGTTCGATGCTAATGCTGAATGCCACAGGATGTTTTTGTGTTGGTTAAGGGCAGTCAGGTCTGGAGAGAACCAAGGGCTATATCTGTTCCTGGTTCTGAATTTCTTGAATGGTGCATGCTTATTTAAGATGGTGAGGAAGGCATTTAAAATAAATAACCAGGCATCCTCTACTGACGGGATGAGGTCGATATCCTTCCAGCATACCCGGGCCAGGTCGATTAGAAAGGCTTGCTCGCTGAAATGTTTCAGGGAGCGTTTGACAGCGATGAGTGGAGGTCGTTTGACCGCTGACCCATTTCAGATGCAGGCAATCAGGCAGTGATCGCTGAGATCTTGGTTGAAAACAGCAGAGGTGTATTTAGAGGGCAAGTTGGTTAGGATGATATCTATGAGGGTGCCCGTGTTTACGGCTTTGGGGTGGTACCTGGTAGGTTCATTGATAATTTGTGTGAGATTGAGAGCATCAAGCTTAGATTGTAGGATGGCTGGGGTGTTAAGCATGTCACAGTTTAGGTCACCTAGCAGCACGAGCTCTGAAGATAGATGGGGGGCAATCAGTTCACATATGGTGTCCAGAGCACAGCTGGGGGCAGAGGGTGGTCTTTAGCAGGCGGCAACGGTGAGAGACTTGTTTTTAGAGAGATGGATTTTTATAAGTAGAAGTTCAAATTGTTTGGGTACAGACCTGGATAGTAGGACAGAACTCTGCAGGCTCTCTCTGCAGTAGATTGCAACACCGCCCCCTTTGGCCGTTCTATCTTGTCTGAAAATGTTGTAGTTAGGGATGAAGATTTCAGAGTTTTTGGTGGACTTCCTAAGCCAGGATTCAGACACGGCTAGGACATCCGGGTTGGTAGAGTGTGCTAATGCAGTGAATATAACAAACTTAGGGAGAAGGCTTCTAATGTTAACATGCATGAAACCAAGGCTATTACGGTTACAGAAGTCATCAAAAGAGAGCGCCTGGGGAATAGGAGTGGAGCTAGGCACTGCAGGGCCTGGTTTAACCTCTTCATCACCAGAGGAACAGAGGAGGACTAGGATAAGGTTACGGCTAAAAGCTACGAGAATTGGTCGTCTATGACGTCCAGAATAGAGAGTAAAAGGAGCAGGTTTCTGGGGGTGATAAAATAGCTTCAAGGTATAATGTACAGACAAAGGTATGGTAGGATG
The DNA here is from genome assembly GCF_901001165.1 of Salmo trutta. Classification (NCBI taxonomy): domain Eukaryota; kingdom Metazoa; phylum Chordata; class Actinopteri; order Salmoniformes; family Salmonidae; genus Salmo; species Salmo trutta. The sequence continues at coordinate 41,782,811 of NC_042959.1, forward strand.
TGAATACAGTGGAGGTAAACCTAGGCATTGAGTGATGATGAGAGAGATATTGTCTCTAGAAACATCATTGAAACCAGAAGATGTCATAGCATGTGTGGGTGGTGAAACTGAAAGGTTGGATAAGGTATAATGAGCAGGGCTAGAGGCTCTACAGTGAAATAAGCCAATAAACACTAACCAGAACAGCAATGGACAAGGCATTTTGACATTAAGGAGAGGCATGCTTAGCCGAGTGATCATAAGGGTCCTGTGAGATTCAGACAGTTAGCAGGGCCATATGTAGCAAGCTGGCAGAAGATGGAGGGAGGTCTGTTTTTAGCCACCTCGTGCGTTTCCGTCTGTAGATTAGAGGGGTTCCGTGTGGTAGGGGGACCAGTCCAATTGGCAAAATAGTTATAGTTATAGTGGCCCAAGAACATTGTCCGATGGACCTATTCAGATAGCAGCCGATAAGACAGCTAACGATTCGCAGGCCGCAGATGGGCGTTCAGGTTATGTCGCGACGGAGGGGCCAGTTGGATAACTCCCTCGGGCAGATAACGTTGATAGTCCAGTCGTGAAGGCCCGATGGGGCTCCGCATCGGCAGTAAAACAGGTCTGGAAAGGTGATTGTAGCCCAGGAGTGGCTGATGGAACTCTTCAGCTGGCTAGTTCCGGAATAATTGATGTTAGCTCCGGGAACGACGTTAGCAAATAGTCACTCGGGTAGCAGCTAGCTAGCTGCAAGATCCAGGTGTAAATGTCCAGAGCCTTCGGTAGAAATCCGGGGATATGGAGAGAAAATAGGTCCGGTATGCTAAGGTCTGAGTCGCGCTGTACAAAACTGGCGATACCTTTTCGAGTTAAGGGATAGCTGATGCCGCCAACCGTGGCTAGCTGAACTCCAACGTTAGCCAGTGAACTGGCCAACCTCTGGCTAACCTCTGGCTAGCTTCTGTTGAGGATTTCAGATTTGAGGTAAATAATACTTTTTTTTAAATTGGTGAGGCGGGTTGCAGGAGAGTGTTTTCAGGTTGAGTTTTTAGAAGAAAAAAATCTATAAAAAGATATGCGAAGAAAATATATATATACACACACACACACACACACACACACACACACACACACACACACACACACACACACACACACACACACACACACACACACACACACACGGGACACGACAAGACGAAGGACATAGACGTCTGACTGCTACGCCATCTTGGTATGATATGTGGCAGGGATTGCAAACTATTACAGACTATAAAGGGAAGCACAGACACGAGCTGCCCAGTGATACGAGCCTACCAGACGAGCTAAGTTACTTCTATGGTTGTTTCTGGGCAAGTAACACTGAAACATATATGAGAGCATCAGCTGGATGACTGTGTGATCACGCTCTCCGCAGCCGATGTGTGTAAGACCTTTAAACAGGTCAACATTCACAAGGCTGCAGGGCCAGACAGATTACCAGGACGTGTACTCCGAGCATGCGTTGACCAACTGGCAAGTGTCTTCACTGACATTTTCAACCTGTCCCTGACTGAGTCTGTAATACCTACGTTTCCAGCAGACCACCATAGTCACTGTGCCCAAGAACACTAAGGTAACCTGCCTAAATCACAACCGAGCCGTAGCACTCACGTCTGTAGCCATGAAGTGCTGTGAAAGGCTGGTCATGGCTCACATCAACACCATTATCCCAGAAACCCTAGACCCACTCCAATTTGCATACCGCCCCAACAGATCCACAGATGATGCAATCTCTATTGCACTCCACACTGCCCTTTCCCACATGAACAAAAGGAACACCTACCTGAGAATGCAATTCATTGACTTCAGCTCAGCGTTCAACACCATATTGGCCTCACTAAGCTAAGGACCCAGGGACTAAACACCTCCCTCTGCAACTGGATCCTGGACTTCCTAACGGGCTGTCCCCAGGTGGTAAGGGTAGGTAACAACACATCTGCCACGCAGATCTTCAACACGGGGGCCCTCAGGGGTGCGTGCTCAGTCACATTCTGTACTCCCTGTTCACTCATGACTGCATGGCCAGGCACGACTCCACCACTATCATTACATTTGCCAATGACAACAATGGTAGGCCTGATCACCGACAACGATAAGCCAGCCTATAGCAACGGTCCCCAACCATATTCGCTACCAGGCCGCACGGAAAGGATAAATGTATTTTTCTTTTTAAATAATCGGTAAAATAAAAGAATTATATCCAATTATAGTCTATTTGTGCAGTAATTACACAACTTGGTGGGGTCTGTTGGTCTTTTTCTCACCACTCTAATATCTCTGTCACGCCCACAACAGTTTACAGATTTTGAACTTGAGTAATGCTATCAGCTGATCTAAGAAGGGCTATAGAAATACATTTGATTTGATTAATGCGTGTGCCGCGAGTTCATCACGTCTGCGTGAGCTGAGTTGCCAACCAACTTTGTACTAGCTAGCTACGTTAGCTGACATGAATAAAAACAAACAAACATCGCTGGAGAGCTTCTTCGGGAAGGGATAAGGGAGATAAAAGGCCCAACGACGATGTTGATAATGCAGAGACAGCAGAGCCCGAGACTGCACATTTTTTAAAACTTTTTTCAATAGATAGTCTTACCTAAAATATTGCGACAAGTGACTCGCACGCTCAAAGCCCCCTGTGCGTATTATGTGGAGATCGCTTGCCACAGTGTTTGAGTTACGAGAGCTGCTGCAGAGATTTCTTTCAGAAAAAAGTCACCACTGGCAGCACATTTCAATGACGAGGAATGGGTCGCAAAACTCGCTTTCCTGTGCGACATATTGAACCAGCTCAACGAACTCAATCTGTCACTACAGGGGAGAATGATAACTGCCTTTAACTTCTTTGGGATAGGGGGCAGTATTTTCACATCCGGATAAAAAACGTACCCGATTTAATCTGGTTACTACTCCTGCCCAGTAACTAGAATATGCATATAATGATTGGCTTTGGATAGAAAACACCCTAAAGTTTCTAAAACTGTTTGAATGGTGTCTGTGAGTACAACATAACTCCTATGGCAGGCAAAAACCTGAGAAGATTTCATGCAGGAAGTGGCCTGTCTGACAAGGTGTTGTTGTTCTTGCTTCTGTTTATTGAAGAGTCAGGATCTTAGCTGTAACGTGACACTTCCTACGGCTCCAATAGGCTCTCAGAGCCCGGGAAAAACCTGAACGATGACGATGCAGCCTCAGGCTGAAACACATAATCGCCTTTGCCAAGTGGTCTATCAGAGGACAATGGAATTAGGCGCATGCCCGATTCGACCCCGTGCAGTATTTTCTTTCGGCTGTTTACCTAATTGCAGATTCCCGGTCGGAATATTATCGCTTTTTTACGAGAAAAATGGCATAAAAATTGATTTTAAACAGCGGTTGACATGCTTCGAAGTACGGTAATGAAATATTTAGAAATCTTTTGTCACGAAATGCACCGTGCGTGCGACCGTTATTTACCATTGGGATAGTGTCTAGAACTCACGAACAAAACGTCGCTGTTGGAACATAACTATGGATTATTTTGGACCAAACCTACATTTGTTATTGAAGTAGAAGTCCTGGGAGTGCATTCTGACGAAGAACAGGAAAGGTAATCAAACTTTTCTAATAGTAAATGTGATTTTGGTGAAGGCTAAACTTGGTGGGTGTCTAAATAGCTAGCCCTGTGATGCCGGGCTATCTACTTAGAATATTGCAAAATGTGCTTTCACCGAAAAGCATTACTCCTCTATGCACTCGGACATATCGAGTGCATAGAGGAGTAATGTATCTATAATTCTTAAAATAATTGTTATGCTTTTTGTGAACGTTTATCGTGAGTAATTTAGTAAATTGTTAGTAAATTCGCCGGAAGTTTGCGGGGGGTATGCACGGGGTCGAATCGGGCACGCGCCTAATTGAGAAATTGAAGTAATAGCATTTCAAAGGTTTTGAAAATCGCGCCACAGGATTCAACTGGCTGTTACGTAGGTGTGACGAATTCGTGATATTCGCGCGTTTTGTTAATCCACAGGCTCAAAGCCGTCACAACAGGCAGACGAGAAATCCGAAAAGTATCAGTAAAGTTCGTAGAAACATGTCAAACTATGTTTATAATCAATCCTCATGTTGTTTCTAGTCATAATAATCAATATTTCAACCGGACAAATGCTTTGTCAATATAAAAGGAAAACAAGAAAGGTGCGCTCTCGGTCTTGCGCATGAAAAACCTCTGGGACACTGCAGTGTCCACTCATTCAGAGTGGTCTTACTCCCTTATTTTTCAGAATACAAGCCTGAAACAATTTCTAAAGACTGTTGACATCTAGTGGAAGCCATAGGAAGTGCAATTTGAGTCCTAAGTCAATGGAATCTGTATAAGCAGTCTATGGAAAACTACAAACATTAGAAAATCCCACTTCCTGGATGGATTTTTCTCAGGTTTCCGCATGCCATATCAGTTCTGTTATACTCACAGACTTTATTTATATGCATATCCTAGCTTCTGGGCCTGAGTAACAGGCAGTTTACTTTGGGCACGCTTTTCATCTGGAGGTGAAAATAGTGCCCCCTACCCTAATGAAGTTAACGACCGTTCCACAGGTGCATGTTCAATAATTGTTTATTGTTCATTGAACAAGCATGTGAAACAGTGTTTAAACCCTTTATAATGAAGATCTGTGTAGTTATTTGGATTTTTACGAATTATCTTTGAAAGACAGGGTTCTGAAAAAGGGACGTTTCGTTTTTTGCTGAGTTTAGTTATTGATACATTCCACCATCTGCTTCACAGCCAAAATAATACCAGTGGTGGAAAAAATAAAGATACCATAATAGAAAATGACTCAAGTAAAAGTGAAAGTCAACCAGTAAAATACTACTTCAGTAAAAGTATCTGGTTTTAAATATACTTAAGTATCAAAAGTAAATGTAATTGCTAAAATGTACTTAAGTATCAGAAGTAAAATAATAAATAGTTTCAAATTCCTTACATTTAGCGAGCCAGACGGCCCAATCTCCTTTTTTATTTATTTATGGATAGTCAGGGGCACACTCCAACACCCAGACATAATTTACAAATGAAGCATTTGTGTTTGGTGAGTCCGACAGATCAGAGGCAGTAGGTATGACAAGGGATGTTGTCTTGATAAAATATAACTAGTACTTTTGGTGTCAGGGAAAATGTATTGAGTAAAAAGTACATTATTTTCTTTAGGAATGTAGTGAAGTAAAATTAGTAAAAATGTGTAAAGTACAGGTATTCAAAAAAACTACTTACTTAGTACTATACACCACTGAGGAAAGATCCCTCATCTGAAATACACAAGATCTGTGTTTCTCTCCCTGAAGCAGAAAAAATAGGCTCTGCAAGATGGATGCTTCTAGTGCTACTACTTCTCACCCCTACCTAGAGGGAAGAGACTCTCTCGCATGTGTTTATTTTTAGCTTATTGGCTTATTTTGTAAAACTTTTATACTGCAGTTTTTTTCCTTTTATAAGTCATCGAATATATTCTGATTCTTGACCATGATCAGCGCAGTGGCTCACCCTCATGTATGTACAGGTCAGTAAAGTCATAGAAAGGTCAAAGACCAGTTTTGCAAGATCATGTTATGACATTGTCTAGGCTATAGAGCTGCCCTTTAACATTCTGTACTGAGATACCACCACAGTGAAATATGAAATCGACACACTCATGAGACAAAACAGCTACTTCAGGCCTTTCTGTGTGATGGATGCAGGCTTCACATGGATCCCTGGTCTCTCTGGGGGCTGGTTAGGTCAGGCCCTGTGGGCAGTGCTAAACACATACAGTGTCCTCTATGAGATCCCAAGATTTGAGATGTGTGGAGTGAGCTTGGCCCAAGATCTGTTAATGCTGTATAGCCAACTCATATGGTTATTTGGCATGACAATGACCATAGGAATCGGCAAGACCGCACAAACCGATCTGGGACCAGGCTAGTGTAGAGTGGCTCTTGCATTGCTTTGTGTAGTGGCTCACAGGTATTGTCTGTGAGTCCCTGGTAGTTCATTACCTTTGAAGCTGCACTACTAAGTGGACAACTCCTTAGAATACTGTCTTTCATGTCAGCCCTCCTGAGATTCAGCCTGTACCTCAGTCATCACCCCCTCATTTCCCCTTCACATGCCCTGTCACAGCTGTTAGCATGTATTCTTCTGTAAATCCCACTAACTCTCACTCCCTCTACGTCTCTCTCTCACTATCCCTCTCACTCCTTCTCCTTTATATGTGGTGGTGAGGACTGGGGACTGTTCAGGGGATGGAGGGGTGCCACCCAGTGTGACAGCCGGCGGTGGCAGGTGATGGGTAATTCATGGCTGGTTCAGTGGCTCCAGGTGCCAGCTGGGAGTAACCTTTCTCAACCTCCAACTGGTTGAGGACGGGGAATGGGAAAGTGGCGAATTCAAGGCAATGTGTAACTTGTAGTGTGCTAGATTTGCCAACATATGACTGAGAAAACATGCTAGAAACTTTAGAAATGGATCTGTTTCAATGGCTTTTTTTTAAATGGAGCATCTCATGATATTGGGTTGCAACCCCCAACCTCAGCACATACCTTATTGTGGCTGGTTATATACACTATACTGTAAGTACAAATGGACCACGTATGGGTTGAATTGAGATGCTTAATATAAATAAAGAGTGGAAAAGGGCATTAAATAAGTAAAGGGAGTGTGAGAACAGAGAGAGCACGAGCAGCTTTATTCACATCCAGTTGTTGAAGGGAGACGGAACAAAGGAAGGTCTGTCGATTTCACAAATGCAGGCTGTCAGATGCAGCTTCATCTTTGAGCCCCTCTCTCCTGCCAAAATCCTCCTAACTTCGGCATCACTCTATCATTCAGAGTAGCCTCGCGGCAGGTAACCTAGTGGTTAAGATTGTTGGGCCAGTAACTGAAAGGTCGCTGGTTTCAAACCCCGAGCCGGCAAGGTGAAAAAATCTGCTCTTAAGCAAGGCAGTTAACACCCAACAACAACTGTTACCCAGGTGCTGATGACCTTGATTAAGGCAGCCCCCTACACCTCTCTGATTCAGAGGGGTTGGGTTAAATGCGGAAGACACATTTTGGTTGAATGAATTCAGTTGTGCAACTGACCAGGTGTCCTTTCTGCCCTTGGCTGACACATGTAACAACCTGCTTTTTACTTTGGTTTTCGAATTGGGTATAGGTAGTGTGAAAATATTGGTCCTTGGTGTGTTCATAAATGTTCATATGACACATTACGAAGTGTCGATTTCTTTTCACAATGTCGTAGTCTTGCCTGAAGCACAGGAGGATTTCAGACCATATCTCTGTCCAAACGTTAACTTTGTGATCTGCTCATTAGTGACACCAGTCAAGAAGGAAAGGGTCTAACTGGGAGCATCTGGTGTCCTGTATCTATCCATCAGCAGTAATGTACAGATGTAGGCAGCAATAACGCACACACTTAATGATTGCCTTTCATAAGACACTATGCCATTCATGCCATTCATGCCTCCAGCAAGCTCATGATCAATAGCAGAAGGTGCCCACATGGCATGCCCCAATGGTCCACTCTCTCTATATTTCTCTCATGTCTCTGTCTGGACAGAAGCCAGGTCCTTGATGTAGGCAGTATAGTGTTAGTGTCTCACATTAGCACAAAGCACCTAAGAATGCAGGAACACCGCTGTCCTGCGGCCCACAGGGTGCTGTTGACAAAGGGATGGATCCACAAGGACAAACGGAAGATTGTGTGTTTGATATTATTTTAATTATTTTAATATTCAGTCATTTGTAGGCAGAATCATTCCTACCTGAGTGTATGGAAATATTTGGGGAACTCCGTGGGACAATGTGAGCATGTGAATCATTATGAGAAATTTTTGGGTTAGCCTTTGGTTGGCTTATTTGAATAATATGTGACTAATTTGCACACAAACAAAATTACATACTACATATGCCTACAAAAACACTAGGCCCAAAGTAAGCAGCACAGGAGGCTGCTGAGGGGATAATTGCTGGAATGGAGCAAATGGAATGGCATGTAACACATGGACACCATCTATTTGATACCATTCCACTTATTCCGCTCCATATTCCATTACCACGAGCCCCTCCTCCTCAATTAAGGTGCCACCAACCTCCTGTGGTAACTAATTTGTAAGTCACTCTGGATAAGAGCGTCTGCTAAATGACGTAAATGTAAATGTGGTCTCTGTAGTCTGTCTGAAAGGGTGGTTATTTGTCTCAGATCACAGTGTGACAATGGCCTGCCTTTTTCCTTTAAGGAAAAAGTAGAGAAAAGCCCTGTGTCTTTCCCTTTGCCTTTTTGGTCAGAGGGCACAATTAACAATCAGATTAGGTAGGCGGATCACAGGGGAGAGGAGAGAAAGCATGAGAGGGAGCATGGTGGTTAATATGGGTCTTTGTGTGCTTTGGTACAGTATCATGTGACACTGACACAGCTGACAATGGAAGCCTGTTGATGCTGCTGAGTTCTGCATGGAGGCTTTCTTATAATAGGCTTTACCTCAAAGCTGTTCACACACAGTCAGAGAGTACCTCTCTCTCTCTTAGTCTCTCATTTTCTCAAATTGTCATTCGTTTTCACCTAATTTGAGTATGGTAATATTTTTGCTGTATTCCTCCCTGAGGTATTTTAGCAGTGCCCAAAAGTGTTTGGCACACACAGACGCGGGCGTGATCACACACACACACACACACGCGTACCTACCCACGCACGTACGTACACACCACCCATAGCGCACACACAGTTTTTGAGATATTTTGGGGGAATGTAATGTTCTCATTTGTTAAAGTGAATGAGCTGAAGGCTCATGAATTTAAAGCATGATACCCATGGGGCTTCCTCTGGGGAAAGGAGAATCTCTCTCTGTCTCTGTATGTGTGTTCTTAACTGACTTCCCCATGATACCCATGGGGCTTCCTCTGGGGAAAGGAGAATCTCTCTCAGTCTCTGTCTCTCTGTGTGTGTGTGTGTGTGCTCTTAACTGACTTGCCTGTGTCATGGAAATATTGAATCAAATATTTCTCAGATATAAAGTATTCAAAAGTAACAGAAGCCGAGCAATTCCGGTGAACAACTGCCTTCTCTTGTTATAGACCTCAGGCTGTATAGGTTTCCACTTTCAAATAACATACATGGTCGCTCCCCTCTATGTAGATGATTAACACCCCTTGGCCTCTTGCCACCATTATCTTTCTCTATCAATTCTTGGTTGTTTACAGATTCTATTGGTGGCGTATCCATAGCAATGATACAAAAAAGAAGACACACACATAATGCAGTTGTCTGTCCAATGATACTCATAGGACTACACAATGGCTCTCCCCAAGCCTGTAATGGCACAGACATACATATACAATACAATCACATGCCTTAAAGCTAGTCACAGGACCAGGCAATGACTTCCCTCAGGCCTACAACAGCACAGGCATACATTTTCTGCTTACGTTCTGTTTTTACATGTCTAGTGATTAACTCCATGTTGACCCAGCTCTATTCATTCACCTATGCTCAGCCCCCATTCTGCTTACACATGTCTATTAATTAACCCTATGTTGATTCTACTCACTACTTCTGGGAGAACAGTCCAGATACTGGAAAATCTCCATGATGTCATGTATCCTCTCCTACACCTAATTAAATTATAAAATAAAAAAATTACTGAATCACAGCATTGTGTAACATTGACCTTAGAGGAGGAAGGATAGAGAGAGAATGAAAGAACAAAACAACTTTCAGAGAGAGAGGTGGCGCTTGTTTTCCATGACTGATCTGTTAAATCCCCTAACTAACCATGTTCCTTCAGAGGACCTGTACAGTGTGGTGCCCTGACAGTCACCTCTAAGGTAATTGTGCCATAACAGAAAACAACACCATTCAGACAGGAATGTGTTTTTGTGGCTGTCTGGCTAACTTTGCTTTATTCACTGTACAGGAAAAGGGAAAATGTCCTTCCAGACGATTTAATTCCTTCCCCCTGAGCCGAAACGGAATAGGGAGGCTGAGTCTGACTCTGAGTTGATATGTCGGTGAGAAGGTGGGTTTGGAGGGTGGTGGTAGTGGGTGGGGGAAGGAAGGAAGGGGAGGGGAAGCATGAATGGTCGGCTTAGGCTGTCATTACACTGCAGGGGCAGGATTAACTGGGGCAAGTTTTACCTCAATGACGGGCGCTCCCTGGCCTCACTCCATTGTCTACACTATCAGTGTGGTATTTAGAATGGTGATTTCCTGTGGGGCTAGCTAGTTCCTGTGGGGCTAGCTAGGCCCATTCAGTAGTGAGTCCTCTGGATTTAGCCCAGTCCAGTGAGCCCCAATTGCGCCAGAGGTTCTGCTGAGACACAAACTGGAGGGATATTCTGAAGCTATTCTTTTCAGTTATTTTGTGATACATGTCTGGGTCTGACTCTTGTCTCTGTGCATGGATGTCTGAGTATGTGTCGGTAAAGAATGAGTTAGTGTGAAGAAGTGTGTGTGTGTGTGAGGAAGATTCTCACACACACTGATAGTTGCGTACTGTCTAGGGATTTGTCATGGGGTTGCACGGCAGGAAGCCTGTCTTAGTTCCTACAGTGCTGTTGAACTGATGAAATACAGGAGCCCAGCGATACATTATTTCTCTTGGTCCTTTATCCCCACATTTTGTCTATCCCCCTCCATCTCTCTCTCTTTCTCTCTATTTCTTTCTCTGCCTCTTGCGCTCTCTCTCCTGTCTGTCTGTAGGTCATATGCCCCAGTGTTTCGGGGAAGGGGTAGAAGGTGTGTTTTCCCAAAGGCTACAGGGTAAAAACACACGATGAGTTTGAAAGTCCCACGACAAAGTCATAACTCCACTCCCTTAGGCTATGGGAGAAGGTGACTTCATTAGCCAGCTCTAGCATCACATTAACTTGATTACACAAACTGAGTTTAGATGGCGACATTGGTACTAAGGATGCAGCTCACACCTGGAGCTATTGTTTTGTGTGTGTATACTGTGTGTGTGTTCGTCTAGCAGTGCTTGAGGGAGGTCTGACACCTGGGACTTTGGCGTCTCTGTACTCAGTTAGGTTTTATGATCTACAACATAATGAGCAGGTATCAGTCTGGGAACACTATAATTACATTGAGGCTGATGGGAGTAATACTCACGCACGCACACACACTCTTACTTGCTTATGGTTTTCCATCAATGTTGACTTTGCCCACTATTTGTGTTTGTTGTGGGGGGGGGGGGGTTTGTTTGTGCCATTGCATGTGGCTGTGCAGGCCAATTTGAGACCCACAGGTTTGCCACGAGGGACAGGCGAGTTCTATACCACAGAGGGGTGCCCCTGTTGCACACTGATGCCGTTGCGCTCACAGTTCAATTCTCCTCTCTGAGCTTGTGTCCTTGAGGTGTGTAACACCCAGGTGGCAGGTGGAATGGCGGTTGTTGTTGCCAGGCACTCCATGTTTACAGGCTGGATCTCACACCGCTTCAGGAGGGTCATGCTGTGGTCCTTTTAAGCATTTATTTTGTGTGTGAATTGCCACCACTGGGATGCAGGATGGATAACCGCGGCATCTGCCAGCTCCTCATAAAGCCGGGATGGGAGTGGGGAGTAGGATGGGAAGTGGTACGACGACCTGGCTGAGGAGTAGAAAAGGTCTTATTGTGACATGTCCAGGATACACTGCAATGTCTCAATTTGCTTACTCTTTCTCCAGCTGGGACATATATATATATATATATGCATTTAATTGCATTGAGTAGGTCATCGCTCCTTGCTCTTTTTATGGTGAAAAGTTTTGTGCCTCGGTAGAGTTTATTGTGGGTCCTAGTGCTGGCTGGTTTCTAGTCTGTGGTTGGGTTCTGGCTTGCTACCTATAACTGTTGTGGTCCTACAACCTGTGTGATTCAAACTGTGTGGAGTGATAGACTTTTAGCTGATTCCTCACCAAACTATTTTATATGTGTGGATTTTAAGACTTTTTCCAAAATTGCATCTATACAGGGAAACTGACTTTTTCCAGTTTGGCGGCTACCACCTTCAGAGCCCACAGTGAACATATCATTACATTTTACATTTTAGTCATTTAGCAGACGCTCTTATCCAGAGCGACTTACAGTAGTGAATGCATACATTTCATAATTTTTTTCTGTGCTGGCCCCCCGTGGGAATCGAACCCACAACCCTGGTGTTACAAACACCATGCTCTACCAACTGAGCTGCATCTATTTTGCACAGTTCTGGGATACTATTGACCGGGCAAATTTTCAATTTGGAAACTGTCAGCTTATTGATATATATATATATATATATATATATATATATATATATATTCCTCAATAAGCTGACAGTATATATACACTGCTCAAAAAAATAAAGGGAACACTTAAACAACACAATGTAACTCCAAGTCAATCACACTTCTGTGAAATCAAACTGTCCACTTAGGAAGCAACAATGATTGACAATAAATTTCACAAGCTGTTGTGCAAATGGAATAGACAACAGGTGGAAATTATAGGCAATTAGCAAGACACCCCCAATAAAGGAGTGGTTCTGCAGGTGGGGACCACAGACCACTTCTCAGTTCCTATGCTTCCTGGCTGATGTTTTGGTCACTTTTGAATGCTGGTGGTGCTTTCACTCTAGTGGTAGCATGACACGGAGTCTACAACCCACACAAGTGGCTCAGGTAGTGCAGCTCATCCAAGATGGCACATCAATGCGAGCTGTGGCAAGAAGGTTTGCTGTGTCTGTCAGCATAGTGTCCAGAGCATGGAGGCGCTACCAGGAGACAGGCCAGTACATCAGGAGACGTGGAGGAGGCCGTAGGAGGGCAACAACCCAGCAGCAGGACCGCTACCTCTGCCTTTGTGCAAGGAGGAGCAGGAGAAGCACTGCCAGAGCCCTGCAAAATGACCTCCAGCAGGCCACAAATGTGCATGTGTCTGCTCAAACGGTCAGAAACAGACTCCATGAGGGTGGTATGAGGGCCCGACGTCCACAGGTGGGGGTTGTGCTTACAGCCCAACACCGTGCAGGATGTTTGGCATTTGCCAGAGAACACCAAGATTGGCAAATTCGCCACTGGTGCCCTGTGCTCTTCACAGATGAAAGCAGGTTCACATTGAGCACGTGACAGAGTCTGGAGACGCCGTGGAGAACGTTCTGCTGCCTGCAACATCCTCCAGCATGACCGGTTTGGCGGTGGGTCAGTCATGGTGTGGGGTGGCATTTCTTTGGGGGGCCGCACAGCCCTCCATGTGCTCGCCAGAGGTAGCCTGACTGCCATTAGGTACCGAGATGAGATCCTCAGACCCCTTGTGAGACCATATGCTGGTGCGGTTGGCCCTGGGTTCCTCCTAATGCAAGACAATGCTAGACCTCATGTGGCTGGAGTGTGTCAGCAGCTCCTGCAAGAGGAAGGCATTGATGCTATGGACTGGCCCGCCTGTTTCCCAGACCTGAATTCAATTGAGCACATCTGGGACATCATGTCTCGCTCCATCCACCAACGCCACGTTGCACCACAGATTGTCCAGGAGTTGGCGGATGCTTTAGTCCAGGTCGGGGAGGAGATCCCTCAGGAGACCATCCACCACCTCATCAGGAGCATGCCCAGGCGTTTTAGGGAGGTCATACAGGCACGTGGAGGCCACACACACTACTGAGCCTCATTTAACTTGTTTTAAGGACATTACATCAAAGTTGGATCAACCTGTAGTGTGGTTTTCCACTTTAATTTTGAGTGTGACTCCAAATCCAGACCTCCATGGGTTGATAAATTGGATTTCCATTGATTCTTTTTGTGTGATTTTGTTGTCAGCACATTCAACTACGTAAAGAAAAAAGTATTTAATAAGATTATTTCTTTCATTCAGATCTAGGATGTGTTGTTTAGGTGTTCCCTTTATTTTTTTGAGCAGTATATATATATATATATATATATATATATATATATATATATATATATATATTCCTCAATAAGCTGACAGTTTCCAAATTGAAAATTTGCCCGGTCAATAGTATCGCGGAACTGTGCAAAATAGATGCAGCTCCTAGATGGGATGATATGTTCACTGTGGGCTCTGAAGGTGGTAGCCGCCAAACTGGAAAAAGTCAGTTTCCCTGTATGGTGGAAAGTGGTAGATGCAATTTTGGAAAAAGTCTTAAAATCCACACATATAAAATAAGTTGGTGAGGAATCAGCAAAAAGTCTATCACTCCACACAGTTTGAATCACACAGGTTGTAGGACCACAACAGTTATAGGCAGCAAACCAGAACCCAACCACAGACTAGAAACCAGCCAGCACTAGGACCCACAATAAACTCTACCGAGGCACAAAACTTGTCACCATAAAAACAGCAAGGAGCGGTGACCTACTCAATGCAATTAAATGCTGGGGCCCATTAAAACAGAAATGTAACAAAGGTTGTGTTACCAGTATGATAGCCAGGAGAGAAGCACCTTGGAGGGGATGGAAGGAGGGAGGCAATCACTACACTGGGCAGCGGGAGAGTAAAAAATAGTAAATCAAATTTTATTTGTCACACGTGCCGAATACAGCAGCTGTAGACCTTACTGTGAAAATCTTACTTGCAAGCCCTTAATTAACCAACAATGCAGTTAAAGAAATAGAGTTAAGAAAATATTTACTAAATAAACTAAAGTACAAAATTACATGTAAAAGTAACACAAAATCACAATAATGAGGCTATGTACAGGGGGTACTGGTTCCCGAGTCAATGTGTGGGGGTACAGGTTAGTCGAGGTAATTTGTACATGTAGGTAGGGGTAAAGTGACTATGCATGAATAATAAACAGTGAGTAGCAGCAGTGTACAAAAAGGACGGCCATTTGATTGATTAGTTGTTCAGCAGTCTTATGGCTTGGGGGTAGAAGCTGTTAAGGAGCCTTTTGGACCAAGACTTGGCGTACCGGTACAACTTGCTGAGAGGTAGCAGAGAGAACAGTCTATGACTTTGGTGACTGGAGTCTTTAACAATTTTTTGGGCCTTCTTCTGACACCGCCTAGTATATAGGTCCTGGATGGCAGGAAGCTTGGCCCCAGTGATGTACTGGGCTGTACGCACTACCCTCTGTAGCACCATATGGTCGGATGCCGAGCAGTTGCCATACCAGGCGGTGATGCAACCAATCAGGATGCTTTCAATGGTGCAGCTGTATAACTTTGAGGATCTGGGGACCCATGCCAAATTCTCCTGAGGGTCCTCTTCACAACTTTCTTGGTGTGTTTGGACCATGATAGTTTGTTGATGATGTGGACACCAAGGAACTTGAAACTCTCGACCCGCTCCGCTATTGCCCCGTCGATCTGAATGGGGTGTGTTCAGCCATCCTTTTCCTGTAGTCCACGATCATCTCCTTTTGTCTTGCTCATGTTGAGGGAGAGGTTGTTGTCCTGGCACCACACGGCCAGGTCTCAGCCTATAGGGAGGTCAGTCTCATCGTTGTCTGTGATCAGGCCTATCACCGTTGTGTCGTCAGCAAAATTAATGATGGTTTTGGAGTTGTGCTTGGCCACGTAGTCGTGGGTGAATTATGAGTACAGGAGGGGACCAAGCAGAGGATCAGCATAGCAGATGTGTTGTTGCCTACCCTTACCACCTGGGGGCGGTCCGTCAGGACCTTAGCTTAGTGATGAGCTTTGTGGGCACTATGGTGTTGAACGCTGAGCTGTAGTCAAAGAACAGCATTATCACATAGGTGTTCCTTTTGTTCAGGTGGTGTGGAGTACGGAGAATTGTGGAGTACGATTGAGATTGTGTCATCTGTTGGAGCGGTATGCAGATTGGAGTGGGTCTAGTTTCCGGGATGATAGTGTTGATGTGAGCCATGACCAGCCTTTCACAGCACTTCATGTCTACCGACGTGAGTGCTACGGGGTGGTAGTCATTTAGGCAGGTTACCTTCGCTTTCTTGGACACAGGGACTATGGTGGTCTGCTTGAAACATGTAGGTATTACAGACTAAGTCGGGAGAGGTTGAAAATGTCAGTGAAGGCAAACATCCAAGGTACAATGTCAGATAATACCCCGTGCAGGCTCCAGTGCAGAGTAGGGTGCCCAGGTGTATCCAAGTAGGCCTCAAAAGTTTCAGCAGACCTGTCTTCTTAAATAAACTATATGTAATATTGTATTGCCCAATGTTTTCACAGCCAGATGAAACACAGCTAAATGTAGACAAAAATCCACGAAAAGCTGTTCAGCTACTAACACTGATCAGAGAAAAAAAGACATGCTTGCCGCCATCTTAAAAAATGGATGTGACCTGAAACTAGCTAGTGGAATGTTTTCTTGGGGTGCTCTAAGTTACTATTATATGCATTTCTGGCATTGAGAAATACACTACGTGACCAAACCCTTGCTGGCCAAGGTGCCCTGCTCGAGCAACATGACCAAGCCCTGAAAACCCTTCTGGAGCACGTCAAGGAGTTTTCACGGAGCCTTTCTGACCTGTAGGACCGAACCTTCACCCAGAGCTCGCAACCAGACCCGAGTCCTTCTCCTCCGCCCGTGAGCCATTTGTTCCGGCCCCCGAGCTTTACGATGGAAACCTCAGAGCTTGCATAGCATTTTTGGTACAATGTTCACTAGTATTTGAGCAACAGCCCTACTCTTATGCTAACGAACGTGTCAACATTTCCAGCCCTTTCCTGGGCCACAGCGGTGTGGGAGAGACGGTCTCCCATCTGCTCCTCCTACTCCATCTTCACAGAGGAGATGAAGAGTGTCTTCGACCACCCTGTCAGCGGTAAGGATGCCGATAAACATCTCTTGTCCCTCCATCAAGGCTCCCATAGTGTCGCTGAAATGGCGATCGAGTTTTGCACCCTCACTGCCGAGAGCGGTTGGAATGGGTTCACCTGCTCCACCCCGCGTAACACCTAGCCCGAACCATGAAAAACATCCCCCAGACTCTTACTCCTCCTCCACCAAACTTTACAGTTGGTACTATGCATTCAGGCAGGTAGCGTTCTCCTGGCATCCGCCAGATTCATCTGTCGGACTGCCAGATGGTGAAGCGTGATTTGTCACTCCAGAGAACGTGTTTCCAATGCTCCAGAGTCCAATGGCGGTGAGCTTTACACCACTCTAGCTGACGCTTGGCATTGTGCATGGTGATCTTACGCTTCGATCACACCGTCAGCGTCATTGTTTGTTGGTACACCATAATTGCATTCATTTCCAGTGAAATGCTGTGTTTGCCTTGCAGCATTGTGTTGCAGAGGCAGTTGCAGTGCGTTCGGTGTGGTGCATACGTTGTATTTATCGAACGTATGCGTCAACCTGTATGCGTAGGTGGCTTGACAGAAATGGTAGCAGAAAGTGAATGTTGAGCTTTTGTTGCATACATATCCAGATGATGCTGCATACTATTTTGCTCAAGGATGCTCTTGGTGTGATCGAAGCGTTAGGCTTGTGTGCGGCTACCTGGCCATGGAAACCCATTTCATGAAGCTCCCAACGAACAGTTCTTGTGCTGACTTTGCTTCCAGAGGCAGTTTGGAACTCTAGTGAATATTGCAACCGAGGATAGATGATTTTTACGCGCTTCAGCACTTGGCGGTCCCGTTCTGTGAGCTTTTGTGGCGTACCACTTTGTGGCTGAGCCGTTGTTGCTCCTAGACGTTTCCACTTCACAATAACAGCACTTACAGTTGACCGGGGCAGCTCTAGCAGGGCAGAAATTTCATGAACTGACTTGTTGGAAAGGTGGCATCCTATGACGGTGCCACATTGGCCTTATTGAAGAGTTAAGTGACTTTCAATCTTCTGCAAATGTTTGACTATGGAGATTACATGGCTGTGTGCTCGATTTTATACACCTGTCAGAAACGTGTGGCTGAAATACCCGAATCCACTAGTGAAGGGGTGTCCACATACTTTTGGATATATAGAGTATGTTCTACACTGCCTTTAAATGAATCACTGTTGAAGCTTTTCTGAATAGCCAGGCCTCTTATCCTGAAATGCATGATAATGGGGACAGCTTTTGTGTCTCCTCTTACCTTTTGAAAGCCAATGTGTGTGCATGTGCTTTTTTCCTTTTGTATGTGTATATAATCAGACCCTGGTAGCAGGATACTTTGATCCAGCCTTTTCACCTTAACCAGATTGAGACGAGTGCTGGAAGCCGCCGTCGGTCTGTCAATGAAGAAATATCTCTGAACTATAAATGTTCCACACACACAGGCGCACACACACATCCACCTGCCCGTCAGCCCACTCATGCAGCCCAGTCAAAGTGGGACAAGGGAGGTGAGAGGAAAGGAGGAGATATATGGACATGAGAGGAGAGAAACAAGAACACATTGGATATTCTTTCTGTCCTTCAGAGTGCAGCGGTGGTGTTGTCATCAAACCTCCAGCTGACAGGCTTGATTTAAAGGAGTCCTGGGGAGACTAACTGGGATGAAGGACCTACAGGAAATGAAAAAGACCTGGGCTCCAACTCTTATCTCTGGCTTTTAATGAGAAACAACATGATACTGTCCTAATGAAAACTACAGTAAGTTGCCCCGGCAACGTTCGTTTGAAGAGTTACTGTGGCGTGCGTATGTTATTCACCCTCTCCCTGGGTGGCGTGGAGCTCGTATTACTATTGTAATTCCTCTCAGGCTATGGCCAAGGAAAGATGGGTATTTATTTTTTGTTTTTCAGACTGTTCTTTAACAGTCTTTCATGGCCCTGAATAGTAAAGTCTCAGAAATATATTGTTATATCTATTATTTTTTGTTTAGGGTTTTCATAAAGCACAATATCACTTGTGTAATAAAGACCGTGCCAGACAGATTGATATCATCTCAAAGACCGATCTTTGCTGGCTGTGTCAACAATAGAGAACATAATAAGTCTGTTGTGCTAGTCGTATTGTTTCACCTACAGAGTTATGACTAGTCTTAGCACACGGGTGGAGAGTTTCCTGTAATCCTGGCACAGGTTCACCCGGTTTCCTGAGCCCACCTTGCAGGGGCTGTATCAGCTGCCACAGTGGAGGGAAACAAACTGCCCTCTCTCCCTGACCTGTGTTCAAAACATGCATGCTGTGACTAGCTGAGCTCTGCTCATGAAAGTACCAAGTATCCTCTGGAGGTACAGTATATACTGGAAATGTAGCCATAGACATTCACATGATTCACAGCTTTTAAGATCTTAAATTTGGTCATTTTGGATTTGGGAGTGTAGCAGAGGGTGGCAGATTGAGCAAGCGCCCTTATGTCCTCTCAAAATTCTCGGGAGTCGTGGTGCACTGTGTCTGATTTGACAATATAGGTAAAGATCGGAGAGACGCACAGACATAAGCACACTGGCATATACGTGCATTGTGCAAGCATACAGACACACGCTACTATAGCACGTAAGCGTGCCTGCATACACACAATCTAAACCAAAGACACCCAGCTAGTTTGTTGCTGAAATATAATTAATAAAACATCCAAACACACAAGAGATGTTACCTGATGGGATCTTGTCCTCTCCCCACCCCTATATGGCACAAAGCAAAGTCATCCAGCACCCACTGGACAATGAACTGCTGCTCACTTGAGTTAAAAAATCCCAGTCAGTCTCTCAGAGTTAGTTGACTGTAGTTTGCGAGGAGTTGCAGCAGTGTGTGTTTGTGTCTGTCTGTCTGTGTGTCTTTGTGCTGGGAGGCACTGTGACACACAGAGCGGGGACAGGCAGTCAGCTCTAGCTGGTATACCAGAGTGAATTGTCAACAGCCCTCAGCACATTGGGCTTACTGTGAAGGAGATACCTCCCTCTATACAGATGTCCTCTGACGCATTTGGCAAAAGTCAGTCAAACCTGGAGGAATAATACCCAAATGTTGATAATTCTACCTGACTCAACATTATTCATTATTTTTCTCTCCATCCCCCCTCAAACTCCACATCACTTTGTCACTCCTCTCCCCCAAACACCTTATCTCCCTCCAGTCTCTTACCCCCATCCCCTCATCCCTCTGAGTTAACTTCCTCCCTTGGACCCCCTGGGTTGGGGTGTGCGAAAAGTGCAACTCAATCCCAAAACAACAGCAAAGGACCTTGTGAAGATGCTGGAGGAAACAGGCACAAAAGTGTCTATATCCACAGTAAAACGAGTCCTACATCGACATAACCCGAAAGGCCGCTCAGCAAGGAAGAAACCACTGTTTCAAAACCGCCATAAAAAAGCCAGACTACGGTTTGCAACTGCACATGGGGTCAAAGATCGTATTTTTTGGAGAAATGTCCTCTGGTCTGATGAAACAAAAATAGAACTGTTTGGCCATAATGACCATCGTTATGTTTGGAGGAAAAAGGGGGAGGCTTGCAAGCCGAAGAACACCATCCCAACGGTGAAGCACGGGGGTGGCAGCATCATGTTGTGGGGGTGCTTTGCTGCAGGAAGGACTGGTGCACTTCACAAAATAGATGGCATCATATATATTGAAGCAACATCTCAAGACATCAGTCGGGAAGTTAAAGTTAGGTCGCAAATGGGTCTTCCAAATAGACAATGACCCCAAGCATACTTCCAAAGTTGTAGCAAAATGGCTTAAAGACAACAAAGTCAAGGTACTGAAGTGACCATCACAAAGCCCTGACCTCAATCCCATAGAACATTTGTGAGCAGAACTGAAAAAGCGTTTGCGAGCAAGGAGGCCTACAAACCTGACTCAGTTACACCAGCTCTGTCAGGAGGTATGGGCCAAAATGTACCCAACTTTTTGTGGGAAGCTTGTGGAAGGCTACCCAAAACATTTGACCCAAGTTAAACAATTTAAAGGCAATGCTACCAAATACTAATTGAGTGTATGTAAACTTCTGACCCACTGGGAATGTGATGAAAGAAATAAAAGCTGAAATAAATCACTCTCTACTATTATTCTGACATTTCACATTCTTAAAATAAAGTGGTGATCCCAACTGACCTAAGACAGGGAATTCTTACTAGGATTAAATGTCAGAAATTGTGAAAAACTGAGTTTAAATATATTTGGCTAAGGTGTATGTAAACTTCCGACTTCAACTGTATTTGGCAGTGTCAGAGGAAGGCCCCAAAAATTGTTAAAAGAAATTGTTACCTCGACTAACCTGTACACCCGCACATTGACTCGGTTCCGGTACCCCCTGTATGTAGCCTCGTTATGGTTATATAATTTTCTTGTGTTCTTTTTTATGTTTTTACTTTAGTTTATTTAGTAAATATTTTGTATGAGCTTGTAGGTTTAAAGACATTCCAATTGGAATTGGGGTATTGGACATGCTCAAGTTTATACTACTTGTGGCAGACCAGGGGGTTTGGTCAAAACCGGGTCTTGCTGTATCCTGTGGGGAACAAAAACTGAGCTCCCTCCTTTTATCTCCTGAACTGTCCCCAACTATACGGGAGTAACCTTTCTTCCCCCAGTCCCTTCTCCCGTGTGCTGCCCTTCTGGCAGCTTTATGGGACTCGTCCAGCTGGTGAGCAATCAGCCCTTGATTACTCACCAACCACAATCAGCCCCAATTAGTCCTGGCCGGAGAGACCGTCGAGACCTGGCACGTCCAGCAGAGGGAGCCATCGCCTCGTGATGTGGACTCCGTCTGTCACCAGGCCTCGACGAGTCTTCCCCTTGTGGCTGACCTGCTGTACACCACATACTGTATTCATCAATAATGATTTTGTACACACAGTCGTTTAGGTAGGAATTTAAGACTACTACCTAGTCACACTTCAGCGTCAGTCCAAGTTTGTGTGGTATGATGCCAGTACTACCACAGAGGACTGTGAGCCATACCACCAGTCCTAGTCACACACACCCATCCACCTGTCACAACAGGCCTGTCTGGTGCCCAGTCAAACCCGTCTGGGACTGGGGGACGTGGCTGACTCTGACAGGGGGACCCATCTCTGTGAGAGCACGCTGTGGCCCCGAACCTGACATTTGATTGACAGGCTGGAAACGCTTGAAGACGGTGTGAGTGCTGTAAAAAGGCAGTAAAAGACAATGCCACACCAGAGGGGTGTATGTGACCACCATGCTTTATTTATGGATCTCTCAACCTCGGTGGAGTTTTGCTTTAAGGCTTCTTTACTGCTGAAGATCCATCCCTGCCAATGGGACTTGGTTGTGATTCATCACGTCTTCTCTTTCATGCTGAGAGGAATGGCCCGACCGACCATTCACTCTACATTTACAAAGAAAAAGGGAAAAGTCTCATGATTCGTATTGTTGCCCAGGTGAGCAAGTAAACGGTGCATCTTGCTCTCGAAAGGAACAACGTCACCTGTATTATTGGTTGTGAAAAAATGACCTCACCTCATGGTCCCATTCTCATTTTAATCCTTTTCCCTTGGACTTGTATTCATGTTTATAGGCAATGCCATCCCTAGAATAACCTGGATAACTGAAGTACATTCTCCCCCTCACGATCTACCTGTATCTTGCTACCTAATTAGCCTTTAGAGATGACTCGTCTCTTGTTTACCCAATTAGGAGACTGGTTTTAGACTATTACCTTTCCAGACTCCTATTTGGCTGTCTCAGATGACTGACGTGGACTCTACTTTGTGGGGAGCAGTGGGGAGGGGTGACTCTGGGAGCAGGTGGGCGGGTTTGTTTACTCCTCTATCACAGGCAGGGTTTATGTAATTGCAGGGGCCTGATCCCCCTGTTAAGTCCCCTGCTCGGTGCTTCTCTGCACAGCTGGGCCCAGACACAGCGCTAATTACCAACCATAATGGGTAGGAAGAGAAAGAGTTACACAAACCAACCTAGAGTAGAGCGTGTCAAATGGGTGTACAGTCATGGCCAAAAGTTTTGAGAATGACACAAATATTAATTTACACAGTTTTCTGCTTCAGTGTCTTTAGATATTTTTCTCAGATGTTACTATGGAATACTGAAGTATAATTACAAGCATTTCATAAGTGTCAAAGGCTTTTATTGACAATTACATGAAGTTGATGCAAGAGTCAATATTTGCAGTATTGACCCTTCTTTTTCAAGACCTCTGCAATCCGCCCTGGCATGCTGTCAATTAACTTCTGGGCCACATCCTGACTGATGGCAGCCCATTCTTGCATAATCAATGCTTGGAGTTTGTCAGAATTTATGGGTTTTTGTTTGTCCACCTGCCTCTTGAGGATTAACCACAAGTTCTCAATGGGATTAAGGTCTGGGGAGTTTCCTGGCCATGGACCCAAAATATCGATGTTTTGTTCCCCGAGCCACTTAGTTATCACTTTTGCCTTATGGCAAGGTGCTCCGTCATGCTGGAAAAGGCATTGTTCGTCACCAAACTGTTCCTGGATGGTTGGGAGAAGTTGCTCTCGGTGGATGTGTTGGTACCATTCTTTATTCATGGCTGTGTTCTTAGACAAAATTGTGAGTGAGCCCACTCCCTTGGCTGAGAAGCAACACCACACATGAATGGTCTCAGGATGCTTTACTGTTGGCATGACACAGGACTGATGGTAGTGCTCACCCTGTCTTCTCCGGACAAGCTTTTTTCCGGATGCCCCAAACAATAAGAAAGGGGATTCATCAGAGAACATGACTTTACCCCAGTCCTCAGCAGTCCAATCCCTGTACCTTTTGCAGAATATCAGTCTGTCACTGATGTTTTTCGTGGAGAGAAGTGGCTTCTTTGCTGCCCTTCTTGATACCAGGCCATCCTCCAAAAGTCTTCACCTCACTGTGCATGCAGATGCACTCACACCTGCCTGCTGCCATTCCTGAGCAAGCTCTGTACTGGTGGTGCCCCGATCCCGCAGTTGAATTAACTATAGGAGTTCGTCCTGGCGCTTGCTGGACTTTCTTGGGTGCCCTGAAGCCTTCTTTACAACAATTGAACCGCTCTCCTTGAAGTTCTCGATGATCCGATAAATGGTTGATTCAGGTGCAATCTTACTGGCAGCAATATCCTTCCCTGTGAAGCCCTTTTTGTGAAAAGCAATGATGACGGCACGTGTTTCCCTGCAGGTAACCATGGTTGACAGAGGAAGAACAATGATTCCAAGCACCACCCTCCTTTTGAAGCTTCCAGTCTGTTATTTGAACTCAATCAGCATGAAAGAGTGATCTATTTCCTTGTCCTCGTCAACACTCACACCTGTGTTAATGAGAGAACCACTGACATGATGTCAGCTGGTCCTTTTGTGGCAGGGCTGAAATGCAGTGGAAATGTTTTTTGGGATTCAGTTTGCAATTAATTGCAATTCATCTGATCACTCTTATAACATTCTGGAGTATATGCAAATTGCCATCATACAAACTGCAGACTTTGTAAAAATGAATTTTTGTGTCATTCTCAAAAGTTTTGGCCACGACTGTACATACGTTTACATTTGTGAGAATACAATTTCCAGGATCCTGTTGTCTTCGTTTTCATTTCGCTCTCTCTCTGCCTCGTAGTGTGGATCCAGAGATTGCCAACGGCTGGTAGTTAAAGCATGCGGAAATTTGCCATGGGCATGTAAGTGTAGTGTTGTGAACTTTTGAGGCATCACCTCTTTGATGTTTGTGTGATCCTCTCAGTACGGTTGTTTTGCTCAACCACCACCACCCATAGAGCTGAGAGGTTGTTCTGAACAGGAGAGTACCTGTTGCAACATGCCACATTTCGCAGGGCCCCCTTACTACTCCATTCTACTCTCTTCTCACCTTACCTTGACTATCACCACGCTCTAATTTATTGTTTTATTTTCTACATATACTACAATTTGTGAAACAGCTTGAAAGCACAGGTAATTACAGATAACATATTTCTCTACTTTAGAACCTGTAATGTTTCTTGTTCATTATGCTGGCTGCAGCCTAACAAACAGTGTTACAAAGTGGATTAATAGTGTGTAATTTTAATCAGACTGTCTCAGCTGTGCTAATGCCCACAGGCATTATGACAGCAATTTGAAGTTGTTGAAGAGTAATTGGCCCAAATACGTTCTTCTCCATTGAAAAACACCTTCTCCATTTTTACAATTTGGTGTTACAGGAAATGGTTTTATGTAAAATTAATGTAATATGAAGTAGAGGTACATTTTTATTGAATTCTCAATAAATTCTTTACAACCTACCAAAGGTTTAGCATTGCCCTTTTATGTCCGAATCTTCAAATTCACACTTTTTAAATTAACCTTTAATGTAACAACAGTGATAAGCAGTGCTTGGTATCAGGGTCTTGGGAAGAATATAAATTAATTTCATGGTAGACTGATGAAATTAGTGATCCTTTTGAATGTTAAAGCATCAGTAAAAGAGAAAAAGACACAGAGATTTTTGTTGCTTTTTCAACTTTGGGATTCATTCCAATAGTAATTGAATAGCTTGAATAAACAACACCTGTATCACCCTTTGTGATAATCTGTGAGGGCATTGTCTTTCATCGTGCTCACCTGCAACATCTGCAGTGCTGCTTGTGGCAACGTCATATCGCTGAGTCTAAGTTTGATAAGAACATTATTTCAATGCCTACATTTCACAAAGCCATTTCAAACTGTAAAGAACCTGTAGTCATAGTCTCTCCTTCCAGTTCTCAGCTGCCAATGACTGGAACGAACTACAAAAATCTCTAAAACTGGAAACACTTATCTCCCTCACTAGCTTTAAGCACCAGCTGTCAGAGCAGCTCACAGATCACTGCACCTGTACATAGCCCATCTTTAATTTAGCCCAAACTACTACCTCTTCCCCTACTGTATTTATTTATTTTATTTATTTTGCTCCTTTGCACCATATTATTTATATTTTAACTTTGAACTTTCTTCAAACTACAAATCTACCATTCCAGTGTTTTTCTTGCCATACTTTATTTACTTTGCCACCATGGCATTTTTTTTGCCTTTACCTCCCTTATCTCACATAATTTGCTCACATTGTATATAGTCTTATTTTTTCTACTGCATCATTGATTGTATGTTGTTTTACTCCATGTGTAACTCTGTGTTTTTGTATGTTGTTGAACTGCTTTGCTTTATCTTGGCCAGGTCGCAATTGTAAATGAGAACTTGTTCTCAACTTGCCTACCTGGTTAAATAAAGGTGAAATAAATCAAATTAAAAAAATAGTGGTTTCTCAGCAGCTGTGTAATTGAGAAATTGGACGGGGATGCTTCCTTTGAATAGGGATGCTGACAAGGAAAAAGGTGCTCCAAAGTCTAGACTTGCAATCTCAAAGAAAAGACCTCCCCCTCCTTTCACTTGCCTCTCACCACCACCACTACTTCTGTAATGTTTGCTCTTGGGCAAGCTAATGCTCGTTCCAAAACTGACAAACATTCCCCTTTCCCCTCCCTGAAGACTAGAGGCCAGGGGTTGGTCTGAGAATAGTACCTCCTAAGGCAGGCCTGGGCAATTATTTTCTATGGAAGGCCACATTAGAATATATTTTTGCCATCGCGGGCCAGAATCATATTACAGGATTATACATAATGTGTATGACTGTGTTGACAGATATATATTCTGTAAATCACGTTCAGATATGCTACTTATTTTACTTTTTTAACATGCACAGAAATAAACCACAATAAACCATGTTCTCCTTTTGGTAGGTATTTTCATTATTCAACATGCAATGAACTACACGAAGGGAAAAGTACACTGTGCATTCAACACCACGGACAGAACTCTTGTTAACCTCTTACATCTAGACGTTCCGCTAGCGGAACACCTGCTCCAATATCCAATGATAGGCGTGGCACGAAATACAAACTCCTCGAAAATCCGAAATCTTCAATTTTTCAAACATATGACTATTTTACACCATTTTAAAGACAAGACTCTCCTTTATCTAACCACACTGTCCGATTTCAAAAAGGCTTTACAGCGAAAGCAAAACATTAGATTATGTCAGCAGAGTACCCAGCCAGAAATAATCAGACACCCATTTTTCAAGCTAGCATATAATGTCACAAAAAACAAAACCACAGCTAAATGCAGCACTAACCTTTGATGATCTTCATCAGATGACACTCCTAGGACATTATGTTATACAATACATGCATGTTTTGTTCAATCAAGTTCATATTTATATCAAAAACCAGCTTTTTTACATTAGCATGTGACGTTCAGAACTAGCATTCCCACCGAACACTTCCGGTGAATTTACTAAATTACTCACGATAAACGTTCACAAAAAACATAACAATTATTTTAAGAATTATAGATACATAACTCCTTTATGCAATCGCGGTGTCCGATTTTAAAATAGATTTTCGGTGAAAGCACATTTTGCAATATTCTGAGTAGATAGCTCGCCATCACGGGCTAGCTATTTTGACACACACCAAGTTTGGTACTCACCATACTCAGATTTACTATAAGAAAAATTGGATTACCTTTGCTGTTCTTCGTCAGAATGCACTCCCAGGACTTCTACTTCAATAACAAATGTTGGTTTGGTTCCAAATAATCCATAGTTATATCCAAATAGCGGCGTTTTGTTCGTGCGTTCAAGACACTATCCGAAGGGTAACGAAGGGTGACGCGCCCGGCAGGTTTCGTGACAAAAATGTCAAAATATTCCATTACCGTACTTCGAAGCATGTCAAACACTGTTTAAAATCAATTTTTATGCAATTTTTCTCGTAAAAAGCGATAATATTCCGACCGGGAGTCGTTGTTTTCGTTCAAAGACTGAAAATTAAAACATGGAGTCGTCTCGTGCACGCGCGCACCAGTCTCATTGTTCTCAGATCGACCACTACCAAATGCGCTACTGTTTTTCAGCCATGGCCTGCAAAGTCATCATTCAACGTTCTGGCGCCTTCTGAGAGCCTATGTGAGCATTAGAAAATGTCACATTACAGCAGAGATCCCCTGTTTTGGATAGAGATAATCAAGAAGGCCAAGAAATGGTCAGAGAGGGCGCTTCCTGTTTGGAATCTTCTCAGGTTTTGGCCTGCCAAATGAGTTCTGTTATACTCACAGACACCATTCAAACAGTTTTAGAAACTTTGGAGTGTTTTCTATCCAAAGCTAATAATTATATGCATATTCTAGTTTCTGGGCAGGAGTAATAATCAGATTAAATCGGGTACGTTTTTTATCCGGCCGCGAAAATACTGCCCCCTTTCCATAACAAGTTAACAGGTATGCACAAAAACACAAGAAAGAGAGCGCTCAACATTACATTTAAACTACTCAGTCAGTGTGAGGAGTGAAGTCTCTGATGGGCATTTACTAGAGCAGAGATGTCAGGTATAGATCCTGACTTCGCAATGCGCAGGATTGCTGAAAGGTGTGAGTCAGTAAGATATGATCTGTGCCTTGACTTATATTTCATCACTGAAAATGTCTGTTCACACACACTTCCTCACAAGTCCTCAACTGGCAGCTTCATTAAATAGTACCCGCAAAACACCAGTCTCAATGTCAACAGTGAAGAGGCGTCTCCGGAATGCTGGCCATCTCGGAATAACAAATGACTGAGTGGTGGTAGGCAGCAGCAGGCTGTTTATGAGCCGATCAACTCCCGAGATTAGGCTGGCAATACTATAGTGCCTATAAGAACATCAAATAGTCAAAGGTACATGAAATACAAATGGTATAGAGAGAAATGGTCCAATAATTCCTATAATAACTACAACCTAAAACTTCTTAACTGGTAATATTGAAGACTCATGTTAAAAGGAACCACAAGCTTTCATGTGTTCTCATGTTCTGAGCAAGGAACCTAAACTTTAGCTTTTTTTATATGGCACATATTGCACTTTTACTTTCTTCTCTCTTTTTGCATTATTTAAACCAAATTGAACATGTTTCATTATTTATTTGAGACTAAATGGATTTTTATTTCTGTATTATATTAAGTTAAAATAAGTGTTCATTCAGTAATGTTGTAATTGTCATTATTACAAATATATACAGTTCTCGTGTCTTTGGCATCATTAAAACGGAAGACATGTTTATCAAATAACTCTCTGTAATTATTATTACGCGATTAAACTGATTAATCGTGTAACTGTAATTAACTAGAAGGTCAGGGCACCAAGGAAAATATTCAGATTACAAAGTTATAATTTTCCTAATATAACTTTCAGATATTATAATATCTGATCTCTGAGTCCTCTGATTAATGATGTGTTATTTACCTCGTCAGTCTCATTCCAAACGTCGTAAATTGTTGGTTATCTGCATGAACCCAGTCTTCACTATGAGTCATCCGTACATCAATTGTCTTAATCATTTATTTACTAATCTAAGTAATTCACAGAAATGCATAACAAACCGATATGGTTACAAGGAAATGATAGGAGAATGTGCCCTAGTGGGCTAAACCGGCATGGCGGCTTGTTACACAAAGAAAGGGGGTTGTGCTTGAATGAAAGAGCGGGAAGACTGAGGAACAGAGAAAGCAGCTATGTCATCGTAAATACAGTATTGTATGCATTCTAAATTACCGCCCATTTGGAAAAGGAAAATGCAATAAATATTTAACTCTAAGCTGCGCTTTGGTAGGTTGGTCGTAGATCCTGGCCGTGTTGGCCAACAGAAATCTTCCTGTCCTCGGAAGAATGTCACTGGTGGTAAAATTAATGTGTTGTAGTATCTTCGTTGTGTGTTAGACTGGATACGTCGTCCGTCCTTTCCTAGCCCACGTCTACAGCGGCCGCTGCTAACTCAACGGCTAGGAAGTATCACTTCTGTAGTGAATAAGAGTTCAAAGTTCATACCATTCGCAACCAAAGCTCACGCTGAGGTTGGCTTAGTTCTGTACTTGACATGTGAGTCCTTTTAACGCAGAGGCTGCAGACCTCACGCACCCGGAACAGGCTGGTTACATTTTGTCACTGACTTATATAGTGGCGAGGGGAGAAGGTTGTGTTTCATCGTTTATAACCCCTGTCTCTTCACAGGGGCGGGCCACTGATTGGTCAGGGCTCTTTCTTTATGAAAACCCAATTCTCTCATTTGGAAGCTAAAATTACATTTAATCTCCTAACAAACAGTTAAATTGCACAACAATTCCATGTGAATCTGATAACTAGAATGTGTAGACTTTCCCAGGTACAGTTTATGTCATCCTGTCATCAGTCATAATGTCTCAGATGACAACCGAACTGACATCCATACTCATTAAGTACCTGGTATATTTCCAACTGGTTCTATTACCGAAATATGGTTCCTTTCCCTCCACTTGTTGG
The DNA here is from genome assembly GCF_901001165.1 of Salmo trutta. Lineage (NCBI taxonomy): Eukaryota > Metazoa > Chordata > Actinopteri > Salmoniformes > Salmonidae > Salmo > Salmo trutta. The sequence goes on from NC_042959.1 coordinate 41,812,930, forward strand.
ATGTTCCCAGACTCTCTATATTTAACAAAGGCTATTCAAAAGTCCTTCAGTAGGGTCAGAGAGAGAGGGGAAGGGAGAAAGGTATTTATGGGGGGTCATAAACCTTACCCACAGGCCAACTTCATGACACAGTGCTGTGAAAAAGTATTTGCCCCCTTCCTGATTTCTTATTTTTTTGCACATTTGTGACACTTAAATCCCAAGTAAACACAAATTGCAGTTAAGTGATTAATTTTATTTTTTAAAGGAAAAAAGCTATCCGAACCTTCATGACCCTATGTTGCAAAGTAATTGTCCCCCCTTGTTAACCCCTGTGCGGCCTCCAGCGAAAAATCATATCGCCATTAGCATAACAAAATGTAATAATTTTTTTTTTAATTAATCACATTTTTTGGAAAGCTGAGTTAAATTTCACTTTCCACACCCAGGCCTAATTACTGCCAGACCTGTTGGATCCATAAATCACTTAAATAGAACCTGTCTGACAAAGTGAAGTATGTCAAAACATCTGAAAAAGCAAGACATCATGCCGTGATCCAAAGAAATTCAGGAACAGATGAGAAACAAAGTAATTGACATTATCAGTCTAGAAAGGGTTACAAAGCCATTTCTAAAGCTTTGGGACTCCAGCGAACTACGGTGAGAGCCATTATCCACAAATGGAGAAAATTTGGAACAGTGGTGAACCTTCCCAGGAGTGGCTGGCCTACCAAAATTACCCTAAGAGTGCAGCGACGTCTCATCCAAGAGGTCACAAAAGAACCCACAACAACAGCTAAAGAACTGCAGGCCTGACTTGCCTTAGTTAAGGTCAGTGTTCATGACTCTACCATAAGAAAGAGACTGGGCAAAAATGGCATCCATGGCAGAGTTCCAAGGCAAAAACCACTGCTGACCAAAAAGAACATAAAGGCTCATCTCACTTTTGGCAAAAAACATCTTGATGATCCCCAAGACTTTTGGGGGAAAATATTCTGTGGACTGACAAGACAAAAGTTGAACATTTTGGAAGCGGTGCGTCCCGTTACATCTGACGTAAAAGTAACACAGCATTTCAGAAAAAGAACATCATACCAACAGTCAAATGTGTGATGGTATGTGGCTGCTTTGCTGCTTCAGGACCTGGATGACTTGCTGTGATTGATGGAACCATGAATTCTGCTCTCTACCAAACAATCCTGAAGGAGAATGTCCGGCCATCAGTTCGTGACCTCAAGCTGAAGCGCACTTGGGTTCTGCAGCAGGACAATGATCCAAAACACACCAGCAAGTCCACCTCCTGAATGGCTTAAAAAAAACAAAATGAAGGTTTTGGAGTGGCCTTGTCAATGTCCGGACTTGAATCCGATTGAGATGCTGTGGCGTGACCTTAAGGCGGTTCATGCTCAAAAACTATTTTTCACAGCTGTGTGTGTGTGTGTGTGTGTGTGTGTGTGTGTGTGTGTGTGTGTATATGCACACAGTGCTGTGAAAAAGTGGAGGGTTTTCGAGCATGAATATATATATACACTGCTCAAAAAAATAAAGGGAACACTAAAATAACACATCCTAGATCTGAATGAATGAAATCATCTTATTAAATACTTTTATCTTTACATAGTTGAATGTGCTGACAACAAAATCACACAAAAAGAATCAATGGAAATCCAATTTATCAACCCATGGAGGTCTGGATTTGGAATCACACTCAAAATTAAAGTGGAAAACCACACTACAGGCTGATCCAACTTTGATGTAATGTCCTTAAAACAAGTCAAAATGAGGCTCAGTAGTGTGTGTGGCCTCCACGTGCCTGTTTGACCTCCCTACAACGCCTGGGCATGCTCCTGATGAGGTGGCGGATGGTCTCCTGAGGGATCTCCTCCCAGACCTGGACTAAAGCATCCCCCAACTCCTGGACAGTCTGTGGTGCAACGTGGCGTTGGTGGATGGAGCGAGACATGATGTGCCAGATGTGCTCAATTGGATTCAGGTGGGCCAGTCCATAGCATCAATGCCTTCCTCTTGCAGGAACTGCTGACACACTCCAGCCACATGAGGTCTAGCATTGTCTTGCATTAGGAGGAACCCAGGGCCAACCGCACCAGCATATGGTCTCACAAGGGGTCTGAGGATCTCATCTCGGTACCTAATGGCAGTGAGGCTACCTCTGGCGAGCACATGGAGGGCTGTGCGCCCCCCAAAGAAATGCCACCCCATACCATGACTGACCCACCGCCAAACCGGTCATGCTGGAGGATGTTGCAGGCAGCAGAACGTTCTCCACAGCGTCTCCAGACTCTGTCACGTCTTTCACATGTGCTCAGTGTGAACCTGCTTTCATCTGTGAAGAGCCAGTGGCGAATTTGCCAATCTTGGTGTTCTCTGGCAAATGCCAAACGTCCTGCACGATGTTGGGCTGTAAGCACAACTCCCACCTGTGGACGTCGGGCCCTCATACCACCCTCATGGAGTCTGTTTCTGACCTTTTGAGCAGACACATGCACATTTGTGGCCTGCTGGAGGTCATTTTGCAGGGCTCTGGCAGTGCTCCTCCTTGCACAAAGGCGGAGGTAGCGGTCCTGCTGCTGGGTTGTTGCCCTCCTACAGCCTCCTCCACATCTCCTGATGTACTGGCCTGTCTCCTGGTAGCGCCTCCATGCTCTGGACACTACGCTGACAGACACAGCAAACCTTCTTGCCACAGCTCGCATTGATGTGCCATCCTGGATAAGCTGCACTACCTGAGCCACTTGTGTGGGTTGTAGACTCCGTCTCATGCTACCACTAAAGTGAAAGCACCGCCAGCATTCAAAAGTGACCAAAACATCAGCCAGGAAGCATAGGAACTGAGAAGTGGTCTGTGGTTACCACCTGCAGAACCACTCCTTTATTGGGGGTGTCTTGCTAATTGCCTATAATTTCCACCTGTTGTCTATTCCATTTGCACAACAGCATGTGAAATTTATTGTCAATCAGTGTTGCTTCCTAAGTGGACAGTTTGATTTCACAGAAGTGTGATTGACTTGGAGTTACATTGTGTTGTTTAAGTGTTCCCTTTATTTTTTTGAGCAGTGTATATATATATATATATATATATATATATATATATATATATATATATATATATATATATATATATAAATTAGCCGATTTAATCGGCATCAGCTTTTTTTGGTCCTCTACTCATCATAATCTACTGACCTCTACTGTATACACATGGCTCATTTTTACAGAGCACCTCCTGATGAATAATGCAATGCAGGAAAACCATTTTCTGATCTGGGTTCAGCTCAGCTACTTGATCTTGTATCCTTTTGAAAAGGCCAATGTTTTTTCCTGTCAAGTTTGGGCACTTGCCAGTGGTCAAACTGAATAACTTCTCAAAACTCAGTCCCAGCTTTGCCACACACTTATTAACCTCCTCCAATAAATATTTCCCTGTGGTTGTGCTCTTCATTGACTGCACTGAAGCAAGCTACTCTGTAATTTCAAAGTCTGGGGTTACGCCTCGTAAGAATATCAACAACTGTGCCGTGTCACATGCAGCACTGCTCTCATCTAGGGCCAAGGAGAAATAGGTGAAATCCTTTACCTTGTCTTTCAACAGTTCCATATTCCCTGCGATGTCCTCAACACGGTGTGTCACTGTTTGTCTTGACAGGGAAACATTTTCAAACAGCTCTTTCTTGTCGGGGCAAAATATTGCTGCAGAGACAATTAAACATGTTTTAATGAATTCACCCTCAACAAATGGCTTGCTATGTTTATGCGATTTTGTGGGACAGTACATAGCTAGCTCTCGCAATTCCGTTGTTTGTTGAATGCAGTTATGTGAAAAGGCATTGCTGCTTTTGCAACTGAGAAAGCAACTCTTTCGATGCACTTGCTGTCAGGTGTGTCGCCGTGTTGAATTGACCAAAACGCAGCAGGAATGTGGATGCTCATCTTAATATTTATTTTTAAATAAAAGACTGTGAACACGGAAAAACAATAAACAAAGAACCGACAACAGGAAACAGTTTAGCAGGCTATACACATAACAGCAGTGCTAAAACAACAACCCACAAACCCCAGGTGAAAAACACACTCCTAATATTTGACTCCCAATCAGGAACAACAATAACCAGCTGTTCCTGATCGGGAGCCACACAGACCAACAAAGAAACAGACTAGAAAAACCATACAACACAACCCTACTGCCACGTCCTGACCAAAATCGAATACAATTACTCCCTCTGCTGGTCAGGACGTGACACTTGCCCTCTGCTCAGAAGATGCACTTGCCCTCTGCTTCTCTGCATGCTTCGTCTGGAAGTGCCGGGACAAGTTGTAGTCTTTCAAGACAGCGATGCGCTCTTTGCACACTAAGCACACAGCTTTCCCTGATACCTCAATAAAGAAATATTTCGATGTCCACTCTTGCTGGAACACCCTACATTCATTGTATACTTTCCTTTTCTTTGACTCCTTTTTGCGCAATTTCTAGTTGGCTACTATTTGTAACTGTGATGTGTGGGTCAGCCTGTGAGTCACTGTCTGTCCTTGTGCAGTTGCTATTTATACGCACCTTCAAAATAAATGCCCCACAAGCGGTGGGAGTTAAATCATTCCACAAAGGCGTGTATTCATTGGGCTTTTAATTTGAATAATAAATACGTATTTCAAAACTTTACTATCGCAAATTCTTTGTGTGATCTGAGCATGATTCTGCGGGCCGTATTTAATCAGGTCGCAGGCTGCATACGGTCCCTAGGCCCACCTTTTCCCAGGCCTGTCCTAAGGCCATGTTCTCTTTTCTCCTAAATATGATTGAGTTCCCCTTGGTGTTCTTACTGTGGTAACTACAGTTTTAGCATAGCTTAATTTGGCTACATGCAGTTTTCGGGGTGGAAAACTGTAACATAGACTTTTTGGTATGGGTCCTATATTGGTTGATATTCATTGACTGACATTCAGTGACATAATTCTGTGGGGACATTTATTGAAGGAATATGAGTGACTGACTTCCTCTATAGCTACAACTATGAAAATAAACAGACTGCTTTTTGAATACCCTCTGTGGTGCAAAGGAAATAACAAACCACATAACCTGCTGGAATGGATAGATTCAAATCAGTGGACAAACAGAATGTCCTTAGATTAGACACCTTAGATTGTGACAGCAGCTTCCTGCGGAGGCAGAGCAGTAGTAGCCAGTAATAACGTCACACACTGACAAGCTGGGAGGATTTCATGCAGTGCATTTTTAACCATGCAAACTCTGGCGGGTAACAAATTGTTTGGTTTGAGCATGAAAATGTTTGGGGTGGAACAATATTGGTTGTTTACAATCAGGACTTTGGATCAGAAGATCGTCTGTCACAAACAGCATGTAGTATGGTCACCACAATAGTCCCAGCAGCCATATACAGTAGGTGTTGAGTTTCTCAGTGTCGATACAGAGGTGGCAGCAGAGTCTGCGGTTGCTGCCTGTCACACATCCAGCTCCTCACAGAGAATGCATGGGGTTATGGCACCACATCCACACTACACCCTTTGTTCATGGTCCAAAGCCACCCTAATCTGCTACCCAGATTAAGTTATGAATCACCCCCTTAATCCTGGCTGACAAGGAGTCTGTGTGAAGTGGAGGGGTGGACTTCTGCTTCGTGTCATCCACTAATAGATAGCATAAATCATTCTCTTTAAAAGCTGCTTTAAGTATTAATCATTCTCAGCGCTGTTACACAGTTCGCCTGGCCACTGCAAAGTGTGACTAATGGTGTCAGAGATTTGAGGAGCCATGCTCGCTGGAGCCACCTCCCCATTACCCAGCATCTCGCACCTCCACTTCCAGGACTGTGACCATTTGCAATTTTATTTCTTCCTTGAAAGATGGAGCACCTGAACTTAGTCTCATTACCATCACATACTCTTACTGCTGTGTGGAGGAAAAGTTGACTTTGGTTTGGTTTTAGAAATTGATGTTGTAGTTGGTTTGCTTTGTGAATATCTTCATGATATCCAATTGCTTTGACAGGGGGATTTAATAATGATATCACATTTCTATAAGATAAACAATACTCAGAATTTAAGAAGATGCCCTTCAAGGACACTCAACACACATATACAGTATAATCACAGCGGAAACTGAAATGTGCAAATATTTGCACTAACAAAAGTTTCTAGCTTATGATGATATGATGAACAGGGCTCCGGGCAGCCGAGCGGAAATGGAGGAAAACTCGCCTCCCTGCGGACCTGGCATCCTTTCACTCCCTCCTCTCTACATTTTCCTCTTCTGTCTCTGCTGCTAAAGCCACTTTCTACCACTCTAAATTCCAAGCATCTGCCTCTAACCCTAGGAAGCTTTTTGCTACCTTCTCCTCCCTCCTGAATCCTCCTCCCCCCCCCCCCTCCTCCCTCACTGCGGATGACTTCGTCAACCATTTTGAAAAGAAGGTTGACGACATCCGATCCTCGTTTGCTAAGTCAAGCGACACCGCTGGTCCTGCTCACACTGCCCTACCCTGTGCTTTGACCTCTTTCTCCCCTCTCTCTCCAGATGAAATCTCGCGTCTTGTGACGGCCGGCCGCCCAACAACCTGCCCACTTGACCCTATCCCCTCCTCTCTTCTCCAGACCATTTCCGGAGACCTTCTCCCCTACCTCACCTCGCTCATCAACTCATCCTTGACCGCTGGCTACGTCCCTTCCGTCTTCAAGAGAGCGAGAGTTGCACCCCTTCTGAAAAAACCTACACTCGATCCCTCCGATGTCAACAACTACAGACCAGTATCCCTTCTTTCTTTTCTCTCCAAAACTCTTGAACGTGCCGTCCTTGGCCAGCTCTCCTGCTATCTCTCTCAGAACGACCTTCTTGATCCTAATCAGTCAGGTTTCAAGACTGGGCATTCAACTGAGACTGCTCTTCTCTGTGTCACGGAGGCTCTCCGCACTGCTAAAGCTAACTCTCTCTCCTCTGCTCTCATCCTTCTAGACCTATCTGCTGCCTTTGATACTGTGAACCATCAGATCCTCCTCTCCACCCTCTCCGAGCTGGGCATCTCCGGCGCGGCCCACGCTTGGATTGCGTCCTACCTGACAGGTCGCTCCTACCAGGTGGCGTGGCGAGAAGCTGTCTCCGCACCACGTGCTCTCACCACTGGTGTCCCCCAGGGCTCTGTTCTAGGCCCTCTCCTATTCTCGCTATACACCAAGTCACTTGGCTCTGTCATATCCTCACACGGTCTCTCCTATCATTGCTATGCAGACGACACACAATTAATCTTCTCCTTTCCCCCTTCTGACAACCAGGTGGCGAATCGCATCTCTGCATGTCTGGCAGACATATCAGTGTGGATGACGGATCACCACCTCAAGCTGAACCTCGGCAAGACGGAGCTGCTCTTCCTCCCGGGGAAGGACTGCCCGTTCCATGATCTCGCCATCACGGTTGACAACTCCCTTGTGTCCTCCTCCCAGAGTGCTAAGAACCTTGGCGTGATCCTGGACAACACCCTGTCGTTCTCCACTAACATCAAGGCGGTGACCCGATCCTGTAGGTTCATGCTCTACAACATTCGCAGAGTACGACCCTGCCTCACACAGGAAGCGGCGCAGGTCCTAATCCAGGCACTTGTCATCTCCCGTCTGGATTACTGCAACTCGCTGTTGGCTGGGCTCCCTGCCTGTGCCATCAAACCCCTACAACTCATCCAGAACGCCGCAGCCCGTCTGGTGTTCAACCTTCCCAAGTTCTCTCACGTCACCCCGCTCCTCCGCTCTCTCCACTGGCTTCCAGTTGAAGCTCGCATCCGCTACAAGACCATGGTGCTTGCCTACGGAGCTGTGAGGGGAACGGCACCTCCGTACCTTCAGGCTCTGATCAGGCCCTACACCCAAACAATGGCACTGCGTTCATCCACCTCTGGCCTGCTCGCCTCCCTACCTCTGAGGAAGCACAGTTCCCGCTCAGCCCAGTCAAAACTGTTCGCCGCTCTGGCACCCCAATGGTGGAACAATCTCCCTCACGATGCCAGGACAGCGGAGTCAATCACCACCTTCCGGAGACACCTGAAACCCCACCTCTTTAAGGAATACCTGGGATAGGATAAAGTAATCCTTCTAACCCCCCCCCCTTTAAAAGATTTAGATGCACTATTGTAAAGTGTTTGTTCTACTGGATATTATAGGTGAATGCACCAATTTGTAAGTCGCTCTGGATAAGAGCGTCTGCTAAATGACTTAAATGTAAATGTAAATGTTTATTGGCGTGTTCTTTCAGTCCTGCCCCTGGCACCAATTTCGGCACACATTATGCTGTGGTCAGGTGCTTTGTCAGTGTGTATTATCTCTGTGCCGAAACTGTGACCACTTCTAAGTGTTAGCCCTCTGACAACTCCCATCCCTTTTTACATAATCAAACAAACAGGGTTTGTTTACATAAGCTGTGCCTGCATCTCCTACACTATGCCCAGAGGCCAGACAGGCTTTACACTCCGACTTCCAGGACTGCAGGCTTAACTGTCACTGTTGCTCCTTCTCAGCCCACATGCATCTTCTTCGCTTCAGTTAACTTCCGTTTTCCTCTCTTCATGGAAAGAGTTTTGCTAAAGAGGAGGAGATTGCTTGAAATGCCCAGGGACCTTCTGTGCTTTGCTATTGTACATTTTAATGGTTTTAGTGATCTCATTGGCCAGGATTTGTGATTCCTTCTCTGTTTTATTTATTTTTTATTTAACTAGGCAAGTCAGTTAAGAACAAATTCTTATTTTACAAAGACGGCTTACCCCGGCCAAACCCTCCCCCCGATGCAGTGCCTTAGACCGCTGCACCACTCAGGAGCCCAAATGTCATTGGGTGAAGGCAGGTTTTTCTCAATATGAAGCACTCTATTGCCCAAATCAAACTTTATTTGTTACTTGCGCCGAATACAAAATGCTTACTTACAAGCCATTAACCAACAGTGCAGTTCAAGAAAGAGTTAAGAAAATATTTACCAAATAAACTAAAGTAAAAAAAAAAAAAGGAACACAATAACAATAACAAGGCTATATACAGGTGGTACCGAGTCAATGTGTGGGGGTACAGGTGAGTCGAGGTAATTTGTACATGTAGGTAGGGGTGAATAAACAGCGAGTAGCAGCAGTGTTAAAAACAAATGGAGGGCGGGTGTCAATGTAAAGGTTCTTTTTACCCCCATTTACTTTTTTGCTATTGTGTACACTCTTAGAACAAAAGGTGCCATCTAGAACCTAAAACAGTTTTTCAGCTGTCTCCATAGGAGAATGTTTGAATAATCATTTTTGGTTCCAGATGGAACCCTTTTGGTTTCAGGTAGAACTCTTTTGGGTTCCATGTAAAATCCTTTCCACAGAGGGTTCTACATGGAACCCAAAGTAGTTATACCTGGAACCAAAAAGGGTTCCACCTAGTACCAAAAAGGGTTCTTCTATGGGGACAGTCGACCAATCCTTTTGGAACCTTTTTTTCTAAGAGTGTAGCTCAACTGATGTTTAGTGGCAGGACTTGCTTTTTCAAAACTATTTTTCGCCTCACCGCTCCTCCTCTCTCTTGCCACCCTTGCCCCTTGGTGCCTTAACTCTGCTCAGCTCTTTGCCAGTGCCCTTCCATTGATGCTAATGTGAGGCGAAGGGACATTCGCCACCCCCCACACAGAGGCGGAAATCCCGGACACGACCCCCCCATCCTGGGAAAAATATGATTTGAAACATAACTATGTAATTTAAATAATATTAATAATACGCAATGAAAGCAATTGTGCTGATTATAGACACTTAATAGCGCATTTTTAAGTTTCAAAAGATTGCGACCCCCCCACCCTTTTCCTCAAAATGGTTTGATCCACTGGCAAGATAACAGAGGGGTCGTAGCCACTGACTAAAGGCACTCAATGAACGTAACTGACGTGAGGTTAATCCAGTCAATCGCGCACACACACTAGCTGAATATGCAGAGCTAGCGCGCAAATATTAACTATTAAGCTAGCTAGTACCTATTCCATTTATGTGGCCTCGTCAAAGATGGAATCTTTGCTATCGTCAATTTATTCCGAGATCAGCATGCAGATGATGTAAGTTAGTGCTTCAAAGTCCCTGTGATAAGGTTAGCGATAAACTGAAGTCCAAACTGAACAGAAGTACACTCACTCTCTTCTATCATTGTCTTAAATATATTTAATGGTCTCGTTGCAAAAGATAAATTGTCGCAAGGGAACTTTTATTTATTTTATTTAACCCGGGTAGCAAAGATTATAGCAAACACCACTGAAACGGAATTGGTGCTCGCTAGCTTTGCAAATTCAGCTATTGTTGGAAGCCAGCCAATATGAAAGAAACTATTAAAATTACAAAAGGTTGCAGCATATGGTGTGTAAATGGTGAACTCATACAGCTGTCAACTCTTGTCATTTTAATCCGTTTCACATTTGCTAGCTACCTTTTAGATCGAAGCCCAAATAGAATGATAAAAGATAAGATGATAGAAGCCCATCTCCTACTGTAAATAACCAGCCAGCCAGCCAGGTAGAAAAATGGCTGAGAAATAAAAGACGGACATCAGAGTATTTTTCAGTACACCAAAATGCAAAGTAAGAACCCTAGTAGCCTAATATCTCAAAGACTAGTTGATCAAATGTTCATAAGAAAGAAATGAAATTCTAATGGAAATGTTTCACAATGATGTCATTAGGCAGAGCAGGCAACAGATGGCACACAGACAGCAGAGTTGGGGACAGATATGCAGGGACAGACTGGCAGAGACAGGGAGTCTCAGGTAAGTTTGTTGAGTCTTTGTTTGGCAACATTATGAAAGGTTCTCCATTTTTTTTACTTGTAAAATAGGAACATAATTGGAAAATGCCATGGATACCCCCACTCTCAACTTAAACTGGTGACTGAACTAAGATTTGTTAAAGGCAATGGTATTGCTGTTGTGATTAGTTGTGTAGTTTTGGGTACCGGTAGTTAGGAGTACCTCAAACACCTTATTTCTTTGGTTCCTCAATATACATTTACCATATTACAATGTAGGCTATGTGTTACAGCACTACTTTTGGTGTCCCCCTCAGGAATTGCTCTTGAGAAAATTTCATGTAATTGTTCCCCCCCAAAGTTGATATCAGATTTTCGCCCCTGCCCCCACAGAAGCCTGGTATCCTGCCTCAGCTACGGCTTCCTCCGCTGCTACTGGGACCATAGACCCAGAGACTGTGCTGATGTGATCATGCATGTGAGTGTTAGGGATGAAAGATATAATTATACTGTCCGACGACATCCGTCCAAAACAAAGTGCCAGGAACGTGCCACTCTGCATCCCCATGTATGCACCATTAGTGAAATCAAGCCTTGCCCTGTCATATTCTGTCCTGACTTCAGCTGATGATGGGCAAATACTTGTCAGAGAAGTTGAGAGTTGAGTCTCTCTGTCACACACAATATTCTATAAAAGTTATTGCTTTCGCATAGGTCGTTTTGGCATTTTAGCCTCAAATATCTGTTCTGTGATGCATCTATTCTTCAGTTTTATTGTAAAGCATTTTCAACTGTTGTAGAGTAATGTCCTAGTTTCCATCCATTACAAGTCCTTGTTTAAGATATGGATGAGGAGGACTGACTCTCTGTTGTCTTGTGTGCTAGCCTCATGTGACATCATGGAACCTTGTGACTCCTCTAATGTAATAACCGCTATGGTGAGCCGAAGCAGAAGAAAATTAATGAATAAAGTTAAGACATTCTCATGTTTCGCCAAGACCCTAAGGCTCTATAAGCAATTAACCTTCAAAGATAATCCCTGAGAAGTTACCGGACTTTGTCTCCTCCCCTCAATGTCGGCACTCTTGATGTGTGCTTTCGCAATTAGGCCATGGACACACTTTGCTGTTTCTGGTGAAGGCCTGAGTGCTCCAACCATAAGACAGCCACAACTTCCGGCTCGGGAAGCTGATGGCTAAGTTGGTATGGTGTTGTCGGGCAAGGCCTTGTTGTGGCATTAATGAGGACTAATCGGCTTAATATGTGGAGACTACAGACAAAGCTAATTAGCAGTGGGCTTTGAGATGACAGAGATCATGCACAAAGCACAAACACCACAAATGACAATTCTTACATTGATTAAATCTATCAATCATTTATTTTGACAGTGGTGTAAATGTGTAATTACTAGGCTTATACTGTATCGCCTGTCAGTAAATACATTTAGTTACTTAAATATGAAAAAAGTATTGGTCATAAACATCTTTTGAACTTTCATGTAAAGCTGGAATGACATTGGTGTTAATAGTGATCCCTTCACGCGCCAATCCCTTCAGCGGGATCGATTTGACAACATCCAGTGAAATTGCAGAGCGCCAAATTCAAACTACAGAAATTTCAACATTCAAGAAAATATAAGTGTAATACATCAAAATAAAGCTTAACTTCTTGTTAATCCAGCCAATGTGTCAAATTTCAAAAAGGCTTTACAGTGAAAGCAGACCATGCGATTATCTGAGGACAGCGCCTCGCATACAAACACATGAAAATAATTTTTCAACCAGGCAGGTGCAACACAAAAGTCAGAAATAACGATGTAATAAATGCCTTACCTTTTGAAGATGTTCTTTTTTTGCAATCCCAAATGTCTCAGTGACACAATGAATGGTCGTTTTGTTCGATAAATTCCTTCTTTATATCCCCAAAATGTCCATTTATTTGGCGCATTTGATTCAGAAATACACCGTTTCCAACTCGCCCAACATGACTACAAAGTATCTAATAAACCTGTAAACTTGGTCCAAATATTTCAAACAACGTTCCTAATCCAACCTCAAGTATCCTAAAATGTAAATAATCGATCAAATTTAAGACGGGATAAACTGTTTCTAATACTGGATAAAAACAACGTGAAGCGTGCTCCAGTCCACGTGCACAAAAATAGTAGGGACCTTTAGAGTGACGCATGGAATGAATAGCACTACTTCTTCATTTCTCAAAAGAAAAACATAGACCAATTTCTAAAGACTGTTGACATCTAGTGGAAGCCATAGGAACTGCAACCAGGTTCCGAATAATAAGGGCATCCCATAGAAAACAGTTGGTAAATCCTATGACCTTAATTGTTTTTCACCCTGGATGATTTGTCCTCTGGGTTTTGCCTGCCAAATCAGTTCTGTTATACTCACAGACATTATTTTAACAGTTTTAGGAACTTGAGTGTTTTCTATCCAACTCTACCAATTATATGCATATCCTAGCTTCAGGGCCTGAGTAAAAGGCAGTTTACTTTGGGCATGTTTTTCATCCGGACGTCAAAATACTGTCCCCTAGCCTTAAGGAGTTATCACAGTGTCCAAAGAAGGGCCAGAATAATACAGAATGGTGTCGTCTGCGTACAGGTGGATCAGAGAATCACCAGCAGCAAGACCGACATCATTGATGTATACAGAGAAGAGAGGAGAGCCCGAGAATTGAACCCTGTTGCACCCCATAGAGACTGCCAGAGGTCCAGACAACAGGCCCTCCGATTTGACACAGTAGTTGGTGAACCAGGCGAGGCAGTAATTTGAGAAACCAAGGCTGTTGAGTCTGCCGATAAGAATGTGGTGATTGACAGAGTCGAAAGCCTTGGACAGGTCGATGAATACGGCTGCACAGTAATGTCTCTTATCGATGGAGGTTATGATATCATTTAGGACCTTGAGCATGGCTGAAGGTCCTAAACCCATGACCAACTCTGAAACCAGATTGCAAAGCGGAGAAGGTACGGTGGGATTCAAAATGTTCGGTGATCTGTTTGTTAACTTGGCTTTCGAAGACCTTAGAAAGGCAGGGTAGGATAGATATAGGTCTGTAGCTGTCACGCCCTGACCTTAGAGATGTTTATTTTCCTCTATTTTGATTAGGTCAGGGTGTGATGTGGGGTGGGCAATTTAGTTTTTCTATTTCTTTGTTTTGGCTGAGTGTGGTTTCCAATCAGAGGCAGCTGTCCATCGTTGTCTCTGATTGGGAACCATACTTAGGCAGCCCTTTTTCCCTCCTTGAGTTGTGGGATCTTGTTTTTGTGGTGTGCCTGTGAGCACACCATTGCTTCTGTATTTGTTTTGGTGAGTTTCATTTATTAAAACATGTGGAACTCTACGCATGCTGCGCCTTGGTCTACTCATTACAACGACGATCGTGACAGTAGCAGTTTGGGTCTAGACTGTCTCCCCCTTTGAAGAGGGGTATGATCGTGGCAGCTTTCCAATCTTTGGGAATCTCAAATGGTACAAAAGAGAGGTTGAACAGGCTAGTAATAGGGGTTGCAACAATTTCAGCAGATCATTTTAGAAAAAGAGGGTCCAGATTGTCTAGCCCGGCTGATTTGTAGGGTCCAGATTTTGCAGCTCTTTCAGAACATCAGCTATCTGGAATTGGGTTCTGGAGAAATGGGGGAGGCTTGGGCAAGTTGCTGTGGGGGGTGCCGGGCAGTTGGCCAGGGTAGGGGTAGCCAGGTGGAAAGCATGGCCAGCCATAGGAAAATGCTTATTATAACCCGGCACACCGGGTTTTCACTAGCCAGATGAAGTTAGCTGGCTGCTTATAACGTTACCTTTGGGCAACAGGGTTAGTTGCTGACTATCTATTTATTTTCATGAACTGAAGTTCAATTTCAATAGGTGACTCCAGTAAGGCAACATCTAAAAAAACAGCGCAATTTGTACTGTCTACCGGTGCTCGAGCAGCCGGCGAAAGCCAACATCACCCGCGACAGAGAATGGTTGATTGTCAAGGGCAATGAATTCCATTATCTTGGCTTTAATGGATTTCACCTTTGAGTTGTCTCGCTGAAAACGTGTTATTCTTTCAAATGACTGCTCGATTCACACAGCAGACATTGTGGGCTAGTTCAGGAATGCTGTGTTGCATGTATAGCGCAAAAGTTTTCGTGGCGTCATTACGTTATAAGGAATGCACGTCAGCTTTATCATCGGTTTTGCACATCGGGGCGTTAAACTAGACATCGGCCGATTCCGATGTTGGCATTTTTAGCTAATATTGTCCGATTCCGATATGTTGACCGATATATCGTGCATCCATAATACAAGCATATAGGCCTATAATTTAAAGTTTGACTATTCAAACTGCTCCCACAAATATACTGCTCAAAAAAATAAAGGGAACACTTAAACAATACATCCTAGATCTGAATGAAAGAAATAATCTTATTAAATACTTTTTTCTTTACATAGTTGAATGTGCTGACAACAAAATCACACAAAAATAATCAATGGATATCCAATTTATCAACCCATGGAGGTCTGGATTTGGAGTCACACTCAAAATTAAAGTGGAAAACCACACTACAGGCTGATCCAACTTTGATGTAATGTCCTTAAAACAAGTCAAAATGAGGCTCAGTAGTGTGTGTGGCCTCCACGTGCCTGTATGACCTCACAACAACGCCTGGGCATGCTCCTGATGAGGTGGCGGATGGTCTCCTGAGGGATCTCCTCCCAGACCTGGACTAAAGCATCCGCCAACTCCTGGACAGTCTGTGGTGCAATGTGGCATTGGTGGATGGAGCGAGACATGATGTCCCAGATGTGCTCAATTGGATTCAGGTCTGGGGAACGGGCGGGCCAGTCCATAGCATCAATGCCTTGCTCTTGCAGGAACTGCTGACACACTCCAGCCACATGAGGTCTAGCATTGTCTTGCATTAGGAGGAACCCAGGGCCAACCGCACCAGCATATGGTCTCACAAGGGGTCTGAGGATCTCATCTCGGTACCTAATGGCAGTCAGACTACCTCTGGCAAGCACATGGAGGGCTGTGCGGCCCCCCCAAAGAAATGCCACCCCACACCATGACTGACCCACCCAATGCTGGAGGATGTTGCAGGCAGCAGAACGTTCTCCACGGCGTCTCCAGACTCTGTCACGTCTGTCACATGCTCAGTGTGAACCTGCTTTCATCTGTGAAGAGCACAGGGCGCCAGTGGCGAATTTGCCAATCTTGGTGTTCTCTGGCAAATGCCAAACGTCCTGCACGGTGTTGGGCTGTAAGCACAACCCCCACCTGTGGACGTCGGGCCCTCATACCACCCTCATGGAGTCTGTTTATGACCGTTTGAGCAGACACATGCACATTTGTGGCCTGCTGGAGGTCATTTTGCAGGGCTCTGGCAGTGCTCCTCCTGCTCCTCCTTGCACAAAGGCGGAGGTAGCGGTCCTGCTGCTGGGTTGTTGCCCTCCTCCACGTCTCCTGATGTACTGGCCTGTCTCCTGGTAGCGCCTCCATGCTCTGGACACTACGCTGACAGACACAGCAAACCTTCTTGCCATAGCTCGCATTGATGTGCCATCCTGGATGAGCTGCACTACCTGAGCCACTTGTGTGGGTTGTAGACTCCGTCTCATGCTACCACTAGAGTGAAAGCACCGCCAGCATTCAAAAGTGACCAAAACATCAGCCAGGAAGCATAGGAACTGAGAAGTGGTCTGTGGTCCCCACCTGCAGAACCACTCCTTTATTGGGGGTGTCTTGCTAATTGCCTATAATTTCCACCTGTTGTCTATTCCATTTGCACAACAGCATGTGAAATTTATTGTCAATCAGTGTTGCTTCCTAAGTGGACAGTTTGATTTCACAGAAGTGTGATTGACTTGGAGTTACATTGTGTTGTTTAAGTGTTCCCTTTATTTTGAGCAGTGTATAACTGAAATGTAAGTACTATCAAATGCAAATAAATAACCTTGATAAAGTTTTCCACTCTAGCTGCAACCGTTTTCGATTTTGCACTGCAAAATCAACTTAGTCGTTTGTTCCAATCTGACCTTTTTATAGTGACGCTACTTAAAACTAATAGGTTTAGTTTAGGAAGGCTGTGTAGTTTAGGTCGAAAGTACCTTGAACAGAAATACACGGAAAAAATCATAATCTGTATTCATTGAGCTCCACTCAGTAGAGATTGGAAAAATGGAGCCGAAGGGGAGGGCTGCCTTCTTATCGGCTCTTAACCAACCATGGTATTTTGTTTGTTTTTTCGCACTATCTATCGAGAGAGTTTATCTGTATTTTCCGTAGCTGCACCAGTAAAAGTTTTGCTATTATGCTGTGGTACTTAGAGGTAATTTGTGGTTTAGAATGGTACCCTGCACCACTTCATTGCTCCAGACCAGTGCAAGGGGGAGTTAGAGCACTGATGTCCGATTTCAAAAAGGCTTTACGGCGAAAGCATTAAGTTAAATGTTAGGCCAGGGACAACACAAGAAAAACACCACAGCCATTTTCCAAGCAGGAGAGGGGTCACAAAAACCAGAAATTCAGCTAAAATTAAGCACTAACCTTTGACGATCTTCATCAGATGACACTCCTAGGACTCAATGATAGACAATACATGTATGTTTTGTTCGATTAAGTTCATATTTATATCCAAAAGCATTTTACATTGGCGCGTGATGTTCCAAAAATATTTTGCCTCCAATACTTACGGTGAATCAGCACAACAATTTACAGAAATACTCATCATAAACGTTGATATAATATTAAACTGTTTTCAAAGAATTATAGATAAACATCTCCTTTATGCAACTGCTGTGACAGATTTCAAAAAAGCTTCACGGGGAAAGCACACTTTGCAATAATCTGAGTATGGCGCTCAGAAAAATACACCAGGCAATACAGATACCCGCATTTTAGAGTCAGCTCATTTGTTAGAGTACACTGGTGGGTCTGAAAGATAATTTTTCTTCTCCCCTTACTCGCCTCCCTCTCCATGCCACCCTGCTGTGGGGCGACCTGTCCAAGTCTCTCCAGGTACTCCGACTCGGGGGCCGATGTGAGTCTCATGGACGTTACCCTGGCGTCTGAGCTGGGCATCCCCACTCAACCCCTCTCCATTCCAATGGGTGTTAAAGTGCTGGACAGGTGCTCTATAGCCCAGGTCACGCACCAGACCACCTCCGTCAACCTATGAGTGTCGGAACCACAGCGAGACTATCCAATTCCTGCTGGTTGAGTCTCCGCAGGTTCCTGTGGTATTGGGATCTCTTGGCTCCAATGACACAATCCCTCCATTGACTGGGCTACTGGTGCCATCGTGGGCTGGAGCCCGTTCTGCCAGACTCATTACCTGAAGTCAGTCAGGTTATGGCCCGGAGGAGAGGTGCTGGGTTCCCACTAAAGACATCTTGGACCCGGCTCTCATCGCAAACTTTCACCGCCGGCACCCCAGTCAGCCAGGTTTCTGCCCAGGTGGAACGCCAGGTGGCGTCCCTAGTGGGGGGGGGGGGGGGGGGGTACTGTCACACCCTGATCTGTTTCACCTGTCCTTGTGCTTGTCTCCACCTCCCTCCAGGTGTCGCCCATCTTCCCAATTATTCCCTGTGTTTTTATACGGGTGTTCTGTCTGTTTTTTGCCAGATTGTCTTGTTTGTTCAAGCTTACCAGGGTTTTCCCTGTCAGCGCCTATCGTTTCCCAGCTTCTCTTTTCTCTGCCTGCCGTCCTGTACCTTTCCCTTACCCTGGATTACCAACCCCTGCCTGCCATTACCCGTCTTTGCCTGCCTCTGTTGCTACAATAAACATTGTTACTTCGACAGTCTGCATCTGGGTCTTACCTTGATTCCTGATATGCATAGCCTTCCAATATGTTTGCCCCCTTCAGTACTTTAGTTCTGATCACCCTTGCTGAGGGAAGACACTGCAGGCATGTTTCAACTCTGCCATAAACATGTTTCAACTCTGCCACAACTCTCATGTTTGCTTATCTACAATGATTTCACTTTGCTATTCATAGACTGGTGTCTGGTGCTTTTCCCTGCTACATCCAGGCTGGTGTCTGGCTGTAACTGAAACATTTAGGACGATTTAGCGCAACTGCATGTTTGCTCATTAATGGTTTTACGCATATCTGTGGCATAGTCAACAGCATACAGTGTCCTGTGAAGTGGCAGGTCTACAAATTGCCACAGTAAAGATGAAACATTTAGCTATGGGCTATATTCACACTAATCTATACTAAAGTTACTGTGGTAGATGTAGACATTGTGTATCAAGGGAGGACAAACCCAACAACAAAAGAAGGCAGAGATAGTGGTTGAGCAATTTTGCCTTATTTGTCACATACTTCGTAAACAACAGGTGTAGATTAACTTTGAAATGCTTACTTGCGGGTCCTTTTCCGACAATGAAGAGTGACAATGCAGAGTCTGCCGTCAATAGAAGAGTGAAAAGATGGCGCGGTTATAGGGACACCATTACACACTGTTCATGAAATGTTAGTATTTATGCTCCTAGCAGCTGAACATGCTGGTTGAATCTTTTCAAACCAATGAGTAACATTACCCCTTCCACACAGAAGAAAAAGTATTGCCATCTAGTTACTGTAACTACAAACTGTGTACTAATCATACTACAGACTATTTAGAATTTAGTGTTTAGTAAAAATGTATGTAAAAGATCTCAACATACTAGGCTCACCCATACTGCAAATGTGTCCTCTAATGCATAATTATGTTGTTTTACGCCATTTGTTCATTTTGCTACAGCCCATTCTCTTATCTGATTAGCAGCTGTTGTCACACGTGGGTGTGAAAAGGCTATTCTCTTCCTCAACAGTGAGCAGGGAATTCTAACTTAAACCCATTATTGTGGGAAGCTGCTACAGGCCATCAAATGCTAACAGTCAGTATCTGGATAATATGTGTGAAATGCTTGGTAATGTATGTGATATAAACAGTAGTATATTTTCTGGTTGATTTAAATATTGACTGGCTCTCATCAAGCTGCCCACTCAAGAAAAAGCTTCAAACTGTAACCAGAACCTGCAACCTAGTTCAGGTTTGTCAGTCAACCTACCAGGGTACTTACAAACAGCACAGGAATTAAATCATCAAATTGTATTGATCACATCTTTACCAATGATGCAGAAATGTGCTTTAAAGCAGTATCCAAATCCGTAGGATGTAGTGATCACAATATAGTAGCCATATCTAGGAAAACCAAAGTTCCAAAGGCTGGGCCTAATAAAGTCTATAAGAGGTCATAAAATAAGTTTTGTAGTGATTCATATGATGATGATGTCTTTACAAATATTTGCTGGAGCAACCAGACGCTGCACTTGATGCATTTATGAAATTGCTTATTCCAGTTACTAATAAGCACGGACCCATTAAGAAAATGACTAAAAACGGTTAAATCTCCTTGGATTGGTGAGGAATTAAAAAATGGTATGGTGGACAGGGATGAGGCAAAACGTATGGTAAATAAGTCTGGCAGCCCAACTGATTGGCAAACGTAATGCAAATTAACAAATCATGCTACATGGCTACATCTCAGAAACTTTGAAACTGTCAAGAGGAGTAAAACAAGGTTGTCCACTATCAGCATATCTATTTATTATTGCCATCGAAATGTTAGCTGTTAAAATCAGAACCAATGATAATATTAAGGGAATAGAAATACAGGGCTTAAAAAAAAAGCTGTCATTGAACGCTGATGATTCATGGTTTCTTTTAAACCACAATTAAAATCCATCCATAGCCTCAGAGGATCTAGATACTTTTTCTAACCTCTTTGGATTAAAACCAAATTATGTTAAATGTTAAGTAAGTATTGGATCACAAAAAAATACAACTTTTACATTAGCGTGTAGTTTACCAATAAAATGGTCTGACGGGGATGTGGACATACTCGGTATACATATCCCGAAATAAAGAAATTCTCACTCCAAAACATTTTTATAGAAAGTTAGCAAAAATAGATAAGCAAAAAAAAAAATCGCCCTGATTAACTCTTTGGTCATATCACAGTTTACCTATTTGCTTATGGTTTTGCCTACACCTAGCACTATTTTTTAAAATGTATTATATGAGCAAAAAATATTAAATTGTATTTGGAATGGCAAGCCAGACAAAATTAAAAGGACCTATTTATATAATTAATATGAATTCAGAGGGAATACATTATTAAATATTAGACCTTTAGACCTCTCACTAACTTTATTTGAAAACGAAATCATCTCCACAATATCATTATTTTTTAACAAGACATAGAAAGTTGGTTGCAATTTCATTTTAATCCACCTGAAAAGACAGAACAAATAATTCAACAAATATTGTGGTTAAACTTAGATATACTAATTCATTAAAAAAAAAGGTTATTTAAAAAAAGAAAAAAAAGTTGAATCTTTGTAAACGATATCATAAGTAGGACTGGTGGAGTTATGTCACACATGCAGCTGACACAGATATATGGAAATGTCTGCTCTACCTAAAATTACAACCAACTAATTGCAGCATTAACGCAAAAATGGCAAGTGGAAGGGGGGGAAAACTAAGGATCTTGTCTGTCGGGCCAGAATTAAAGACCAAAATTGGTTAAAGAAAATTGTGATACATAAAAATATATACCAGTTTCTTTTCAGGACCAAAAAATGTACAGCTGTGCCATAAACATTGCAAAATAGTTGGGAACAGATTTTCAATGTACCGATTCCATGGCACATGGTTTATGAATTGACACGCAAAACTTCAACCGGATTCAAAACTTCACATTTTTACATTTTAATTATTATACAAAATTATTGCAACCAATAGAATGCTGTATATATGGGAGATACAACCTTCCCAGCTCCGCAGATTTTGCTGTGAGGAGGCAGAAACATTAGATAATTTATTTTGGTACTGTCCATATGTAGTTGTTTTTGGTCACAGGTCCTGGAATGGCTGAAGAATTGCATTATTTACCTAGAGCTAATGCTGCAGATAGCAATACTGGGTGATTTGAAAAGTCATAGTCAAATCGATCAATAATATAATTATTTTAGCAAAATAATGTATCTTTAATTTACAATCTGTAGAAACTATGAGAATAGAAAAGTTCAGAACTTTTGTGAAGCATCACAGCACAGTTGAAAAATATATGGCAAATAGAAATCCAATATGGATGGTGTTAAGAGATTGATGGAGGGGTTGAATTGAGCTGAAGGGTGAGACTAATAACAACAAGATAACAAATGTAAAACATACGGGGTCTGTAAAATGTATATAGGTTCAGAACTTTTGTGAAATAGCACAGTTACAAATATATTGCAAATAGAACTGGATGGACATCTGAAATAGGACTAAAAACAAACAAAACATAACTATTTTATAATAGATTGTGTCTGTAAAATGAATACAGTATATATAAGCTGGAAGTAGAAGCCTAAGTGTTATTGTTTATTAGTTTACTCCAATTAGGGGAGGGGCGGTAGGTTTTGCTTGGAATAATACAAAAAAAAATTATGTTACTAAACTAACTACAAATCTAAATAAACTATCCTATGAAACAAAAATAAATGATGCAAAGAATGATAGTAAAAAGCTTTGGAGCATCTTCAATGAAATTTTGGGAAAAAAAGCTAACGGCTCCGTCATTAATTTAATCAGATGGCTCATTCATCACAATATCCACTGATATTGCCAACTACTTTAATTAATTTTTCATTGGCAAGATAAGACTTATCTTGGGGATGACATGCCAGCAACAAACGCTGACACTAGACATCCAAGTATATCTGACCAAATTATGAAAGACAAGAATTGTACTTTTGAATTCCGTAAAGTCAGTGTGGAAGAGGTGAAAAAACGATTGCTGTCTATCAACACTGACAAGCCACCGGGGTCTGACAATCTGGATGGAAAATTACTGAGGATAATAGCGGACGATATTGCCACTCCTATTTGCCGCATCGTCAATTTAAGCCTATTAGAAAGTGTGTCCTCAGGCCTGGAGGGAAGCTCAAGTCATTCCGCTACCCAAGAGTAGTAAAGCCCCCTTTACTGGCTCAAATAGCCAACCAATCAGCCTGTTACCAACCCTTAGTAAACTTCTGGGAAAAAATGGTGTTTGACCAGATACAATGCTATTTCACAATAAACAAATTGACAGACATTCAACACGCTTATAGGGAAGGACACTCAACAAGCACAGCACAAAAATGACTGATAAGTGGTCACAGGTCCTGGAATGGCTGAGAGAAATTGATAAAGTGATTGTGGGGGCTGTCTTGTTACACTTCAGTTCAGCTTTTGACATTATCGATCATAATCTGCTAAAATGGGGAGAAGTCTGTCCATAATAAAGCACTGCTCTGCCTTCTTAACAACACTATCAACAAGGCAGGTCCTACAGGCCCTGGTTTTGTCGCAGCTAGACTACTGTTCAGTAGTGTGGTCAGTTGCCACAAAGAGGGACTTTGGCAACAAAGAAACCTGGCTGAAATTAACAATTTTATCCACACTGATTTGCATACCACAGAAGTGGTAATTTATATAGTCAAATTTTAAAAATGAACTATATATATATATATATATATTCATTTTTAAAATTGGACTATATAAATTACCACTTCTGTGGTATGCAAATCAGTGTGGATAAAATTGTTAATTTCAGCCAGGTTTCTTTGTACAAGCTTAGGTACAAGATCTGTGTGTGTATATATATATATATATATATATATATATATATATATATATATATATATATATATATATATATATATATATATATATATATATACACACACATATACACACACACACACAAAAGTGTGTGGACACCCATTCAAATTAGTGGATTCAGCTATTTCAGCCACACCCATTGCTGACAGGAGTATAAAATTGAGCCAACAGCCATGCAATCTCCATAGCACAATTGGCAGTAGAATGGCCTTACTGAAGAGCACAGTGACGGCCATTGGATGCCACCTTTCCAACAAGTCAGTTTGCCCTGCTAGAGCTGCCACCGGTCAACTGTAAGTGCTGTTATTGTGAAGTGGAAACATCTAGAAGCAACAACGATGCAACCACGAAGGGGTAGGCCACACAAGCTCACAGAACGGGACCGGCGAGTGCTGAAGCAAGTAGCGCATAAAAATTGTGTGTCCTCGGTTGCAACACTCACTACCGAGTTCCAAACTGCATCTGGAACCAACATCAACACAATAACTGTTTGTCGGGAGCTTCATGAAATGGGTTCCATGGCCGAGCAGCCGCACACAAGCCTAAGATCACTCTGTGCAATGCAGCGTCGGCTGGTGTGGTGTAAAGCTCGCGCCATTGGACTCTAGAGCAGTGGAAACGAGTTCTCTGGAGTGATGAATCATGCTTCACCATCTGGCAATCTGATGGACGAATCTGGATTTGGCGGATACCAGGAGAACGCTACTTGTCCAGTGCAAACTGTAAAGTTTGGTGGAGGGGGAATAATGGTCTGGGGCTGTTTTTCATGGCTCAGGCCAGGCCCCTTAGCCCAGGGAAGGGAAATCTTAACGCTTCAACATACAATGTCATTCTAGACGATTATGTGCTTTCAACTGTGTGGCAACAGTTTGGGGAAGGGCCTTTCCTGTTTCAGCATGACAATGCCTCCGTGCACACAGCAAGGTCCATACAGAATGGTTTGTCAAGATCGGTGTGGAAGAACTTCAACGGCCTGCACATAGCCCTGACCTCAACCCCATCGAACACCTTTGGGATGAATTGGAACGCCGACTACGAGCCAGGCCTAATGGCCAAACATTGGTGCCCGACGTTACTAATGCTGGTGGCTGAATGGAAGCAAGTCCCCGCAGCATTTTTTTAAATTTGACCTTTATTTAACTAGGCAAGAAAGTTAACCTGTTAGGGTATAGGGGGCAGTATTGAGAATTTTTTGAAAAAATATGTGCCCATTTTTAACTGCCTATTACACCAACTCAGAAGCTAGAATATGCATATTATTGTTCAGGTTTGGATAGAAAACACCCTAAAGTTTCTAAAACTGTTTGTTTGAATGGTGTCTGTGAGTATAACAGAACTCATTTGGCAGGCAAAACCCTGAGACAGATTCTGACAGGAAGTGGATACCTGATGTGTTGAATTGACTTTGAGCCTATGCCATTGAAAAACAAAGGGGGTGAGGAATGTTTTGGCACTTCCTATTGCTTCCACAAGATGTCCCCAGCCTTTACAAAGTGTTTTGAGTCTTCTACAGTGAGATCTGACTAAAGAAGAGCTTTGGAACGGCGATGGCCCATTAGACACCTGGCGTGCGAGTTGATGGTGGGTACTCTCATTCCGAAACGTTTTAAAAGAGAACCCAATGGTCCGCCTTGAATTTTATTCATGTTCTGGTTAAAAAAGGCCCTAATGATTTATGCGATACAACGTTTGACATGTTTGAACGAACGTAAATATATTTTTTCCGTTCGTGATGTGAAGTGAAGTCCGGCTGGCTTAGATCATGTGCTACAACACGGAGGTTTTTGGACATAAATGATGAGCTTTTTTGAACAAAACTACATTCGTTATGGACCTGGGATTCTTTGGAAGTGACATCTGATGAAGAGAATCAAAGGTAATGGATTATTTACATAGTATTTTCGATTTTAGATCTCTCCAACATGGCGGTTAGTCTGTATCGCAATGCGTATTTTTCTGGCGCAGTGCTCAGATTATTGCAAAGTGTGATTTCCCAGTAAGGTTAATTTTAAATCTGGCAAGTCCATTGCGTTCAAGAGATGTAAATCTATAATTCTTTGAATGACAATATAATATTTTACCAATGTTTTCTAATATTAATTAATTATTTTGTTGTCATGACTTGACTGCCGGTATTGGAGGGAAACGATTTCCTGAACATCAACGCCATAGTAAAACGCTGTTTTTAGATATAAATATGAACTTGATAGAACTAAAAATGCATGCATTGTCTAACATAATGTCCTAGGAGTGTCATCTGATGGAGATTGTAAAAGGTTAGTGCATAATTTTAGCTGATTTTATGGTTTTGGTGACGCCTGTCTTTGAATCGACAATACACTACACACAGCTATTGTCAATGTACTCTCCTAACATAACCTAACTTTATGCTTTCCCCGTAAAACCTTTTTGAAATCGGAAAACGTGGTTAGATTAAGGAGATGTTTATCTTTCAAAGGCTGTAAGTTAGTTGTATGTTTGAGAAATTTGAATTTTGACATTTATTTGGTTTCAAATTTGCCGCTCTTGAAATGCACCTGCTGTTGATAGGGTGCGCCACGGGGGGCACGCTAACGTCCCACATAGCCCCAAGAAGTTAACTAACCTCCAGACGAGCTTCAATGCCATACAACTTTCCTGCCATTGCCTCCAACTGCTCTTAAATGCAAGTAAATCTAAATGCATGCTCTTCAACCGATCGCTGCCTGCACCTGCACGCCTGTCCAGCATCACTACTCTGGATGGTTCTGACTTAGAATATGTGGACAACTACAAGTACCTAGGTGTCTGGTTAGACTGAAAACTCTCCTTCCAGACTCACATTAAGCATCTCCAATCCAAAATTAAATCTAGAATCGGCTTATATCGCAACAAAGCCTCCTTCACTCATGCTGCCAAACATACCCTCATAAAACTGACCATCCTACCGATCCTTGACTTCGGCGATGTCATTTACAAAATAGCCTTCAACACTCAACAAATTGTATGCAGTCTATCACAGTGCCATCTGTTTTGTCACCAAAGCCCCATATACTACCCACCATTGCGACCTGTACGCTCTCGTTGGCTGGCCCTCGCTTCATACTCGTCGCCAAACCCACTGGCTCCAGGTCATCTACAAGTCTCTGCTAGGTAAAGCCCCGCCTTATCTCAGCTCACTGGTCACCATAGCAGCACCCACCCGCAGCACGCGCTCCAGCAGTTATATCTCACTAGACACCCCCAAAGCCAATTCCTACTTTGGCCACCTTTCCTTCCAGTTCTCTGCTGCCAATGACTGGAACGAACTGCAAAAATCACTGAAGCTGGAGACTCATATCTCCCTCACTAGCTTTAAGCACCAGCTGTCAGAGCAGCTCACAGATCACTGCACCTGTACATAGCCCATCTGTACTCATCCCAATACTGTATTTATTTGTTTTTCTTGCTCCTTTGCACCCCAGTATCTCTACTTGCACATTCATCTTCTGCACTTCAATCACTTCAGTGTTTAATTGGTATATTGTAATTACTTCACCACCATGGCCTATTTATTGCCTTACCTCCCTTATCTTACCTCATTTGCACATACTGTATATAGACTTTTTCTACTGTATTATTGACTGTATGTTTGTTTATTCCATGTGTAACTCTGTGTTGTTGTATGTGTCTCACTACTTTGCTTTATTCTTGGCCAGGTCGCAGTTGTAAATGAGACCTTGTTCTCAGCTGCCTACCTGGTTAAATAAAGCTGAAATAAAAATATATAAAAATTAATATGTTGTGAAGCTAGCCACAATAAGGATAAGGCACAATAGTGGAATTTGCGGTTTGCCTTTGAAATAAAAGTATGTAATTGACAGTAATTCAAATAGAAGATTTATGCCATACTTTTATTTTGAAGGCAAACCGCAAATTCCACTATTGTGCATAATCCTTATTGTGGCTAGTTTCACATAGATGGGTCCGACCACCATTTAATCAAATAAGAACTGTCTTATAAATTAGGGTTATTTTAGATGACACCTAGCTCTATTGTTAGCTAGCTAGCTATAGCTACTGAATCAGATGTTTTATTTGACACGTCAGTGCATATGTTTTGACACGCAAAGACCCAAACGGCGTTCCATAGAAATTCTGGTTGAGAATGAAACGACTGAACAAATGAACAATAAAACAGCACAGCAAGGAAGTGAAGAAATAGATTTTGATTATGTTTTAATGGTAATGGGGACATCCCTAAATGCCAACAAAATAACTTTTTGGTCAGTGTGTGTGTGTGTGTGTGTGTGTGTGTGTGTGTGTGTGTGTGTGTGTGTGTGTGTGTGTGTGTGTGTGTGTAACCTTTATTTAGCTAGGCAAGTCAGTTAAGAACAAATTCTTATTTACAATGACGACCCGGATGACGCTGGGCCACGCACTATGGGACTCCCAATCACGGCCGGATGTGATACAGCCTGGATTCGAAGCAGGGAAAATATCGGATTTCGACCAAAAATGTCATATCGGTGCATCACTAGCCTGTATGCTTGATTTGTGAAGTGTTTTGAGGTTATTACTGAATGTAGAAACACATCAGAAGAGCTCATGGGGGATGCTTGAGCTTTTTACCCAGCAGTGCATTTGGGGACATATCAGATCAGTACCAATACTTCCTATAGTTGTCTGTGTGTCTCAGGTGGAGTGCCTGCTTTAGGTCAGTTGGGATCACTGCACACTGCTGAGTTATTTTATTCACCAACAGGAAATTGTGTCCTCAATGTTTTATGTATTTTAATAAATCCAGTCCATCCACAAGCAATTCAAAAAGTTTCCCTTTTACAAGGTAAACACTGATGTAGTGTGTCTAACTGTATTTCACCTCAGCTTTTAGGAAAATAATACTCCAACTGTCAAATCAGCTTTATCTATGAATGAATCTGTATACGTGACACCAACTTCTTGTGACTCTAAGGCTGTCCTAATAAGCTGTCTATTCCATGGTTGCAATGACGCCGAGTGGCAGTCTTGGTAGTTTACTCCTGCAAATGTATCCTTAAATATTAGTTTTGAGTGGGGTTTTTTTGTGCATTGTTTTTATCAACTTGTAGTTTTTTGATAGCTAATCAAGTATTGAACACAGATATCTAGTTATTTTTATCAACAAGGTTAAGTTAGTTAACATTTTTGACAACTTCTCTAATCAACTAGCTAATTGTTTGGATAAAAAAAAAATCTTCATAGAGCCTCAACTCCTGGAGAAGTTTTAAAAGGATTAATAAAATCAAATGAAAGTGTATTTATCACGTGCGCCGAATACAACAGGTTCACCTTACAGTGAAATGCTTACTGACAGGCCCTAACCAACAGTGCAATTTTTAAGTAAAAAAATAGGTATTAGGTGAACAATAGATAAGTAAGGAAATAAAAAAACAACAGTAAAAAGACAGTGAATAATAACAGTAGCGAGGCTATATACAGGCACTGGTTAGTCGGGCTAATTGAGGTAGTATGTACATGTTGGTATGGTTAAAGTGACTATGCATATATGATAAACGGAGACTAGCAGCAGTGTAAAGGGGGGAGGGGGGCACAATGCAAATAGTCCGGGTAGCCATTTACCTGTTCAGGAGTCTTATGGCTTGGGGGTAAAAGCTGTTGAGAAGCCTTTTGATCCTAGACTTGGCGCTCCGCCAAATCTTTTCAGTTTCCTGAGGGGGAATAGGCTTTATTGTGCTCTCTTTACGACTGTCTTGGTGTGTTTGGAACATTCTAGTTTGTTGGTGATGTGGACACCAAGGAACTTGAAGCTCTCAACCTGCTCCACTACAACCCTGTTGATGAGAATGGGGACGTGCTCGGTCCTCCTTTTCCTGTAGTCCACACTCATCTCCTTAGTCTTGGTTACGTTGAGGGATAGGTTGTTATTCTGGCACCACCTGGCCAGGTCTCTGACCTCCTCCCGATAGGCTGTCTCGTCATTGTCGGTGATCAGGCCTATCACTGTTGTGTCGTCTGCAAACTTAGTGATGGTGTTGGAGTCGTACCTGGCCATGCAGTCGTGGGTGAACAGGGAGTACAGGAGGGGACTGAGCATGCACCCATGAGGGGCTCCAGTGTTCAGGATCAGTGTGGCTAGATGTGTTGCTACCTACCCTCACCACCTGGGGCGGCCCGTCAGGAAGTCCAGGATCCAGTTGCAGAGGGAGGTGTTTAGTCCCAGGATCCTTAGCTTAGTGATGAGCTTTAAGGGTAATATGGTGTTGAACGCTGAGCTGTAGTCAATGAATAGCATTCTCACGTTGGTGTTCCTTCTGTCCTGGTGGGAAAGGCTAGTGTGGAGTGCAATAGAGATTGCATCATCTGTGGATCTGTTGGGGCGGTATGCAAATTGGAGTGGGTCTAGGGTTTCTGGGATAATGGTGTTGATGTGAGCCATTACCAGCCTTTCAAAGCGCTTCATGGCTATGGACATGAGTACTACGGGTCTGTAGTCATTTAGGCAGGTTACCTTAGTGTTCTTTGGCACAGGGACTATGGTGGTCTGCTTGAAACATGTTGGTATTAGACTCAATCAGGGACATGTTGAAAATGTCAGTGAAGACACCTGCCAGTTGGTCAGCACATGCCCGGAGCATACGTCCTGGCAATTCGTCTGGCCCCGCGGCCTTGTGAATGTTGGCATGTTTAAAGATCTTAATCACATCGGCTATGGGGAGCGTGATCACACAGTCGCCCGGAACAGCTGATGCTCTCACGCATGCCTCACTGTTGCTTGCCCCGAAGCAAGCATAGAAGTGATTTCGCTTGTCTTGTAGGCTTGCGTCACTGTGCAGCTCGCGGCTGTCCTTCCCTTTGTAGTCTGTTATAGCTTGCAAGCCCTGCCACATAAGATGAGCGTCGGCGCCGGTGTAGTACGATTCAGTCTTAGGCCTGTATTAGCACTTTGACTGTTTCATGGTTTGTCGGAGGGCATATCAGGATTTCTTATAAGCTTCCGGGTTAGAGTCCCGCACTTTGAAAGCGGCAGCTCTACCCTTTAGCTCAGTGTGAATACTGCCTGTAATATATGGCTTACGGTTGGGGTTTGGACTAGCGGTCGACCGATTATGATTTTTCAATGCCGATACCGATTATTGGAGGGCCAAAGCCGATACCGATTAATCGGACGATTTTTATATATATTTGTAATAATGACAATTACAACAATACTGAATGAACAATTAACACTTTTATTTTAACTTCATATAATACATAAATAAAATCTATTTAGTCTCAAATAAATAATGAAACATGCTCAATTTGGTTTAAATAATGCAAAAACACAGTGTTGGAGAAGAAAGTAAAAGTGCAATATGTGCCTTGTAAAAAAGCTAACGTTTAAGTTCCTTGCTCAGAACATGAGAACATATGAAAGCTGGTGGTTCAATATTCCCAGTTAAGACATTTTAGGTTTTAGTTATTATAGGAATTATGATGCGTTGACTATTTCTCTCATTTGTATTTCATATACCTTTGAATATTGAATGTTCTAGTAGGCACTTTAGTATTGCCAGCCTAATCTCAGGAGTTGATAGGCTTGAAGTCATGAACAGCGCTGTGAAGCAAGCATTGCTAAGAGCTGCTGGCAAACACAGTAAAGTTTGAATGAATGCTTACGAGCCTGCTGCCGCCTACCACTGCCCAGTCAGACTGCTCTATCAAATCATAGACTTAATTATAATATAATAAACACAGAAATACGAGCCGTTGGTCATAAAAATGGTCAAATCCGGAAACTATAATTTCGAAAAGAAAACGTTTATTATTTCAGTGAAATACGGAACCATTCCGTATTTTATCGAACGGGTGGCAACCCTAAGTCTAAATATTGTTGTTATATTACACAACCTTCAATGTTATGTCATAATTCTGTAAAATTATTTTAAATTAGTTTGCAACGAGCCAAGCGGCCCAAACTGTTGCATATACCCTGACTCTGCGGACAATGAACGCAAGAGAAGTTACACAATTTCCCTAGTTAATATTGCCTGCTAACATTAATTTCTTTTAACTAAATATGCAGGTTTAAAAAAATATACTTCTGTGTATTGATTTTAAGAAAGGCATTGATGTTTATGGTTAGGTACGTTCGTGCAACGATTGTTTTTTTTCCCGCCAATGTGCTTTTGTTAAATCATCCCCCGTTTGGCGAAGTCGGCTATGATTTGATGATAAATTAACAGGCATTGATTATATGCAACGCAGGACAAGCTAGTAATATCATCAACCATGTGTAGTTAACCTCTCTAGGGTAGGTGGCACCAAATCGTCCCACCTACGTAACAGCCAGTGGAATCCTGTGGCGCGTTATTCAAATACCTTAGAAATGCTATTACTTCAATTTCTCAAACATATGACTATTTTACACCATTTTAAAGACAAGACTCTCGTTAATCTAACCACACTGTCCGATTTCAAAAAGGCTTTACAACGAAAGCAAAACATTAGATTATGTCAGCAGAGTACCCAGCCAGAAATAATCAGACACCCATTTTTCAAGCTAGCATATAATGTCACAAAAACCCAGAAGACAGCTAAATGCAGCACTAACCTTTGAGGATCTTCATCAGATGACAACCCTAGGACATTATGTTATACAATACATGCATGTTTTGTTCAATCAAGTTCATATTTATATCAAAAACCAGCTTTTTACATTAGCATGTGACGTTCAGAACTAGCATTCCCACCGAACACTTGCGGTGAATTTACTAAATTACTCACAATAAACGTTCACAAAAAACATAACAATTATTTTAAGAATTATAGATACAGAACTCCTTTATGCAATCGCGGTGTCCGATTTTAAAATAGCTTTTCGGTGAAAGCACATTTTGCAATATTCTGAGTAGATAGCCCGGCCATCACAGGCTAGCTATTTAGACACCCAGAAAGTTTAGCCTTCACCAAACTCAGATTTACTATAAGAAAAGTTTGATTACCTTTGGTGTTTTTCTTCAGAATGCACTCCCAGGACTTCTACTTCAATAACAAATGTTGGTTTGGTCCCAAATAATCCATAGTTATGTTCAAACAGCGGCGTTTTGTTCGTGCGTTCAAGACACTATCCGAATGGTAAATAAGGGTTACGAGCACGGCGCATTTCGTGACAAAAACATTCTAAATATTCCATTACCGTACTTCGAAGCATGTCAACCGCTGTTTAGAATCAATTTTTATGCCATTTTTCTCGTAAAAAAGCGATAATATTCCGACCGGGAATCTGCGTTTAGGTAAATAGACGACAGAAAATAAAGCACAGGATAGACTCGTGCACGCGCCTAAGCCCATTATCCTCTTATCGGCCACTTGCCAAAAGCGCAAATGTGTTTCAGCCTGGGGCTAGAATGACATCATTCAGCTTTTTCCCGGGCTCTGAGAGCCTATGGGAGCCGTAGGAAGTGTCACGTTACAGCAAAGATCCTCAGTCTTCAATAAACAGAGACAAGAAAAACAAGATCTTGTCAGACAGGCCACTTCCTGTTCAGAATCTTCTCAGGTTTTTGCCTGCCATATGAGTTCTGTTATACTCACAGACACCATTCAAACAGTTTTAGAAACTTTAGGGTGTTTTCTATCCAAAGCCAATAATTATTCTAGTTACTGGGTAGGAGTAGTAACCAGATTAAATCGGGTACGTTTTTTTATCCGGCCGTGTAAATACTGCCCCCTAGCCCTAACAGGTTAACTAGTGATTATGTGAAGATTGGTTGTTTTCTATAAAATAAGTTTAATGCCAGCTAGCAACTTACCTTGGCTCCTTACTGCACTCGCGTAACAGGTGGTCAGCCTGCCACGCCGTTTTCTTGTGGAATGCAATGTAACCGGCCATACCGATTGTTATGAAAACGGTCGACGTTCTACTCCAACCTCATCAATAAAAATCCTGGAAACTCAAAGCGCCAGTTTTACACCATAAACCATATTTTTAAACCCCAGTTCC
Organism: Salmo trutta; assembly: GCF_901001165.1. Classification (NCBI taxonomy): domain Eukaryota; kingdom Metazoa; phylum Chordata; class Actinopteri; order Salmoniformes; family Salmonidae; genus Salmo; species Salmo trutta. The sequence goes on from NC_042959.1 coordinate 41,846,325, forward strand.
AGTCCCCCATCTAGACAACGAAAGAGCAGTGTAACAGCTTCATTTGAGTTTTTCGAAGGTCAGCAATATCAGATCTCTCATCTCCAGCTCTACTACTCTGTCTCCTCCCGCCCTTGACCTTCTACCAAATCCACCACAGCCTCTCTCCTACTTTCTTGAAGTCACCCAGGAAGCTCCTGAGTGGTGCAGCGGTCTAAGGCACTGCATCTCAGTGTTAGAGGTATCACTACAGACCCTGGTTCGATTCCAGACTGTATCACAACCGGCCGTGATTGGGAGTCCCATAGGGCGGCGCACAATTGGCCCAGCGTTGTCAGGGTTAGGGTTTGGCCGTCATTACATTGAATTTGTTCTTAACTTCTTACATCTAGACGTTCCGCTAGCGGAACACTGCTCCAATATCCCAAGGGCGTGGCGCGAAATACAAACTCCTCGAAAATCCGAAAACTTCAATTTTTCAAACATATGACTATTTTACACCATTTTAAAGACAAGACTCTCCTTTATCTAACCACACTGTCCGATTTCAAAAAGGCTTTACAACGAAAGCAAAACATTAGATTATGTCAGGAGAGTACCCAGCCAGAAATAATCACACACCCATTTTTCAAGCTAGCATATAATGTCACAAAAACCAAAACCACAGCTAAATGCAGCACTAACCTTTTGATGATCTTCATCAGATGACACTCCCAGGACATTATGTTATACAATACATGCATGTTTTGTTCAATCAAGTTCATATATATATATATATCAAAAACCAGCTTTTTACATTAGCATGTGACGTTCAGAACTAGCATTCCCACCGAACACTTCCGGTGAATTTACTAAATTACTCACGATAAACGTTCACAAAAAACATAACAATTATTTTAAGAATTATAGATACAGAACTCCTTTATGCAATCGCGGTGTCCGATTTTAAAATAGCTTTTCGGTGAAAGCACATTTTGCAATATTCTGAGTAGAACAAAATGTTGCCCATCACAGGCTAGCTATTTTGAAACCCACCAAGTTTGGTACTCACCAAACTCAGATTTACTATAAGAAAAATGTTATTACCTTTGCTGTTCTTCGTCAGAATGCACTCACAGGATTTCTACTTCAACCAGAAATGTTGGTTTGGTTCCAAATAATCCATAGTTATATCCAAATAGCGGCGTTTTGTTCGTGCGTTCAAGACACTATCCGACGGGTAACGAAGGGTGATGCGCCGGCGCGTATCGTGACAAAAAATTTCAAAATATTCCATTACCGTACTTCGAAGCATGTCAAACGCTGTTTAAAATGAATTTTTATGCGATTTTTCTCGTAAAATAGCGATAATATTCCGACCGGGAGTCGTTGTTTTCGTTCAAAGACTGAAAATGTAAAATGGACTCTTCACGTGCGCACGCACGCCCGTCTCATTGTTCTCAGATTGACCACTATCTACTGTTTTTCAGCCTGGGACTGCAAAGTCATCATTCAACGTTCTGGCGCCTTCTGAGAGCCTATGGGAGCCTTAGAAAGTGTTACGTTACAGCAGAGATCCTCTGTTTTCAATAAAGAGGCTAAAGAAGGCCAAGAAATGGTCAGAGAGGGCACTTCCTGTTTGGAATCTTCTCAGGTTTTGGCCTGCCATATGAGTTCTGTTATACTCACAGACACCATTCAAACAGTTTTAGAAACTTTAGGGTGTTTTCTATCCAAATCAAACAATTATATGCATATTCTAGTTTCTGGGCAGGAGTAATAAGCAGATTAAATCGGGTACGTTTTTATCTGGCTGTGAAAATACTGCCCCCTATCCATAACAGGTTAACTGACTTGCCTAGTTAAATAACTCTCTGATATCCCAGATTTCTAACTATTCCCTCCAATCTGACAAGTGTCCCACTTGCTTTTAAGACTGCTGTCATCAGCCCCCTTCTGAAGAAGCCCACCCTGGACCCAGAAGTGCTGGACAATTACAGGCAAATATCCAATCTCCCCATCCTCTCCAAGGTGTTGGAAAAAGTGGTTGCTGTACAGCTCCATCTCAATCTTGTTGGGGCAGCAGGTAGGCTAGTGGTTAGAGCATTGGACTAGTAACCGAAAGGTTGCAAGATCGAATCCCCGAGCTGACAAGGAAAAAACTGTCGGCCCTGAACCAGGCCGTCATTGAAAATAAGAATTTGTTCTTAACTGACTTGCGTAGTTAAATAAAGATAAAAATATATAAAATAAATCAGAACGACCTATTTGAGATGTTCCAGTCAGGTTTCTGGCCGGCCAACAGCACTGAAACGGACCTACTCGGGGTCATCAATGACCTGCTGATGGCAGATGATGCAGGCGGCCCCTGTCTCCTGATCCTAGACTTGAGCACAGCATGCTACTTGAACGCTTCCGGGACACCATTGGACTGCTTGAACGCCTCCAGGACACCATTGGACTGTCTGAACCAACCAGCCCTGAGGTGGTTCCACTCCTACCTCTCAGACAGGATGGATTATATATTGTCGTGACGTTGTATTAGTTAATGTGACGACTGTTGCTCATCGAATGATTAACGGTTTATAATTACGTGATTAAATGAATTAAGCAATGAATCAAGCAATTATTAACTCATTAACCTGGGGCACCATGGGAACATTGTTTTGATTGAGTTTCTATTTCCCAAATTAACTCAAAGGATATCAGAATATCGATTACAACAGTCGCTAAATTAATCAGTTTCCTCTACAGTCTCATAATCTGAAAGTCGTATAATCCGGGAATCTGCACGGACCCGGGCTTTACCACTGAATTTACCACACCAATCTTAGTTGATTATTTATTTACTAGCAAGCTAAAATGATGATAAAAATGCACATACACAAAACACAGTCTAGCTATTGATTAGGACTTAGTATAACGGGCCAACACACTCTGGCGCTTGTTACCCAAAATGGGGATTTTAAAGAGAGAGAAAGAAAGGAAGTACACGAGAGAAATATACATTTGGGTTCATTTGTCAGCCATGCTTATTTAAAATTAGCCTTGCCCCGAACTGCCGCTCTTATGGGTCAGAATATAATGATGTAATTACGTGTTGTAGTTCTCAGGTGGGAAGCTCCGCGTGGTCGTTTAGGCTTCTAAATGACGCACTTCTCCGGCGCAACTCTCTGGTTGTCCTCACGATGTCAGTGTCCTTCTTGGCTAAGTGGTCTGATCCTCACCCTTGATCGGAAAGGGGTCTTCTGAGGACAGACAGCTCTGTAGCTCAGAGCTCACAGCTTCGGCTCGAATGGTGTCGATACCACGATTCAATGGAGAGTGGAGGCTGGGTGGTTCGGCTTGAATTCACCCGCTTAGACACAGCTACTCGTCCGTAGCTCGTGTAGAAAAATATTTCTTTGTCTTCAACCTTGTGTTTCGTTTTGGGGTTCGTCGACTTTGTTAGACCTTGGCTGCAGCTTGGGGTCAATAGTCTACTATGTTAATTCTTCACTCTCCTGTCTTATACCCTCGGGTCAGAAGTGGGCGTAACATCCTTTAGGGCGATTCTCTGGGCGGACCAAGTACAGGAGGCAAGGCTTAGATTTGGCTAAAAATCTGATTTTAGACACTAACTTCACATTTCATCTTTATCAAAACATTCTGTTTGATTTGGATATTTTCCAAACCGCGTACAATGTATAAACATCAGGCATATACTGGGAAAACTCTTAAAGGTACAATGTTTTCATAATAACGTCATCTCTTAACCTTTAAAAACAAATACCAAAGTTACATACATTTTAATATTCCACTTTTCGTCATAACCACCATTGTGGCTGACGGAAACCATTGTTCCAAAGTTCCTTTATTGCATGTTTAAGGTTCTGAGGCCAGTTCTCCATTGTTAGGACAAAGGAATTTCTCTGTATTATGGGCATGAGGTGTCATAAAACCCCCACATCTTCAGACCCCTAGATCTCTCCTCCTCTGTTGGGGGTTTGGGAGATAATCTGTAGGGTGGTGGTCTCCTGTACCCTGACCTGATCAGGACAGTCATGACAGTCCCCCTCTGGTAGGTTGAACTTGGAATGATTCTGCATGTTGCAACCCACCATAAGAATGACCATCGGATGTCCTGGTCTGTGGATCATCAGAGCAGCCCCCCCCCTTTTAGTGGTTCCCCCTGGTAGGCTTTCCGCAAGCTGTGGATCACCACCAGAATGGATCAAGGAGGTCTGGCAGTGGCTCTGTGTTCCGGCCCGTCGTCCGGTTATCCCGGTTAGTGGACCTAGGCAGTAACTTGGCAGACGTTAATAACGCACAACACTCAGGCAATACATCATTACATTTCCTCCCCAAAGGAGCGGTGTCTTGGCTCTAAGGCTTCCTAAGTGTCAAAGGTAATGAAACGAAAAATTGGAATAAAAACATAAAAGTATACAAAATATGTCTACCACACCTTAATCATCTAATATGGACTATGTTCTATATATGTCCAAGGCCTTGGCTAAATAGCTCTATCATGGCATTGTCTCTAATGTCATGTCTAGGTTGATCCTACTTGCAGGTGGGTAGTTAAGGCACTTGGAAAAACTTGGCCCCTGAAGGCCAAGCTTACATTAGGGACATTACTGGGCTGACCTAGCGAGTTCGGGAGAGGAGGCTGGGACTGGGCCCTGTAAGAGGGTTTCCGGATCCATTGCCACCTTTCCAAAAATCGGGATCGCTTCCGTCCCACGGGTGATCCTAGTATAAGACCTCATTAGGTCTTCCATTGCACGTGTGCGCCTGTGTATGTAGTAGTTGCACACGCCAAGGGAAATGAGACCAAGGATCATGGTAACAGTCAGGATACTGTCCGGCACCGTCCAAGAGTGGGCGACAGACCAATCTTTTGGTCTGTAGTCAGTCGGGTCGACTAACAGTGCCTCATCCAGTACGCTAAGATCGACAGTCATGGGTCCCTCGTACTGGATTTGGTATTGAATGGCTTGTGGTAACTCAAGGGAACGTTTAGCAAAAGCGTCCGGCATTTCAATCTCTGTGTCTATCCGGTCGTCGGGAAGGTGGTATAGAGCGAGGTCGTCTACGTGAATAATCGCCCCCTCTGGTACCGTAACAAAAACAGTCTGGTTGGGGAGGTTTAATTGGGTGATGGAGTCATGGCGTTCGTAAGTCATAGTGGCGGACGCGAACGGTGTGTTGACCAACCATCGGTTCCCTACCACCTCCACTTGTGTGGTGGTGGCCCCATCCCTGGCTGTTAGTTTGGCTCTACAGCGTTCTTCGCTGGTGATAGCTTTAATACCACAAAGACGCTCAGTGTTATCCCTGACAAATGGTTTGCTAGGACAAAGGTAGTGGACATCTTTGGTTAGAGTACACATTAGCAGGTTAGGGGTGAGATAGAAATCTGGGTTGTTTTCCTGGTAAGCTACAACTGGGGGCGTGGCAATCTTTACGTGGGTACTGTCGCGCCAAAATCCTACATTGAGAACCGTTTTCAATCTATAGATATTCTCCAGTTCAACAACCGGCAGCGTCAGTAGAAAACCCACTTCATTACGATCAACATCAACGTGTATTGGGATGGCCGACCCCAGACTATAGGCCAAATGTGATTGTAACGGCCTTAGTGTGGTTGAAGTAGCTGAGGTCAATATGTCGTGCACCATTGAGAGGGGCACTAGATATGAGGGGATTCTATTCATGGCCAAGTGGTCCATAGAAGAGCTAACTTCACGGAGAAAATCCTCCAGTAACAATCGAACCAATTGGACATGGGCATAGTCATGGTTCATGACCTCTGCTAGCTTTCCTACAGACAGGATAGTTTTGTTCAGGAGAGTAGCGTGTGTGTTGACCACCAGAATAGTGTCCTGGAGAGACTTTCCCACATGTTGCAACCTAAGGGCCTGTGCCTTCATCTGCTGCTGGATAAGTGGCATCTCTTCAGTAATCTCCCTAACATTCCTCTTGACTGTGGCTAGACTGACTGCGTTGACGGCAGTGGTACCTAGGGCAAATAGTGACCCTACGGCTGCCCCTATCGATAGTAGCGCCCCGACGAATCGTTTTTCTCGCCTGGGCTCAGCTAGTTCTGACTGGGTTACTGTGAACTTTTGGAGTTGGGCCAACATATGGGCAGTGTCTAGCTGGGCGTTCTTAATTGCCTGGCTGGTCCAGTCAGCCCCGGCCCAACTCAAATGCGCCGCAGGTGGAATGTGTTGGCGGTACACATTCTCTGCATCTAGGCGGACATATACCCTCTGCGTGTGTACTCTGCAGTTAGTTATGAGGAGTCCTGGATCGTCGCGGAGAACGATTCCCGTAGGGGGTCCGTTCGTGATTACGTCTGCTGGGTTGGTTTTGACCAGGGCGCAGAGTGTCAGGATCATCCAAAGGAACTCCATCCTACAGAAACGCATAATCAGAGGTTGTTGGATTATTTCAGTTATTTGTATTCGTAAACAAAAATTGTTTTGACAACTATTTTTCTGTTTTTCTTATTTTTAATCAGTACAGCGCAGGACAATATCACTAGTGACAACAGATGTATATCTGGTAGCTGGGAAGAGAATAAAAGATATTAGGTGCAACGTACTGGTCTCCTGGAAGGGATCAGCTGAGGGTACTTAAGAATTTTCTTAGTACCTCTGGGTTTTTGCTAGGGTTTTTATCTATTCGGTGCTGGCTAGCACCCCTTCTATTCCCATGGGGGGAGTGTACAACTTGATTTGGTTCCGGTGGACCCACTTTAATGTGGCGTTTTGTTGACCTTTGCTGATTTTGATCTGGTAAGCTACAGGTGATAGCTTCACCACAATCTCGTGTGGCCCCGTCCAGTGGGGCAGGAACTTTGTTGCGACGCCCGCGGGTTTGGTGTATATGTAGTACCACACCTTATCTCCGACCTCGAACACCTGGTGTGAGGCTTTTTTTGTCGTAATAGGTCTTGTCACCTTCTGCACTTCTTTCCAATTGTCCTTGAGCGTACGCAAAGGTAGTCTGGAGATGGTTCCGCAAGTCGGTCACGTATTGGTGAGCCGTGTAGGCGGTGGCTGCGGCGACATCTCCCGGTTGGTACAGGAGATGCAGTGGAAGGGTCATTTGCCGGCCCGTCATCATCTCAAAGGGTGTCATTCCCGTAGACCTGTTGCGTGTGGCTCTGATTGCCATCAGTACCAATGGGAGTTTGAGGTCCCAATCTTTGTGGTTGGCTGCCACATATTTCCTCAAGATTCTGACAATTGATTGTTTGCTCTGGTCTACCCCCCCCGAGCTCCTAGGGTGGTACGCGATGTGGAGTTTAGCTTTGACTCCCAGGAGCTTCCACAGTTCGGTCATTACAGCTGCCGAAAAGTGGGTTCCTCTGTCCGCTGTCCACGGTTTCTCCTGGCAGGCCGAAACGACTGAAAACGTGGTTTAGCAAAAGAACGGCAGTGGTTTCCGCTGTGTCATTAGTCGCCGGCAGGCACTCCACCCACTTTGTGAATGCGCAAGTCACTGTGAGGAGGTACTTGTTGCCTCTGGCAGACCTGGCAACTGGGCCGACCCAGTCGATCTGGATCGAGCTCCAGGGGTAAGACACACCCTTGCGTTGCAGGGGTGCTCTGTGAAGTGGCTTGGTGGTTTGAAACTGGCAGCAAACTAGACACCCCCTCACGTATCGTGCCACGTCTTGTTCCATGTGAGGCCAGTGGGCCACCTGTCGCAATGTTTCGCATGTAGCCTTGACCCCCCTATGGCCTCCACATGGCTCGTCGTGGGCATGAGCTATCATTATCCCCCTCTGTGTTTTAGGAACCACCCACCTTCGAGCGGTGTCGGTTTCTGAAACATACACCAATAGGTCATCTACAAGTGTGAGGTGCTGTTTAGTTGCGTACAGCGAACGCAAGTCGTGTGAACCTGCCAAAGCCAGTTCGGACACTGGGTGGTTGACAGGATCCGACAGGAATGCCATCAAAGTGGCGAGGGACTCATCTTGGTGTTGCATTGCTACCAAGTCGCCATTCATGAATGAATGCGTTAGCAACACATTATGTTTGTGCGACGACGTTTTCCGTGGTGCTACATGGCTACGCGTTACCGCAGACACCATAGCTTCCTCAGTGGGTTTTTCGTCTCGAGCAGCAAACACCCAAGGGGTGCCGTGAGTTGCACCAGATTTCGCCATGCTGTCAGCATGGTCGTTGCCAAGTTTGTCACGACCAGGTGATTTGGAGTGTCCCTTGACTTTCTTCCAATACACCTGTATGTCGTGTTTGGTGATGAGATCATCACAAGCTAGAATGAGCTCTTTGTTTTTCACCTCTTTACCACTTGAAGTAGTCATGTGCTTTTGTTTCCAAAACGGCAAGTGGCATAAGAAGGTGAGTCTCGCGTAGTTAGAGTCGGTGCAGATCGTCAGTTCTGCCAATTCGTGTTTCACCGCTGTTTGCAGGGTGATCAGCACGCCAGCCACTTCTGCAAACTGGCTGGTCTTGTTGCCAAGCTGAAATTGAAGTGGTTTGCACGGAATGTCGTTGTGCCATACCAATCCCACCCCAGCTTGCAAGTGGTCTAGATGGCGGTAAGAACAGCCATCTACAAATGCCATCGGCATGTCGAGACACACGTTCTCTTCGAAATAGTGATGGTTCGAAGGCAATGGCGGAGCGATGTCACGCGGGGGTGGTCCGGAGTCGGTTTCATCGTCACTACAGTGTTGACACACTGCCAAAGCACTGCCCAAAGGCAGGTTCTTTGCTTTTGCGTAGTTGATTACTACATCATGGCTCTGCAGCGTCATGAGCCAAGCCGCTATCCTGCTGTTGTGTACAGCACCCTCACGGATTCGTTGGCTTTTCAGAAAAGTCACAGGCTGGTGACATGTTTCTATGATCACCTTTTGTCCGCCGACATAACTGGTGAAGTGTTTGATCGCCCAGACTGTCGACAGCAGCGCTTTTTCGCAGTCTGAGTATTTGTGTTCGGCGGGGTTGAGTGTTTTGCTCGCATAAGCAACCACACGTTTGTCTTGGTCGTATTTTTGGTACAACCCAGCGCTAAGGCAGTGCTCTGAGAAACCGACTTCCAAAAAGAATGTCTTGTCTTTGTTGGGGTATACCAGGCAGGGTGCCTCGCAAAGCAGGTTTTTCAAGGAAGCCACCGCTTCGTTGTGAGTGACATCCCAAACGAATGGGGTGTCTTTCTGAAGAAGGTGAGTCAACGGTTTTGACAAGTCGGCGTAGTTTTCGATGAATTGACGGGAGTAATTACATACTCCCAAGAAGCTGCGCACCTCGTGAAGGTTTGTAGGTGTTTTGATGTTGCGGACTGCTTGGATTCGGTTAGACTGTGGCAGGATGCCCTCGGCACCCACCAGAAGCCCAACGTAGTTTACCTTGGTCCTGCACCATTGTCCTTTCATGATGGCCAACTTAGCCCCTGCAGTCCCGAGTTGGGTGAGAACGTGGTCCATTTCATTGAGGTGATGTGACCAAGTCTCACTTCTCATGAGAACGTCGTCCACGTAAATTATCGTCCCCCTAGAGGCTGCGTCTGGCATCGCCTTGTGCAGGAAGATGTTGAACTCTGAGGGGGAGTTCCCATACCCGAATGGGCAACGATTGAACGTGAAGAGCTTGTTCGAGAAAGAGAAAGCCAACTTGTGTTGGTCACGCGGGTCGACTGTCATGGTCCAGAAACCATTTGCCACGTCGACTGTGGAGAAGTACTTGGCGTTTGCCACCTTTGGCAACTCTTGGTCGAGCTGTGTCATTGGCCAACGAGACAACGGAACCAGTTTGTTGAGTTGTCTATAGTCAATGGTAAGACGCCATTTACCCGTTGGTTTCAGAACGGGCCACACGGGAGCGCTGTACGTACTGTTACATTCCCTGATTATCCGTTTAGCTAATAAGGAATCGATAATCTCTTGTACTGCTGCGTATGCTGCGAGCGGGATTTTGTATTGTCTAACGAACATAGGAGTTGCTCCGGGTGGCGTAGGAATACGCACCCCATGGATACCCGTAACCCCGCAATCCAGCGAGTCTGTCGACCAGATCTCACTGTGTTTGTTAAACAATTCTCTCAACTGATGGCGTTCAGTGTCATTGACAAGAGCATCAGCCTCCGACAGTAGTTGTATTACCTGTGCATGGAAACCAGGATATGGTTCGGCGACATTGTACAGGTCTTCATCGGGTGGTGACGGCATGTCACCTTTGGAAGAGTCATCGGTTGTTTTCTCACAAGAGTGTACTTCGCATGCAGGAGGAGACGCGATATCATCCTCCGTGACGATGGAGTATATTAACAGGTTGCTGTCAGGATCGGCATCCAGCCGGAATGCCGATGTGTCGTCCAGTGGCAATACGGGAGTTAGTGCTATTGCTTTTGACTGACAAGTAAACAGCGTACCTCCCTCGCCATCTAGGTCTAGGGAGGACGGAAGAGGCCCAATCACAGGAACAACTAGTTCAAAATCATGGAAGGCGTAATCGATCAATGTTCCTAGCTGAGTGTGCCGAGGAATGGAAATATCCGCTTGAGTCAGATTTTGTACCAGGAGGTAAGTGGATCTAGCGGTTAGTTCCAACAGTGGGTTGCCATTGATAGTTAGCCCCAAGTCGAATAGTTTTGGAGAGGGTTGGAAGAACGCAGTGGTGCCTTCCATCCGGTATCCGGGCGCCAGGTTCAGTCTTACAGAAACCTCTGTGGTTCTTGCCGGTATCAACATGGCGGACTCAGTTATCGTCTTGCAAGCTTCAGGAATAGTCTGCCCGGAAGCCATTCGCACCGGGTCGAAAGACAAGGCATGTTGGTTTGGCTGCGCCAAAGACCAAAAAACTTGGTGTATGGTATCAAGTTTAACACCCAATCTTACCAAAATGTCCGCTCCCACATAGACTGTATGTGGGAGGTCCGCGACAACCAGTAGGTAGTGGGATAATTCCTTGGTTCCAATGCGGATCGATAGCGCACACACCCCTATTGCGGTGAGTGTTGTCTGGGGAGTCGTTCCCAGTGGAAATCTAAACGTTTTCGGCACAAGGGGATGGCAGTTAGCCGTTTTCGAAATTTCGTTGAACATTTCCAAACTGATTGCTGATTTTTCTGACCAGGTGGCCAGCCTGGTATCCTCAGCCATAGTGCCGTTTAGGCACCCGCCCCCTATCAGAGGAGGGCGGTAAGTGTCGGCTGGTGAATCACCCAAGCCGCACAAGAAAACCACATGTTCGGTTAAGTTCCGAGTCGAACTCACATTGTCCTTTGCCACAAATGGCGGACTCATGGCCAAGTTCACAGGGTTTGCGTCAGATGCTGACGTCGGACCCTCGTCGTTGCACAATGTAAGGCAGGTAGCCTTGGAAGAATGCGGCGAAGTCAACGGAGTAGGCATAGGTATTTGTGGCCAGATTTGATTGGTTTTCCAATCCATTAGTGGTACCAAACGGTCAATTAAATCACTCCCAATCAGCATTCGTTCGATTTCGATGCTAGTCACATACACGGGGTGTATCAGTGACACGCTTTCGAAGTTGAGTTTAAGTAGGAGACGTTTGGTTAGGGGCGAGGCAGCTTGAGTGAAACCTCGAAGATTCGTATCGCAATGTTCCGTTTTCAACCAACGTTTTGTTGGGTCCACTGCCCTTTTTAGTTCATCCAGCAAGGTTTCGGATATGAGGGAAATTGTTGAACCCGAATCTATCAGAGCGTGACAGGTCACACAGTCCTCCAGGACTGTTCTAAGGTATGGCCTGTTCGAGTTGGTTTTTCTCGTCATATCCCCAACAAAATGGAGTGGGTTGGGAGAACGGAGCGGTTTGTAATCTGCATCGATTTCCAAGACAGATAAGTTACCTACGTGACCCAGTGGGTCCTCTATCGGAATGGTAGAGGAATCATCTGTTACAAAGCTGCTTATCTCGTGCATCTCCACCTCCGTGTCCAAGTCTGTAGACAAAACCTGCGGGCTTGTGTCTAGAACGGGCGGTACCTGGACAGGGATTCGAGTGGGGGCGGGGGTAATGGAAATGTTTGCGTCCTCTTGAATTGCATGAATTTCGGCGGACTCGGTTTCAAACGATTTTACGCCTAGTCATGAGGATTTATCCTTGTCCTCTTTCTCAAATTTCTTACGATGCAGTACATCTTTTATCAGAGCTTCTATATCATGTCGGTTAGCGTTTAAATCATTGTTGAACAATTTGTTGCCCTTGTTACGCTTATTACCCTTTTGTCCTGACCCTTTGTGAGAGTTAGGCAGAGGGGCATGTCGGCTAGGTTGATCTCTACGGGACCTGTTAGATTGGGGACGTTCATCGTAGCTATTGTTACGGCGGTGGTTGTCGGGGTGGTGGTTACTTGGTAGCCACCCCCTTTGATCGTCCTCTTTTACAGCGTATGTCCCTGATGCAGCCCCTTCTAATTCGAGTGATGGTTCCCGCCTAAGCTCGAAAGTCGAGGTGTCCGGGCTCTTAGCCCGGCTTGCTTTTGATGCTTCAAAAGCGGTGCTTGCCAGCTCTCGGAGCGTCGAGATTGGCAACCCGACGTGGGCAGTAGGGCCCAAGTAGTTAATGAAGTTGGGAGACATGTTTGACAGAAAAAGTTGTTTGAACGGCAATAGGTCTTCCATTCCTGTTTCAGTGAGCATGCCAAAGTAAGCTGAACGAAGCCGGTGATAGTAGGCTTGTGGGTGTTCATTTCGAGCTTGTCTGATATTGTTAGCCAACGAACTATCGTGTTTGCGAGTCGCAGAACCACTGAATTCTATTTTCAAGACCGTGGCAAGTTTAGCATAGTCGTTTTGCACGTGTTGCTCTTGTAGACGGATGAACCTTGTCACGTGTCTGTTGGACGTTCGCTTCAAAAGATAGAGCCTGTCTGCATTCGTAGCGTTTGGGTAGCCATCCAAGGCGTCCTCTATGTCGGCTAAGAATGTCTCAGTGTCGTTTGGCTTTCCCGGAACGGGGTCGAAGAGGCGGAAGTTTTTGACGATTTTGTCAAGGCGATCCCCGCCAAGTGCGCGGGGAGCATCTGCACTCTCCCGTGGAGAATTGTCGGCCGAGAGGCCAAGAGGAAAAGTCAAGCTGTGGTTGTGTTGGCGAGGAGGCCCCAATTCACTGTGGGCCGAATGGCCAAGAGAAAGAGGCTGAAATCTCCTGTCATCTACATTCCCTTGTTCTCTTAGCTCCGGATGTGAGCTAGGTTGCTTGGATTGGTTGTCCCGCGATAGCGCGTGACTGTTCTGGAGTTCCTCCAGATGATACCTAAGGGTGGTGTTATGTTGCATCGCAGAGTCCACCTGGGAGTTGAGGGTGTTTATTTTCGACACGTAGGTGTCGCCCTTTTTTCGCTCGGCCTCATACTTATCTGTCATGGTTTGCAGGGAGAGGTCGCGAGTGTGGAGTGAGAGATCCAGTGATGCGATGTCCTCCTTTTGTTTAGAGGTCACATTTTCCAACTTTCTCACCTGGTCTTTCTCATCCTTCATTAAATCAGCGACTTCAATGAGTTCTGCTGTTTTGTCCTCCAACTTGGTCATTGTGTTCATTAACTGATCGTCTTTGGTCTGCAGCTTTTGGAATAGAGCATTATTGCTTTGAGTGGTTTCATTCACAACCGTTTGTAGGGCATCAATTTGCTCGCCCCGTTTTCTAACTAGCTCTTCCGATTCATCTAGTTTCGCGTGGACTTCATCGTATTTAGTTTTGGCTAAACCGAGTTGTTCTTTTAGAATACGGACTTGGTCAAGAGATTGTTCGCGTTCTTTGTTATAAGTGTTAGACAGATCTTCCAATTTATCTGTTCTCACACACAGTTCCTCAGCTAGCAGTAGCTTATCTTTTTCGGCTTTCGATGCCAGCTCCCTGGTTCTCTCCACCTGTACCTTGAACTCCCCAGCTTCCTGCTCGTGCCTCTGCTGGGCACTGAGGTACTGGTGCACTGTCCATCTCTGCTGGTGGGCATAGTTGAGGGCTAAACTGGAGAGAACCTTCACAAGGCCTCCGCCTGATGGTCTATTTTGAAGAGCGTCTGTCGCAATGTCTGCATTTTTCTCGCTTATGGCATTGAAATCTAACATTTTCAGCCCCTCGGCATAGTTAGGATTTGCATCGTTGCTGAGGTCCGCGATCAATCTTTCCGTGGGTGAAGGTCCACTGATTAGAGGGGAAATGGGTGGAAACCCATCTGATGGATTGCTCATTATTATGATTGTCAGTTATTTCAATTTACGTAATGTTTGGGGTTTTTAGTTGGAGGCTGCAAACACGATTTAACTCAGTTTGTAAACGTCAATGAATCATCAAGACTGGGTCAGTAATGTGAGTTGGTTATTACTGAACTTGCCAAAACAGGTTTAATTGATTAAATCAATTTTAATGATAAATCTAACCTGTATCGGCTATTTGGGAATTTTAATTTTAATTCACCTGAAAGAGTTGCTATCTCTAAGTTAACGTTGAAAAGTTTAACTATGTCTCATTGGTTAGTACACATTAGTTTGCGTATTATTCCAATAACCAACCTGGACGGTAGTGTAGCAATTTAATGTGTATTAAATTGAACGAGACAATGATATCCAATCAGTTGAGACTGGTTAGATATCGTACAGCATAACCTGAATTATTTAAAAATAATTACTGGTGATTCTTCACCACCGGAGGTCACTGTTAACACAAGCTAAAATCGACAGGGTACCAGTGAAAATAGAATTTTACAATACTGTTAAAAAGTCTACCTAAACACCATTAAGCTGGTAAAACAGCTTTAATCTATTAATCAATTTGAATGACTAGTCAACCCCGTATAGCTAAAGGAATTAGCTTTAATTAACCTGAAGTAATTGCTATATCTAAGTTAACATTGAAAAGTTTAACTATGTCTCATTGGTTAGAACACATTAGTTTGCGTATTATTCCAATAACCAACCTGGACGGTAGTGTAGCAATTTAATGTATATTAAATTGAACGAGACAATGATATCCAATCAGTTGAGACCGGTTAGATATCGTACAGCATAACCTGAATTATTTAAAAATAATTACTGGTGATTCTTCACCACCGGAGGTCACTGTTAACACAAGCTAAAATCGACAGGGTAACAGTGAAAATAGAATTTTACAATACTGTTAAAAAGTCTACCTAAACACCATTAAGCTGGTAAAACAGCTTTAATCTATTAATCAATTTGAATGACTAGTCAACCCCGTATAGCTAAAGGAATTAGCTTTAATTAACCTGAAGTAATTGCTATATCTAAGTTAACATTGAAAAGTTTAACTATGTCTCATTGGTTAGAACACATTAGTTTGCGTATTATTCCAATAACCAACCTGGACGGTAGTGTAGCAATTTAATGTATATTAAATTGAACGAGACAATGATATCCAATCAGTTGAGACCGGTTAGATATCGTACAGCATAACCTGAATTATTTAAAAATAATTACTGGTGATTCTTCACCACCGGAGGTCACTGTTAACACAAGCTAAAATCGACAGGGTAACAGTGAAAATAGAATTTTACAATACTGTTAAAAAGTCTACCTAAACACCATTAAGCTGGTAAAACAGCTTTAATCTATTAATCAATTTGAATGATTAGTCAACCCCGTATAGCTAAAGGAATTAGCTTTAATTAACCTGAAGTAATTGCTATATCTAAGTTAACATTGAAAAGTTTAACTATGTCTCATTGGTTAGAACACATTAGTTTGCGTATTATTCCAATAACCAACCTGGACGGTAGTGTAGCAATTTAATGTATATTAAATTGAACGAGACAATGATATCCAATCAGTTGAGACCGGTTAGATATCGTACAGCATCACCTGAATTATTTAAAAATAATTACTGGTGATTCTTCACCACCGGAGGTCACTGTTAACACAAGCTAAAATCGACAGGGTATCAGTGAAAATAGAATTTTACAAAACTGTTAAAAAGTCTACCTAAACACCATTAAGCTGGTAAAACAGCTTTAATCTATTAATCAATTTGAATGATTAGTCAACCCCGTATAGGCTAAAGGAATTAGCTTTAATTAACCTGAAATAGTTGCTATATCTAAGTTAACGTGGAACAGTTTAACCATGTCTCATTGGTTATGGCACATTCGTGTGTGTATTATTCCCATAACCAACCTGGAGAGGTAGTGTATCAATTTAATGTATGTATAAAATTGAACAAGACAATGATATCTAATCAGTTAAGACTGGTTTGATATCCTACAGCGTAACCTGACTTATTTCACGAAAAATGACTGGCGATTCTTCGCCAGAGGTTACGGATAGCCCAAGCTGAGGTCACACAGGATTCCCGTCTAACGCGGGAATTCACTATGAACAAAGAAGAAAACAAAAATGGCGGCTCCCCTTTGTTAGCTTAGCATCTGGCGCAATGCTTAGCTTTCCTTGCGCGGGGTTTCCCCCTCGCCGCACAAGGGATGTTCCCTCCAACAAGGGAACGGGTTTACTTGGTGACGTCTCACGTTCAACCCTTAACCTCTCCCCGTTACCCAACGCGAGAGGTAGAGAGATAATAACTTCGCTTCGGTCAAACGAATATATCTACTCTAATTTCCGTAATGGCTGGCTCATATGTCCTCTGCTCTAGGAATTACTTATGACCGAGTCAGATCACTCCTGAAAGCGATCGACAGAAATAACACTACGTTAGGCCCAACTAGTATTATTTCTCAGAATGCCTGCATCGGCTGGTACATATGCCCTAGCTCGTAGCATTCAGTAGACCCCCCTTCACACTGGCTTTGGTCAGATATACAACAGGGGTCGTTCTCTCCCGACCAGTATCTGGGTCAAATGGAACGACACACACACACTTCTCTCCCGCACTAGTCCTGCCTATAGCTATTAATGGAATGTATATATATTGCTACACAATTGATATGGAATAACACAACAGTGCGGCCTAGTCCTATCTTAGAGTCCTCACAGGGGGCGCCATATGTCGTGACGTTGTATTAGTTAATGTGACGACTGTTGCTCATCGAATGATTAACGGTTTATAATTACGTGATTAAATGAATTAAGCAATGAATCAAGCAATTATTAACTCATTAACCTGGGGCACCATGGGAACATTGTTTTGATTGAGTTTCTATTTCCCAAATTAACTCAAAGGATATCAGAATATCGATTACAACAGTCGCTAAATTAATCAGTTTCCTCTACAGTCTCATAATCTGAAAGTCGTATAATCCGGGAATCTGCACGGACCCGGGCTTTACCACTGAATTTACCACACCAATCTTAGTTGATTATTTATTTACTAGCAAGCTAAAATGATGATAAAAATGCACATACACAAAACACAGTCTAGCTATTGATTAGGACTTAGTATAACGGGCCAACACACTCTGGCGCTTGTTACCCAAAATGGGGATTTTAAAGAGAGAGAAAGAAAGGAAGTACACGAGAGAAATATACATTTGGGTTCATTTGTCAGCCATGCTTATTTAAAATTAGCCTTGCCCCGAACTGCCGCTCTTATGGGTCAGAATATAATGATGTAATTACGTGTTGTAGTTCTCAGGTGGGAAGCTCCGCGTGGTCGTTTAGGCTTCTAAATGACGCACTTCTCCGGCGCAACTCTCTGGTTGTCCTCACGATGTCAGTGTCCTTCTTGGCTAAGTGGTCTGATCCTCACCCTTGATCGGAAAGGGGTCTTCTGAGGACAGACAGCTCTGTAGCTCAGAGCTCACAGCTTCGGCTCGAATGGTGTCGATACCACGATTCAATGGAGAGTGGAGGCTGGGTGGTTCGGCTTGAATTCACCCGCTTAGACACAGCTACTCGTCCGTAGCTCGTGTAGAAAAATATTTCTTTGTCTTCAACCTTGTGTTTCGTTTTGGGGTTCGTCGACTTTGTTAGACCTTGGCTGCAGCTTGGGGTCAATAGTCTACTATGTTAATTCTTCACTCTCCTGTCTTATACCCTCGGGTCAGAAGTGGGCGTAACATCCTTTAGGGCGATTCTCTGGGCGGACCAAGTACAGGAGGCAAGGCTTAGATTTGGCTAAAAATCTGATTTTAGACACTAACTTCACATTTCATCTTTATCAAAACATTCTGTTTGATTTGGATATTTTCCAAACCGCGTACAATGTATAAACATCAGGCATATACTGGGAAAACTCTTAAAGGTACAATGTTTTCATAATAACGTCATCTCTTAACCTTTAAAAACAAATACCAAAGTTACATACATTTTAATATTCCACTTTTCGTCATAACCACCATTGTGGCTGACGGAAACCATTGTTCCAAAGTTCCTTTATTGCATGTTTAAGGTTCTGAGGCCAGTTCTCCATTGTTAGGACAAAGGAATTTCTCTGTATTATGGGCATGAGGTGTCATAAAACCCCCACATCTTCAGACCCCTAGATCTCTCCTCCTCTGTTGGGGGTTTGGGAGATAATCTGTAGGGTGGTGGTCTCCTGTACCCTGACCTGATCAGGACAGTCATGACAATATTCATCTCGCTTCAGGAAGCTAGGCGCACGTCACTACTTCACAGGAGAGGCATTTAAAATGTTTTATTTTTATTGATCAAAATACGTTTTTTTGGCAGAAATACCTTCTGGAACATGTGACCTTTCATGTACCTTAATAACAAACTCATGCGATCTGTAAATATGGATAAAATTGTTAAATGATGAGCTTAGTTGGTTTAGCCATGGAAAAAGTCAGGAACCTTCCTGCTAGCCATGCTTGTCTGAGATGGACTGGACATGCCGAGAGATGAGTTTGGATTGTTCTGCCATGTAGCATGCTTCTGTCTATAACATGAGCTGTTCAGTTTGTGTAGATAATCCTTCCTACCGTGTTTTAAAAAGAATATATAGTAGCCATGGAGAACTGCAAAAATGTTGCAACTGCTCTCAACAACATTGCTGAATTTAGCAGATGATATCGACAAAGAAAAGTTGTGGTGGACTACTTTCTGGAGGACGATCATGCCTGCTGACTCTCTCTGAAATAAATCAGACGATGAGGAAATCCCTGACTTGGGTAAAATCATTTTCTTTGAACCATTTTCCGATATTATACATTTTTGAATTTTGTCAGAAAGTTGGTTCCTCCGACATATTGATGTGGCTGGCTTCCAGGTTAAGCAAGCAGTGTGTCAAGAAGCAGTGCGGCTTGGCAGGGTCGTGTTTCGGATGACGCATGACTCTTGACCTGCGCCTCTTCCGAGTCCGTATGTGAGTTGCATCGAGGGGACAAGACTGTAACTACCAATTGCATATCACGAAATCTGGGAGAAAAAGTTAGCCAGGTGTGTCTGGGGGTGATTATGGCCATCTATTGTATTGAACATGTGAACTACACTACCTTACTCTCTCTCTGTTTATAGCACATGGCCTCATGTGAATCCTTAAAGAGATGGGTTGGCTAAGGCTTAAGAGGGTGTGAATGATGCTGAATGGGTGTAGACAAAGAAGAGCTCTCCACTAGATGTACCAGAAGATTTAAGGGCCATTTTCTCAAAAGTGGGGTTACAAGTTTATCAACTTTCTCATTGTTCATCAACTACAGTGTATGATATACCATTTTCTAGCTCTGTACTTTCATCCAATGTAAACAAAAAAAAAAAAAAACACAATTTCAAATTTTGCATCATAAGACTGAAAAGAGGTGGTCGGTCGAATATTATAATATTTTATGTGCAAAAATATTCAAGTCCATTTTTTTATTTGCAGTGTAAGATATACCAGTTTACTCTTACTGGTGGCCATAAAATATAAATTAACTGAAAGGCATGCCCCTAATAGGCCACGCCTCCTTTAAATAACCTAATGATTGCTGGGTCAGCTCAACTGACAGTTAAAAAAACAACTAACGGTCAAATAAACTCATGTTTGGGTAATACAAACAAACCAAAATGTTGGGTTATTCACACAACCCAACTAGCTGGGTCAAAATAACCCAGCGTGATTTCTGTCCAATATTTACCCAGTGTTGGGTTAACAAATAACCCAAATTGGACTGTTTTTAACCAAGCATTTTTTTGAGTGCATGGAATCTCATTCCACTGCTATGCTGATGACACCCAGCTGTATATAAAAACTGCCCATATTCCTTCTGACGCATGTGCCTTGAGGAGATAAGGGCATGGATGAAGCAAAACTTCCTTCAACTGAACAGCAACAGAGAGGCCCTACTTGTTGGCACCCCCCACCAGGTCCAGCACTCACCAATAACGCAGCTCACCATTGCAGGACAGAACATTCCTCAGTTTCCAATCTGGGTGTAAAACGTGATTCCTCCCTGACCTTTTGATAGCCACATCAAACAACTGTATAAAGCGTCATTCTATCACAGCTAGAAAATTGCCAAACTCTCTCCCACCCTCACTCAGTCTGATGCAGCGAGGCTCATCCATGCCTTTATCTCCTTAAGGCTGCGCTACTGCAATGCACTCTTCATCGGGTTCCTTGGCAGGAGTCTCCAGAAGCTCCAATACATCCAGAATAGCGCTGCCAGGATCCTGATGAAGAAACACAATCACATCACTCCCATCATGTCATCGCCACACTCCCCGTCTCATTCCGGATTTAATTCTGCTGACTTTCCACTGTATTCATGGCAATGCCCCTTCTTATCTCAAAGACCTGCTCTCCCTCCATAACCCCACACGAACCCTCAGGTCAAGCGATAGCCTGCTCCTTCACGTCCCCAGGATCAAGCTCCTTGGGGGATCGGGCTTTCAGCTCGACCGCCCCCACCTCTGGAATGCCCTCCCGGACCCCCTGAAGGTACCACAGACTCTGGGTTCCTTTAAAACGGGCCTAAAGACTTTTCTCTTTAGGAAGGCTTTCTGTTGGTAGCTGTGCTGCTTGGTGTGCTTGTCCCTTGTAGCGTCAGCTGTGTTCTTTGTCAGTTTCCCTTTCCATTTTTTATCTTTTTTATTTTTTATTTTATGCACTTTGAGATTATTCTGTATAATGAAAAGTGCTTTACAAATGTAATTTATGATTATTGTAAGCCAGATAGAAGTAATGCTACAGTAGACGCTCCATTGTGATGTAGTGACCAGTATGATACATTGGATTTTCTAGGTGTCAGTTCAGTCTGGTTTTCCAGATATGTTCTCCTCAAATGTGTTTGAGTATCTCAAAAGGCTGTTTTTTCTTGAGGTTAATCTACTGGTGATGTGCTGTAAAACTTTAAATGACACATGGTTTAGTTTTGCTGGCATTTGCCATGGACCCAAGGCACTTACAAAGAAACAAATGATCAGATGGAAAGGGGGTTTGAAAAGTAAATTAAATACCAAAAGTGACACAGGCACTTGTGGTATTTACTTTTCAAACCCCCTTTCCAATGTCAACACGGAAGTGTTCAGAGCTGTATGAAAGACCACTAACTTGTCCTTAAACAAAGTGGATTTACTCTGTGTCACTGTTCTCCCCTTGGATAACATGGGCGTGTGAGTGTGAGAAAGGAGTGCAAAGTAAGAGAGAGTGTGAAAGAGAAACATACACGTACAGTACTCTATACTGACCCCCACCAGTTTGTAGTCTAGCGAGAATAAATGCAAGGGGTAGATATTCTGTTATATACCCCTATTACTTGTCTTCTGTCATGTTGCTTAAGTGATTCGAGTGCCACTGCTATGACACAGGCAGGCTTGGTGGTGTGTCCAGTAAGTTTTATGATGCTCTATTCAACTTCTTCTAGTCTTTCCCTCACTGTTGATGTCATCTCTTGCAAACAACATTAGCGGACCACTGACCACCTGCAGATGGGCAAAATCAAAAGAGGACAGAGCTAGGGCTACAATGGGTGTCGGACATGCCACAGTGTTCTCAACCTTGTGTCCCTGCTCTTAGTATTCTAAGAGTCGCTCCGCTCCAGTTATATTTCTCTCTGGCTCCCAGGAACAGCTGCCAGACATACATTTTAGCCAGGCCTTCCTCCTGGGGTCCTTCCCTTCCCAGCATGAGTCTCAGCCTCAGGTCCTAATATGCAGTCTCCTGTCACTGTAGGTGCCAAACACCTTCCTCTGCATATAAATTAGAAAATTAGCTTTTCAAATAGCCTTTACAGGTGTCTGATATCGTTCTCCACTCCAAAGAAAACTAGAGCATAAAAATACAGTATGTGACAAAAAAAGGAAGCAGGTGTTGGAGCTCATGCAAGTCAACACCCATCTCATCTTGCTAATTACACTAATTTGTTTTATGCTACTTAAGATTGACTTTGCTGTCAGGATCCACTTATAACTCTGTTCTTATTTCCTCTGGATCTAGAGAGATGCAAAGTGTCTCCTTCTCAAATTGGAAATTGACGGCATGCAGGGATGATGAGGAGAGGCAGCATAGCAATTGGAGCCTCTGGAGAAAAAAACAACCCTCCACATCAACTAAAAATAGACTTACTTGAAAAGGATGGGGAGGAAATGGGATAATTAAAAGTAACTAATCAGTGGTGTTAACTGACATTTCCTCTACCCTCCCCCCACTTCCCTCCCTTCTTCCCTCCCTCCATTCCCCCCTTACAAGAAGAAGGAGGTGGAATATTTGATGCGCTCCTCATTTCAAGTCCACATATTGAGAGGAGAAACCAAGCTTCCTGAATGTTTTTTTTCACCCCGTTTCCGTTTTATCTATCGTGATAATAGCAGAAACAACTGCTATTAACCCAATGAGTTTTGGACTTCTAACCCCTTTAAAGACAGTGTGTTTGAGCTACAGGGTTCTACCATATACCAACCATTAGTCCATGTGATTAATGGGGGCTGAGCTAGAGTGATGTTTGTAAGACAAGTGTGGACAATAACGTCTGAAGGGTTTGAGCTTCAAACTATTAAAAGCTATGTTTTGTTCTGTGACGCTCACAATCTACACGAGTCATTCAAAGTCAAATCAAATCAAATTGGCCACATACACGTGTTTAGCAGATGTTATTGCGGGTGTAGCTAAATGCTTGTGTTTCTAGCTCCAACAGTGCAGTAATATCTAACAAGTAATATCTAACAATTTCACAACATACAGTTGAAGTCGGAAGTTTACATACACCATAGCCAAATACATTTAAACGCAGTTTTTCACAATTCCTGACATTTAATCCTAGTAAAAATTCCCTGTCTTAGGCCAGTTAGGATCACCACTTTATTTTCAGAATGTGAAATGTCAGAATAATAGTTGAGAGAATGATTTATTTCAGCTTTTATTTCTTTCATCCCATTCCCAGTGGGTCAGAAGCTTACATACACTCAATTAGTATTTGGTAGCATTGTCTTTAAATTGTTTAATTTGGGTCAACCGTTTCAGGTAGCCTTCCACAAGCTTCCCACAATAAGTTGGGTGAATTTTGGCCCCTTCCTCCTGACAGAGCTGGTGTAACTGAGTCAGGTTTGTAAGCCCCCATGCTCGCACACACTTTTTCAGTTCTGCCCAAATATTTTCTATAGGATTGAGGTCAGGGCTTTGTGATGGCCACTCGAATACCTTGACTTTGTTGTCCTTAAGCCATTTTGCCACAACTTTGGAAGTACGCTTGGGGTCATTTGGAAGACCCATTTGGGGTTGTGTTCTTCATCTTGCAAGCCTCCCATTTTTTCCTCCAAACATAACAATGGTCATTATAGCCAAACAGTTCTATTTTTGTTTCATCAGACCAAAGGACATTTCTCCAAAAAGTGTGAGCTTTGTCCCCATGTGCAGTTGCAAACCGTAGTCTGGATTTTTTATGGCGGTTTTGGTGAGCAGCCTTTCAGGTTATGTCTATATAGGACTTGTTTTACTGTAGATAAAGATACTTTTGGACCTGTTTCCTCCAGCATCTTCACAAGGTCCTTTGCTGTTCTGGGATTGATTTGCACTCTTCGCACCAAAGTACGCTCATCTCTAGGAGACAGAAAGCGTCTCCTTCCTGAGCGGCATGACGGCTGCATGGTCTCATGGTGTTTATACTTGCGTACTATTGTTTGTACAGATCAACGTGATACCTTCAGGCATTTGGAAATTGCTCCCAAGGATGAACCAGACTTGTGTAAGTCTACAATTTTATTTTCTGAGGTCTTGGCTGATTTCTTTTGATTTTCCCATGATGTCAAGCAAAGAGGCACTGCGTTTGAAGGTAGGCCTTGAAATACATCCACAGGTACACCTCCAATTGACTCAAATATGTAAATTAGCCTATCAGAAGCTTCTAAAACCATGACATCATTTTCTGGAATTTTCCAAGCTGTTTAAAGGCACAGTCAATTTAGTGTATAAACTTTTTGACCCACTGGAATTGTGATACAGTGAATTATAAGTGAAATAATCTGTCTGTAAACAATTGTTGAAAAAATGACTTGTGTCATGCACAAAGCAGATGTCCTAACCGACTTGCCTAAACTATAGTTTGTTAACAAGAAATTTGTGGAGTGGTTAAAAAATGTGTTTTAATGACTCCAACCTAAGTGTATGTAAACTTTCAACTGTATACCCAATACACACATCTAAGTAATGGAATGTAATTAAGAATATATAAATATATGGACAAGCAATGTCATAGTGGCATAGACTAAGATACAGTTCAATAGTATAGAATACAGTGTGTATATATACATATGAGATGAGTAATGCAATATATTTAAATATTATTAAAGTGACTAGTGTTCCATGTATCCAGTGATTTCAAGTCTATGTGCTAGAGTAACCTCTAAGTAATGGCTATTTAACAGTCTGATGGCCTTGAGATGGAAGCTGATTTTCAGTCTCTCGGTCCCAGCTTTGATGCAACTGTACTGACCTCGCCTTCTGGATGATAGCAGGGTGAACAGACAGTGGCTTGGGTGGTTGTTGTACTTTATGAGATTTTTGGCCTTCCTGTGATATCGGGAGCTGTAGGTGTCCTGGAGGGCAGATAGTTTTGATGCATTGGGCAGACCGCACCACCTTCTGGAGAGCCCTGTGGTTGAGGGTGGTGCAGTTTCCATACCAAGCGGTGATACAGCACAATGGGATACTTTCAACTGTAAAAGTTTGAGGGTTTTAGGTGCCAAGCCAAATTTCTTCAGCCTCCTGAGGTTGAAGAGGTGCTGTTGCACCTTCTTCACCACACTGTCTGTGTGGGTGGACCATTTCAGTTTGTCAGTGATGTGTATGCCGAAGAACTTGAAGCTGTCCACCTTCTCCACTGCGCTCCCATCGATGTGGATAGGGAGGTGCTCCCTCTGCTGTTTCCTGAAGTCCACGATCATCTCCTTTGTTTTGTTGACGTTGAGTGAGAGTTTATTTTCCTGGCACCACACTCCCAGAGCCCTCACCTCCTCCCTGTAGGCTGTCTTGTCATTGTTGGTAATCAAGCGTGCTAATGTTGTGTCGTCTGCAAACTTGATGATTGAGTTGGAGTTGCACTTGGCCACGCAGTCATGGGTGAACAGGAAGTACAGGAGGGGGCTGTGTACGCCCTCTTTTGGGGCCCCAGTGTTTAGGATCAGCAAAGTGGGGGTGTTGTTTCCTACCTTCACCACCTGGGGGCGGCCCGTCAGCAAGTCCATGACCCAGTTGCACAGGGCGGGGTTCAGACCCAGGGCCTCGAGCTTGATGATGAGCTTGGAGGGTACTATGGTGTTGAATGCTGAGCTATAGTTAATGAACAGCATTCTTATATAGGTATCCCTCTTGTCCAGATGGGATAGGGCAGTGTGATGGCGATTGCATCGTCTGTGGATCTAATAAAATCAAATGTATTTATATAGCCCTTCTTACATCAGCTGATATCTCAAAGTGCTGTACAGAAACCCAGCCTAAAACCCCAAACAGCAAGCAATGCAGGTGTAGAAGCACAGTGGCTAGGAAAAACTCCCTAGAAAGGCCAAAACCTAGGAAGAAACCTAGAGAGGAACCAGGCTATGAGGGGTGGCCAGTCCTCTTCTGGCTGTGCCGGGTGGAGATTATAACAGCACATGGCCAAGATGTTCAAATGTTCATAAATGACCAGCATGGTCAAATAATAATAATCATAGTAGTTGTCGAGGGTGCAACAAGTCAGCAACTCAAGAGTAAGTGTCAGTTGGCTTTTTCATATCTAATGGGGCGATGAGCAAATTGGAGTGGGTCTAAGGTGACAGGTAAGGTAGAGGTAATATGATCTTTGACTAGTCTCTCAAAGTACTTCATGATGACAGAAGTGAGTGCTACGGGGCGATAGTCATTTAGTTCAATTACCTTTCCTTTCTTGGGTACAGGAACAATGGTGGCCATCTTGAAGCATGTGGGGACTGCAGACTGGAATAGGGAGAGATTAAATATGTCCGTAAACACACCAGCTAGCTGGTCTACGCATGCTCTGATGACGCGGCTAGGGATGCCGTCTGGGCCAGCAGCCTTGCGAGGGTTAACACTCACGTCGGCCACGGAGAAGGAGAGCCCACTATCCTTGGTAGCGAGCCGCGTCAGTGAAAGCGGACAAAGAAGGGGTTCTTCTAAGACTAATATGATCTTCTATGAAGAAGAACCCCTTCTAACGAAATCCTATAATACTGTAATAAGCTCACAATTGTTACTGACTAGTTGGAGATTCATTTTTCAGTAAGCAAACCATTTCTGTACTTACAGCATTTATATAAATACATTTTTATTAGGTTTTTGCTTTGGCGGAACCATATTTTTTTATTGATATTTGCAACTGTTTATGTCTAATTGTTTTCCATTCTTCTTGTAGCCCTGGTTGTCCTGAGAAGAAAATGGTAAACACTTCATTGTGAGGTTAAATATAATGGCTGTCATACGTATGAGTGTTTCAAACCTTTAGGGACTGAGGATGATTGGAGTTGTCTTTAAACTGTTAAATGTTTTATTTAATGTAAAAGCAAATGGCCTCAGAGACCTCACAGCAGCACCTGAGGTCACCTAACCACATTAGCTTTCAATATGACTCTACACTAAGTGTACCAAACAGTAAGAACACTTTCCTAATATTGAGTTGTACCCCCCAGTCTAAATTCGTTGGGGCATGACGAAAGTTATCCACCGGGATGCTTTCCCATGTTGAGTCCAATGAGTCCCACAGTTGGCTGGATGTCCTTTTGAACCATTCTTGATACACACGTGAAACTGTTGAGCGTGAAAAACACAGCAGCATTGCAGTTCTTGACATACTCAAACTGGTGCACATACTACCATACCCTGTTCAAAGGTACTTAAATCTTTTGTTTTGCCCATTCACGATCTGAATGGCACACGTACACAATCAATGTCTCAATCGTCTCAAGGCTTAAAAATCCTTCTTTAACCTGTCTCCCCCTTCATCTACACTGATTTGAAGTGGATTTAACAAGTGACAGAAAATAATTGATCATAGCTTTCACCTGGATTCACCTGGTCAGTCTGTGTCATGGAAAGACCTGGTGTTCCTAATGTATTGTACACTCAGTGTATACTATTCAACTCAGTGACAAAGAATGAGTGCAGTGGAGCAGCCTGTTGAAAGAATTCCCCATCCTACGTATGAGGTTAGACTGAAATTATTAATGCCGGGGAGCCATATACATTATTTAATGATGTATGCAGTGGGGATGAATGTGTAAATAGCTAAATAATATGGACACTCTATTTTATGTAAGATGCAAGGAGATTATTTTATTTGTTTTGTAAATCAGGGAGAGCTCCTATACTGAGAATAAATACACCTGTCAATGGGTGATGCACGGGGACCGCACTCTCTGCAATGCAAATTAGACCAGCAACCTTGCCAACCACTATCCTCCTGTAACTGCCTCTGGTGTTACACAATAGACAATATCTGGATCCAGCTATATGGACCCCATATAGTGTTAAGATGTATGCATGGGTAAGTGTCCCTATCCACGTAACAGTGAAGAAGGTATGAGAGGTAAAATAGGTATTTTGACCTCATTGAAACTTAAAAGTTAAATAAAAATAAATGAGTAGGGACAGTGTTTTTTTCCTGACCAGGAAGGACTGGGAAAATAACATGTATGGAATGTCTCTCCACACGTCTCTCAGATGTGTGCTCAGGTTTTAATCGTGTGGACAGCTAGGTAGCATATCCTCATTTAATTTGTTTCCCAGGTGGCTTGGTGACACCAGCATTTATTTTAATCAGTGGGGATTCATTACCTGTAGCGCCTGTGAACTAGTTATAACTGAGGGCGTGTGCTGAGAGATGAGAGGGGCATGAAGGCTGAGCCAAAGTTTGTGAATTTGTTAAAGTTGCATATGAATTTTGCTTGGGCTTTGTGTGCGGATTTGTGTGTGTGTGTGTGTGTGTGTGTGTGTGTATATGTGTGTGTAATTGGGTGGTGGTGGTGTTGATGTTAGGATCTGCTTTGGCACTTGGTTTCTTTTATATAACATAAGCAGCATTTTCTCCAAGACTCTATCCAAGTGGAAGTGTCTGTCCCCTTAAATGAGCGAAGACACGCTACACGCTGAATACAGCATATGTAAATAGAGAGGATAATCAGAGATTCACAAACAATGCTCACTGTGCATAGCAAACACCTCATTATGTGGTAAAGCAGGGGTGCCACAAAACAGATGAGCAAAGACATATGAAATCTAATTTGTGTAGCTACGTATGACATCGAGAATAGACTGATCCAGGGAGACAGACAGCCCAATCCCTGATTTGAATGCACATGTCACAGGGGGGCAAATTGTTAAACAAATTGCCCCCCTATGACATCTTTATTCAGTGACATTGTATCCTTGTGAGCTTCTGACAACTTTCTATTCTGTTTGCACCTTGCTCTTTTCTTTGGTAATACCCTGAGAGTCATGGCAACAGTACCAGTGGATTTGTGAAGTTATTATGATTACTGGGGAGCTGAAGAGGTCGTCTTTTCATAAAGGGGATGCAGGTTAATGTATTCTCTTGTAAATAGATGGTGAAGTATTATAACTTACACAGAAGACTAGTTCTGAGCATATTTGAGCAGGTAAGAATTTTAAGATACAAAAACAGAACGTGTACAGTAATGTGTTCCGTTTCATTTGAAGTTTAGAAGGGTCATTTAGTTTTTCTAGGGCAGTGACACAGTTTATTTATTTTTTTAAGAACTCAGTCCGGCTTTCAACTTACTCTTGAAAGTTGTAATAGTAAAATACACAAGGTGACATTTTAAAATTGTGTAGTGCATCATCAGTATTCCTCAGTCATTGCATACTATTAATAACTTGTCAGAAATGGACAGATCAACTAGCCCATGTCAGCTAGGTTTTTTAGCCCATAGATTTTGTAATAACATTTGAGTCACTCAAATATCTCATGAATACACATTAGACATGGCAAAATATATAGAATTGGAATTTAAAACTTAACTTTTTAACCTTGGCACTGTCTCAAACATCATATTTAGATTCATGCTGTGCCTGATGCCAAATTATAATTTAATTACTTAGCATGATAGAGACACCCCTGTCTTGGAGGGAGAGAGTGAGGGAGAGAGAGAGGGCAGAATTAAAATGTGAAGGCCGGGCTGGGCCATACACTATATAGACCAGTCAGAGCAGAAAAGAAGACACTCCAGTCCTGATGCTCCAGCTCACGCCTGATGGGTCCCTGTGGGGAGAAATCAGCATGCTTCATTTATAGCTCCAGTAAGGAATAATATACTGGCAGCATTTGGATGTGTCAGGTCCCATATCTTTGGCTGTTCTATTAGAAATAGATCCCTGTGCAGGACAATTAACCTCTGGCCCTCGCCATGTGGATCCCTTCAATAACGGCATAGCATGGGCCACAAATCAGCTCCCCGGGGTATAGAAGAGGAGAAACCTAGCCCAACTCAACATTCATTACTCTCTGGCTGGGCTGCTACTACTCTCTGCTACCAATCACAATGCTATAGAGTTTCCAGTTCTAGCATATTATCACCGAAATATAAGGGAAATGTAATGGAGGTTGGAGGAGGTGAGCAAGGCTGACTCCTGTGCGTTTGTGCTCCACTGAATAAATCGTCTGGCAGACTTCCAGCACATAAGCTTAATATGGAATTCCTTAAGTCCACAGTACGTCTCCTATCTGTTCTTACAGGCTTGGAATGAACCATCTAGTTAGTAGACCAAACCTAGTTTTTTTAATGATTGCCTATAACATTTGAACTTCCAGACAACAAAATTGCCAATGATCTGTAATGGTTTTGGTGTCCTCTTGTTCATCAGCTGTAAAATTGCATTGAAGCTGACTTCAGTCCGTGCGTCTGCTGCTTAATGGCAAAACGGTCACATTTGAACCATTTGCTTAATGGTGGATTAGAGTCCAAAATGAGCGTCAATAAAGCAGTGGACCAGCAGGGTGACCTTGAGGGTCTGGTTCTGGTCATCCCCATCATTAGCCCCGATGCGTCTCTAGGCTCTCACTGTCGCGCTCCAACTCTGGCTGGGGGAATCGGTGGCCAACTTCTAGCCTGTAATTTTCACAACACTGGGCTAATGTGTGAGATGGCAACAGATGCTGCGAGAGGAGACGGAAGCAAAGTATGCCCAAGGGCCTTAAAAGCCCTGGCTATTAAATATAATTTGGAAATATTTGCTTTTTGGCATGTGGAATGTAGCATGTTGTGACATATTACAGTACAATAATAATCACAGTCCCCTGGTTGCCATCCCTCTCTCCCTCCCCAACTTTATTACTGTGTGTGTTTATGTGGCTGTGCTTAGGGGATGTGCGCTGTAGTTTGTGTTTTATGGGAAGGGGAATTCTTTACATCATTGCCTTTGCCAGGATTTGTGTGTTTATGTGTGTTGCAAGGTTTGTTTTTTTCTATTAGTTTTTTTTAACATTTTTTAATTGAGTTTAGTTTCGGTTAGTTTTCCGATCCATTTTACTCATTTTTATTTAGCTAAAGTTTTATAAAAACATGTATTTAGTTTTCATATTATTTAGTTTTGGTGTGTGTGGGACAGAAAGTAGCCTATGCATTGGGAGGCTAGGAGCCATTTATGTATTTTATAGTTTTTGTGTTTTGGGGGATGTCATTTCTTGCCACTGTGGGGTAGTAATGCATAAGGTGATGGGTCAGGTCATAGGTTAGGTAAGGTTTAAAAGTAGACTCAGCAAGATGACGTAGATGCACATTGTAAACAGTAGTAGTGTGTCAATTTCCGCAACAACCAGGAGCGTTGGAGCGCAAGGATACACTTCCATTGTTGTGGTCCCGTAGCGTGCACGTTGTAGCAACGTGAAGTGCACCCCATGCTCATGCGCATATACTTCTGTGTGAGAGAAAAGTCTTGGATCATGCTCATCTCATTGGGCAATTTTAAGCAGATTATTTTTGCCATTCAAAGTGTGTCGCATTCTGAGGATGAAAATTGTCTGATTTGCACCTACATGCCAACTGCATGAACTTTACAACAATCCTGTGATCAAAGGTCAAGTATTGACTGCAGTCAATTGCAAGTTTGTGCAGTTGCTCTTCCCCAACCTCTTCCTGCAGCCATCACCTACATTGTGGGAGGCTCTATTGTCAACCAATCATTAGGGTGTTTTTGTTTGACTCATGAGAACGTGATCAAAGACATGACTGAAACAGGAACCAATCAGCTGCGATTTACAATGCCTTCGGAAAGTATTCAGACCCCTTGTCTTTTTTCACATTTTGTTACATTACACCTTTATTCAAAAATGGATTCAATAGTTTTTTTCCCTCATCAATCTACGCACAATACCCCACAATGACAAAGCCAAAACAGGTTTTTAGTCATTTTTGCTAATTCATTAAAATAAAAAAACTGAAATCTAATTTACATAATTATTCAGACCCTTTTCTCAGTACTTTGTTGAAGCACCTTTGACAGCGATTACAGCATTGAGTCTTCATGAGTGACGCTACAAGCTTGGCACACCTGCATTTGGAGAGTTTCTCCGATTTGTTCTCTGCAGATCCTCTCAAGCTCTGTCAGGTTGGATGGGGAGCGTTGCTGCACAGGTATTTTCAGGTCTCTCCAGAGATGTTCGAGTGGGTTCATGTCTGTACTCTGGTTGGGCCACTCAAGGA
The DNA here is from genome assembly GCF_901001165.1 of Salmo trutta. Lineage (NCBI taxonomy): Eukaryota > Metazoa > Chordata > Actinopteri > Salmoniformes > Salmonidae > Salmo > Salmo trutta. Next base: position 41,878,252 of record NC_042959.1, read on the forward strand.
CATTCAGAGACTTGTTCCAAAGCCACACCTGCGTTGTCTTGGCTGTGTGCTTAGGGTCATTGTCCTTTTGCAAGGATAACCTGCGCCCCAGTCAGATCCTGTGCGCTCTGGAGAAGGTTTTCATCAAGGATCTCTCTCTATACTTTTCTCTGTTCATCTTTCCCTCGATCCTGACTAGCCTCCCAGTCCCTGAATAACATCCCCACAGCATGATGCTGCCACCCCAATACTTCACCGTAGGGATGGTGCCAGGTTTCCTCCAGATGTGACGCTTGGTATTCAGACCAAAGAGTTCAATCTTGGTTTCATCAGACCAGAGAATCTTGTTTACCTTTTGGCAAACTCCAAGCGGGCTGTCATGTGCCTTTTACTGAGGTGTGGCTTCCGTCTGGCCACTCTACCATAAAGGCCTGATTGGTGGAGTGCTGCAGAGATGGTTGTCCTTCTGGAATGTTCTCCCATCTCCACAGAGGAACTCTACAGCTATGTCGAGTGGGTATCTTGTTCTTGGTCACCTCCCTGACCAAGGCCCTTCTCCCCAGATTGCTCAGCAGCCAGCTCTAGGAAGAGTCTTGGTGGTTCCAAACTTCTTCCATTTAAGAATGATAGAGGGCACTGTGTTCTTGGGGACCTTCAATGCTGCAGACATGTTTTGATAACCTTCCCCAGATCTGTGCCTCGACACGATCCTGTCTCGAACCTCTACGGACAATTTCTTTAACCTCATAGCTTGGTTTTTGCTCTGACATGCACTGTCAACAGTGGCACCTTATATAGACAGGTGGGTGTCTTTCCAAATCAAGTCTAGTCAATTGAATTTACCACAGGTGAACTCCAATCAATTTGTAGAAACATCTCAAGGATGATCAGTGGAAACAGGATGCACCTGAGCTCAATTTATACTCATAGCGAAGGGTCTGAATACTTATGTAAAAAATATATTTGTTTTATTTGTATAAATGTACAAACATTTCTAAACCTGTTTTCTCTTTGCCATCATGGAATATTGTTTGTAGATTGCTGTGGATAATTATGATTTTAATCCATTTTAGAATAAGGCTGTAACGTAACAAAATGTAATACTTTCCGAAGGCACTGTATATGTACAGTTGATATATATATACAAATACATTTGATATTCATACATTATAAACAATGGCAACACTGCCATGTTGAGCTGAGCCTTGCTGTTGGAAAATCACATTAGTGTCTGACTTTCAGTAGATGCACCTACCCCAACTTGTCGTCTACAGTCAGTTGCTTTAGCCTTACCACTCAAGCGCGCCCAACCAATATCTGCGGTGCTGTTCGTGGGAACGTCATCTCGCCGAGTCTACCTTGAAATTATAAAGCCAATCTCAATGTGACCTGCCATATTCAGAAGCTTGAAAACCCCATTACCAAAAAAAAGCTGAACATAATTCATGCTTGTTTTTATTTTAATACTTTTTTTGAGTCAAAGATAATGGTTTCAGTATAGTTCGTTTTTCAAACAGGTTTGTTAATTATTTTATTTAAGTTTACTAAATTGTATTTTCATGATCAGTTTTCAGTTTGTTTACTGAGTGAGAGTGTCAGAGGGGCTGGAGTGGAGTACAGATTGCATTGCGGCTGGCTACTATTAATTGATGTCTGGGTGGAGTGGGAAATGGATGCCGGTTGGTTGTCTGGCATCTGTCCCATCTCAGTAATAGAAAGAGGATCAGAGGGGATATCGTGGTGAAATATAGCCCAAATGAGCCACTACACAACAACACTGGAATAATAACTACTGATAGTGGAACGTTTCTGAAGTGAAGGCAGGTGTTGTTGGGGATTAATGGTGGGTTCTCACCTACTGCAACAATCCCTTTATTCTCTATAGAGCTTCATGTTATCATAAGTGAAATACAAATAAGATGCAATTACTGATTTATGGTGGCCATGGCTGAAATGTGTGTCCGTCTTAGGCAGAATCTATGATTCCTTTCAATCCCAGGAAATCAAATTAAATGTGATTATGTGCAGTCCATAAAATATAATCCTTTAATCCCTTGATATTGAATGACATTTACTTCATCATGTGTGACCTCCCACTTAATGTCGTCTCCTTCTCTCTCTCCTCAGCAGCAGGCTGCACCTTTGACGAGGATTCTGAGCCCAGTCTGTGTGACTTCACCCAAGGGGAGGAGGATGACTTTGACTGGCAGCTCTTCAGGACACACAACTCACCCTACGCCTCTTTTGACCTCCTGCGTGGTGAGTTCCTGCTCTTATTATGCTTCAGAGTATTGAAGTATTCTCAGGTGCTAACCTGGTATCCACTATGGTATCCACTATGGTATCCAATGCAAGTATCACTTTCACTTTGTGGATGGGGTATCTGTATCAGCAAGTATAAGAAACAAGGACTGGGGGGTGAGACTTCTCGAGTCTTAATGTTTGATGTTCTCCTCCCTGGATTACAATCCTTAGATTGTCAATGTGCTAGCCAACAACATTGCCTTTCTAAGCAGCCAGTGCCTGCTCTTCTTAGGTGCATGTATGTTCAAAGGAGATGCTGAAGCTGTCCAGAAGCTGTGGGTGTTTTGGAAACACTCAAGTGTGGATGCCTGCCTAGGATTATTCATGGGATTCAGCGTGCATGGGTGTGGCGTCGAGCGGCGTCGGCCTCATCAAGAATGTGTGGCAGTATGCAAATCAACCATGAAATGTCCAGCATGTCTTTAATCAAGCAGTCATATCCCGCAGTGGTGTCTATTCCCCCACTAACCCGTGGGATAACTCTTATGTTAACCAGGTTCACAGGGCAGGGGCTGACAGAAATGTACAGTTTCATGCGTCTCTGCTGGATGCTGCCATGTGGAGAATGGAACTGCATGCATACTTTATAAAATGCACCGATCATCCGACCCCCACATTAACAAACACCTTGGGGGAACAGACAGAAAGAGAGGGGGGAGTTTACAGCATTTACAGCAGTGCTATTGATGCTTATGGACAAGGTTGCACTCCTCTCAGGCAGTCGGCTTGAAGAGGTGCAACCTTGTCCATAAGCATCAATAGCACTGCTGTAAATGCTGTAAACTCCCCCCTCTCTTTCAAAACTAACTGACAACAGACAAACAGAGAACACGTATAAATACACTGGGGATATTGGGGAAGATGGGCAACACCTGGAGGGGATGGAGACAAGCTCAAAGACAGGTGAAACAGATCAGGGTGTGACTGAAACAAAGATAAATTAAATAAAGAATGATAGTATAAAGCTTTGGAGCACCTTAAATGAAATTCAGTGAAAAATGGCAAACTCAGCTCCATCATTCATTGAATCAGATGGCTCATTCATCACAAAAACAACTGATATTGCCAACTACTTTAATGATTTGTTCATTGCCAAGATTAGCAAATTTAGGCATGACATGCCAGCAACAAATGCTGACACTACACATCCAAGTATATCTGACCAAATTCTTAAAGGCAAGCATTGTAATTTTAAATTCTGACAAGCCACCGGGGTCTGACAAATTAGATGGAAAATTACTGAGGACGATATTGCCACTCATATTTTATATTTAAGCCTACTAGAATGTGTGTGCCCCCAGGCTTGGAGGGAAGCAAAAGTAATTCCGCTACCTAAGTATAGTAAATCCCCCTTTAATGGCTCACATAGCTGACCAATCAGCCTGTTACCAACCCTTAGTAAACTTCTGGAACAAACTTTCAGCATCGATATAGAGATGGACATTTGACAAGCACAGCACTTACACAAATGACTGATGATTGGCTGAGAAAAAATTTGAGAAAAAGATTGAGGGGGCTGTTTTGTTAGACTTCAGTGCAACTTTTGATATTATCAATCAAAGTCTACTGCTGGAAAAACGTATTTTTATTTAATTTTTTATTTCACCTTTATTTAACCAGGTAGGCTAGTTGAGAACAAGTTCTCATTTGCAACTGCGACCTGGCCAAGATAAAGCATAGCAGTTAGACACATACAACACAGAGTTACACATGGAATGAACAAAACATACAGTCAATAATACAGTAGAACAAAAAAAAAAAGTCTATATGCAGTGAGTGCAAATTAGGTAAAATAAGGGAATTAAGGCAATAAATAGGCCATGGTGGCAAAGTAATTACAATATGGCAATTAAACACTGGAATGGTAGATGTGCAAAAGATGGATGTGCAAGTAGAGATACTGGGGTGCAAAAGGAGCAGAATAAATAAATATATACAGTATGAGGATGAGGTAGATAGATGGGCTGTATACAGATGGGCTATGAACAGGTGCAGTGATCTGTGAGCTGCTCTGACAGCTGGTGCTTAAAGCTAGTGAGGGAGATGGGAATCTCCAGCTTCAGAGATTTTTGCAGTTCGTTCCAGTCATTGGCAGCAGAGAACTGGAAGGAAAGGCGACCCAAGGAGGAATTGGCTTTGGGGGTGACCAGTGAGATATACCTGCAGGAGCGCGTGCACGAGTGGGTGCTGCTATGGTGACCTGCGAGCTGAGATAAGGTGGGGCTTTACCTAGCAGAGACTTGTAGATAACCTGTAGCCAGTGGGTTTGGCGACGAGTATGAAGTAAGGGCCAGCCAACGAGAGCGTATAGGTCACAATGGTGGGTAGTGTATGGGGCTTTGGTGACAAAACGGATGGCACTGTGATAGACTGCATCCAGTTTGTTGAGTAGAGTGTTGGAGGCTATTTTATAGATGACATCGCCGAAGTCGAGGATCGGTAGGATGGTCAGGTTTACGAGGGTGTGTTTGGCAGCATGAGTGAAGAATGCTTTGTTGCGAAATTGGAAGCCGATTCTAAATTAAATTTTGGATTGGAGATGCTTATTATGAGTCTGGAAGGAGAGTTTACAGTCTAGCCAGACACCCAGGTATTTGTAGTTATCCACGTATTCTAAGTCAGAGCCGTCCAGAGTAGTGATGCTGGATGGGCGTGCAGGTGCGGGCAATGATCGGTTGAAGAGCATGCATTTAGTTTTATTTGCGTTTAAGAACAGTTGGAGGCCACGGAAGGAGAGTTGTATGGCATTGAAGCTCATCTGGAGGTTAGTTAACCTGTCTGGGCGAGCGTCCCACCCTAGTCAACAGCCAGTGGAATCGCGTCGCACGAAATACAAAACCTCATAAATGCTATAACTCAAACATATGACTATTTTACACCATTTTATAGATACACCTCTCCTGAATCGAACCACGTTGTCCGATTTCAAAAAGGCTTCACAGCAAAAGCAAAACATTAGATTATGTTAGGAGAGTATCCTGCCAAAAAAATCACACTGCCATTTTCAAAGCAACTAGATGCATCACAAATACCCCAAACACAGCTAAATGCAGCACTAACCTTTGACAATCTTCATCAGATGACACTCCTAGGACATCATGTTACACAACACATGCATTTTTTGTTCGATAAAGTTCATATTTATATATAAAAACAGCATTGTACATCGGCGCGTGACGTTCAGAAAATATTTTCCCTCAAATGCTTCCAGTGAATCAGCGATATATGCATATCCTAGCTTCTGAGTTTGATTAGTAGGCCGTTTAAAATGGGCACACATTTTTTTCAAAATGCGCCGTGGCGCCCCCTATCCTAGGGTAACGTCAAGAGGTTAAAAACACCTTTTGGAACAGCAGGGACTGTGAAGCAATACAAACATAGGCACACACACACACGATAACATGTGCACTATATACAAATGTACACGTGGATTTTGTACTGTATATATGTGGTAGTGGTGGAGTAGGGGCCTGAGGGCACACAATCTGTGAATGTATTGTAATGTTTTTAAAATTTGACGGGACTATTGACGGGACTACCGGGAGGGTAACTACTTGGAGTACCTTTTGTTGTTCTAATTGTCTACATTCTGCCCTTCCACGTGCGTTGTCTGTACCCCAGTCCATTCCAGATCCCCCGGACCTGTCTTCTGTTCCTCCACAGTATCACGGTTTAGCTCCTGTGTTCAGTAAGCACCACACCCCATCTCTGCCGCCTCATCGGCCGTACGACTGTGGTATTGAGCTTCAGCCTGGAGCTCCTCTCCCCAGTAGCAGGTTGTATGACCTCTCTCATCCCGAGTAAGAGGCTATGGAGAAATACATCCAGGATTCCCTGGCTGTCGGACATGTCAGGCCTTCTTCCTCTCCGGTAGGAGCTGGGTTTTTCTTTGTCAAGAAAAAGGATGGGTCATTGAGGCCGTGCATAGACTTCTGTGGGCTGAATAGTATCATTGTCAGGAACAAGTATCCCTTGCCTCTCATCAGTTCTGCTTTTGCCCCCCTCCATGGTGCCACGGTGTTCACTAAACTCGACCCCCGGAATGCCTACCACCTTGTCCGCATCAGAGAGGGGGATGAGTGGAAAACGGTATTCAACACACCACTTGAACACTTTGATTATTTGGTCATGCCGTTTGGTCTCACTAACGCCCTTGCTGTTTTTCAGAGCCTGGTGAATGATGTTTGAGGGATGTTATTGGATGCTTTGTTTTTGTATATGTGGATGACATTCTTATTTTTTCAAAGGACCTTGAGGCTCACAAGCAACACTGGTTGTTGGAGAATAAACTTTTTGTTAACAATTAAGATGCTTTTGCAAAAGCACTTGACTTTCAATGAAGCGCTATCTCTAATGAACCATTGAAAAGTGACTACACATAAGTACAAAGAGCTTTTATACCCAAGTTCCACCCCTCTCAACGTACATGATGAACAACAGATCTTAGGAACTGTTCACAAAGGGACCTTATACTTTAGAAAGTATCCCTTAGCCAGATAACATTAGCTATAAATTATCGTTCAGTTTGGTCCCTAATGACGAGGTTCTAATCTCGTTCCTGGAACTTCATAGTACAAAACACCATCTCATCCAATGGCATATATCAATTGTCAACTCTAGATACTCCCATCATAGTTGTGATTTGTTAGATGTTACTTCTCTGTTGAAGCTAGGAACACAAGCATTTCACTACACCCGCAATAACATCTGCAAAAATGTATATGCGACCAATAAAATTTGATTTGATTTTTGACACAAATTTGCAGCTGTAAGGGCTGTCTTCAGGAATGGACCAAAATGCAGCGGAGTTAGTGTTCGTCATATTTAATAAAGCAAAAGAGAACACTATACAAAACAAACTGAGAAAACCGACAGCCAACAGTCAGGTGCAAACACACTAAACAAGAAACAATTACCCACAACCCCAAGGAAAAACACACACTACTATATAGGACTCCCAATCAAAGGCAACTCAACACACCTGCCTTCAATTGGGAGTCCAACCCCAATTAACTAACACATAACACAAAAACTCTGCCACGTCCTGACCAAAACTAATACAATTACGCCCTCTGCTGGTCAGGACGTGACAGCAGCAAGCTCATATTTTCACATGCAAATTAGTTTTGTGGCAAACTGTTGCGGTAAATTTGTGACAGCTTGTGAACTTCTGTCAAACAATTCTGGGAAACTTGTGGCAGACATTCTGTTTACTGCAAATTCAGTTTGAATATGCAAATTAGATCAGGTCTTTTGTTACTGCATATTGAAATGTGTGTATACTAAACAACATGAATTCAATGTCTTAAAATAAAACAAATCCGATACAACTTGAAATCATCAGCATGAAAGACTGGATATTTCCCATATACATATTTTTTATGTAGCTACAATATTTACATGAAAGAAATGTGAACATTATATGGATGTTGACCTTAGGATGTTTAAAGGGACAACTACATAATTATTTACATGAGCCATCTGATAGCTGAGTAATAGATTAACCAATGGAAGTTTAAAATATATTTTTGTATAAAAAAATAAACAACAAAAAAATCTAACCCAGTTCACAACTATTGCCTTTTTGAGTGAACTTTGGAAATGGCAGCCCTGTGGAAGTCCTTCGTCCAAATGTTGAATGCATGCACTGAAACAATCATAAAAAATTACTGAAAACTATTTATATTTTGGCATATTAAAATGTAGAATTTTGGTTATGCCAAATATTGCTATTCATATATTATTATTATTATTATTATTATTATTGTAAAAAAAGAAAAAATCTGGGTTAAAAATAACCCAATTTGGTTAATTTCGACAACCCAGCGCTTGGCCAAACACAGCATTGGATTAATTCAACCCAACAGTTTGAGTTGTGCTTCTAACCCAGAGCCTTAGATTGAGCGCTTGACCCAACTGCTGGGTAAATTAGACTATATTGTTGGGTTAAAACAACCCAGTGTGTTGGGTTGTGACATAAACTCAGTACATTGGGTTGGGGGATTAACCCAGCAGCTGAGTAATATTTTATGTAATCCTTATGTTGTGACATGACTATCATTAATGTGATGATGGTTATTTTATCAAATCAATTAACTATGTTTAATTATTACGTGATTAAATGAATCATTAGCAATCTTGGGGCACCACGGAACATTTTTGTTTAATAAATTACCTTTTCCTGAATTAACTCAAGAATATATCGTTATCATATTAGTCATCCATGAATTATTATTCCCTCATATAAGTCTCATTCTGAACATCGTTGACTTCAAAACTGCACGAATCCTAGTCTAAATAATGATTCAGCGATACACAAATTGGATTAACTATTTACTAACTACCTAAATAATCACACAGAAATACATAAACACAGACAATATAGGTTGAATTGATTACCTAAAGTCCCGAGTGGACTAACCCGATATGACGGCTTGTTACACGATTAAAGGGGTGGGGGAAAAAAGAGCAGGAGAAGATGTAAGGGTCCTGTGTGTATCTTGTGTAGAGAGTCAGGCGCAGGACAGCAGATATGAGTAATCAACGTACTTTACTCAAAAATACAAATTTACAAAGTAACATCACGAGAACACAGACGGACCGAATTACAGTAAACAATCACTCACAAACACAACATGGGGAACAGAGGGTTAAATAATAAACAAGTGATTGATTGAGTGAAGCCAGGTGTGTAAGACAGAACAAATGGAAAATGAAAAGTGGATCGGCGGACCGCCAAACGCCGCCCGAGCAAGGAGAGGGACCGACTTTGGCGGAAGTCGTGACCAGGGGCGAAAATCTGATATCAACTTTGGAGGGGACAATTACATGAAATTTTCTCAAGAGCAATTCCTGAGGGGGACACCAAAAGTAGTGCTGTAACACATAGCCTACATTGTAATATGGTAAATGTATATTGAGGAACCAAAGAAATAAGGTGTTTGAGGTACTCCTAATTACCGGTACCCTAAACTACACAACTAATCACAACAGCAATACCATTGCCTTTAACAAATCTTAGTTCAGTCACCAGTTTAAGTTGAGAGTGGGGGTATCCATGGCATTTTCCAATTATGTTCCTATTTTACAAGTTAAAAAAATGTAGAACCTTTCATAATGTTGCCAAACTCAACAAACTTACCTGTCTCTGCCAGTCTGTCCCTGCATATCTGTCCCCAACTCTGCTGTCTGTGTGCCATCTGTTGCCTGCTCTGCCTAATGACATCATTGTGAAACAGTTCCATTAGAATTTCATTTCTTTCTTATGAACATTTTATCAACTAGTCTTTGAGATATTAGGCTACTAGGGTTCTTACTTTGCGTTTTAGTGTATTGAAAAATACTCTGATGTCCATCTTTTATTTTTCTGCCATTTTTCTACCTGGCTGGCTGGCTACACACACACAGTGTGTAGGTTATTTACAGTAGGAGATGGGCTTCTATCATCTTCAATCATTCTATTTGGGCTTCGATCTAAAAGGTAGCTAGCAAATGTGAAACGGATTAAAATGACAAGAGTTGACAGCTGTATGAGTTCACCATTTACACAACATATGCTGCAACCTTTTGTAATTTTAATAGTTTGTTTCATATTGGCTGGCTTCCAACAATAGCTGAATTTGCAAAGCTAGTGAGCACCAATTCCGTTTCAGTGGTGTTTGCTATAATCTTTGCTACCCGGGTTAAATAAAGGTGAAATAAAATAAATAAATAAAAGTTCCCTTGCGACAATTTATCTTTTGCAACGAGACCATTAAATATATTTAAGACAATGATAGAAGAGAGTGAGTGTACTTCTGTTCAGTTTGGACTTCAGTTTATCGCTAACCTTATCGCAGGGACTTTGAAGCACTAACTTACATCATCTGCATGCTGATCTTGGAATAAATTGACGATAGCAAAGATTCCATCTTTGACGACGCCACATAAATGGAATAGGTACTA